>NC_134096.1:62913547-63230686 GCF_000715075.1 Nicotiana tabacum
GGTCTTGCAGAGTCATTTATTAAAGGCCTTAAATTGATAGCAAGACCACTACTTATGAAAATAAAATTGTCTGCTAATGTTTGGGTCCATGCTATTTTGCATGCATCATCACTTGTTCGTCTCAGACCGACACATTATAATAAATATTCTTTGTCACAATTAGTTTTTTGTCATGAACCAAATATTGCTTATCTACAAATTTTTGGATGTGTTGTATATATGTCAGTAGCACCACCACATCACGGTAAGGTAGGACCCCAGAGAAGGATATGAATATATGTTCGGTTTGGATTACCCTCTATTATTCGCTATCTTGAACCATTGACGAGAGATTTATTTACTGCTCAATTTGCAGATTGTCAATTTGATGAAATAAATATATCCACAATTAAGGGGAGAGAAAATGAATATCAAAAGAGAAACTGTGTGGAAAGTTTCATCATTATCTCATTTTGATTCGCGTACCCTTATATGTAATCAAGAGGTCCAGAAGATCATCCATTTACAGAATATAGCAAATCGAATGCCAAACGTGTTTACTAGTTTGAAAAGGATAACTAAGTCATGTATCTCATGTAGAGAATATGCCTATCTGAATTGATGTTCCAGTAGGATCATCTACTAGCATGAGAGATAGTGGACCTAAAGAACACCTAAAGTGTGGTAGGCCTTTGGGTTCTAAAGATGACAAATGATCAAAATGATACTATGACGGGATCTCCTGAAGAGACCCAAGATCTAATTAGTTCTGAGATTCCTGAAAAATCAATAGACCCGAGACTCAAGTGAGAAAGGAACTTTAATAAGTTCTGCTGGTATTGGGATTAATTTAAATTGAGATAGTGTTTTTGCATATAGTATTGTACTTAACATTATGAAAGATAGTGAGGGTCTTGAACCCTGATTTATCGAAGAATGTCGACAAAGATCTGATTGACTAAAATGACAAGAGGCAATTCAATCAGAATTGAACTTACTTACTAAAAGGGAGGTCTTTGGACCAGTAGTTCAAAAACTTGCTGGTATAAAATCAGTTGGTCATAAATAAGTTTTTGTGCGAAAAAAGAATGACAAAAAAGAAATTGAAATATACAAGGATCTCGAATGAAATTGAAATATACAAGGCTCTCCTTGTCGCACAAGGATTCTCACAACGACCTGGAGTCACTTATGATGAAATATATTCACCCGTTATGGATGCCATAATATTTCGATATATCATCAGTTTAGCCCTACATGAAAAGATTGAATACAACTAATGGATGTAGTTACAACTTTGACTTGAATACCACTAAGGTGACCAAGTTTGACTTGAGTCAATATTTTGAGTAAATGACCTCGAAATTAGGATTTGATAGTTTTAATAGGTTCATATGATAATTTTGGACCTGGGCATGTGTTCGGATCGAGTTTGACTTGAGTCAATATTTTAAAGTTTCTTAATTTTGGTTAGAAGTAAACTTTGGTACTATCTATGTCCGTTTGGTATTTCTAGCCTAGGTATAGGTTTGTATGATGATTTATGAATTGTACGCAAAATCTAGTATCAATCCGAGTTGTCTAAGTGTGATTCGTCGCGTTCGGAGCTAGTTGAAGAAGTTTTAAGTTTATAAGTTGATTAATTTGGTTTTAGGGTGCGATTCTTGATTTCGTTGTTATTTTATGTGTTCCGAGGCTTCGAACAGGTCGGGATTATGTTTTTGAACTTGTTGGTGCCTTTGGATGGGGTTCCAAGTGGCTAGGGTGTGTTTCGGACCACCTAGAGTTAAGTAAAAAATTGCAGAATTTATGTTGTTGATTTCCTTCTTCGCGAACACGTAGGAAGTTTCGCATTCGCGATGAAGGAATTGGGCTGGGAGAATTTTGTTCTACACGTTCTCGTAATAGGGGTCGCGATCGCGATGCTTTGGGGGCATTGGCCTTCGCGTTCGTGATTATTGGTTTGCGTTCGCGTAGTGTAAGGCCAATTGGGGACGAGTCAGGCTGGTAACTTTCGTGTTCGCGAATGGGAGCTCGCATTCGCAAAGGGTAGGTCAGGTTAGCCTTCGCGATCGCAAGGCTCCTGTCGCATTTACAAATAGCATTTTCTGGGCCTTGACAGGTTTTGCCTTCACAATCGCGAGGGACTTTTCGCGAACCCGAAGAAGGATCACTAAGTAGAAACATTCTTTAAAATCGGTACTTAGGCTCATTTTCTCTCATTTCACTTTGGGTTGGCCGATTTTGTCTTGGAGAGGGATTGTTTACCTAGCATTTTAAGGTAAGTGATTTCTACCTAATGTGAATTTAATATATAGATTATGGGTAATTGTAGAAATTACAAGATTATGTTGAAAACATAGGGTTTGAAAAAAATGAGATTAGACCACGAAATTGATTATAGAATTGAGTAGAAATTATATATTTGAGTTCATAAGATCATGGGTAACATTTATTTACGAAAATTTCTGGAATCCGGGTATGTGGTCTTGGGGGTGACTTCTAGGAACTTTCCGAATTGAGTTGGGTAATTACTCTAATAGTTAAATTATGAACTTTTGGGCATATATTGATTAGTTTGTACAACCTTTGGCTAGTTTCGTATTGTTCGGCATCAATTTGAGGCTATTAGTGAGGTTGGAGAGCCGAGTAGTAGACTTGAAAGCGAGGTAAGTCTCTTGCCTAATCTTGTAAGAGAAAATTATCCCCGTATGTGATTTAATTGTTATTTTTTATTTTTTGTGGGTGCTACGTATGCACGAAGTGACGAGAGTCCGTACGTAGTTAACTTCATGTTATGTCTGGGTAGACTTAGGCCCTTGCCATGCAATATTTGTACTACTTGAACTCTACTTGTTGGTTAAATTACTTAAATTATAATTGAAAATGATAGAGATTATGTTGAGTCGTGCTCCATTACCTTGGGCTTCTGGTGGAATACTTAAGTGTTAGTAGAAAACATGCCTCTTTTATGTTCCCATCTATGTGTTATAACTATATGCCATGTATTTCGGAGAGTTTCTCTATTCTTGTGGATCAGACCGTACGCCTCGGTAGGTACTATGAAGTAGCATTATGGATCGGGTCAAACGACCTCGACAAGATAATTAAGATGTATCTATGGTTCGCGTCGATCGACCTTTGGCAGTATAAACGATTATTATGGATCGGACCGTACGACCACGACATAACTCGTGCGTAATAACGCTAGGAGTCTGAATATACTTTATATTTCCTTCATGACTTGAGAATTGATATTTACTTAATGGTTCTTATTTGTTTAAATGACATGTAATATTTGGGGACTTTAATTTGATACTTTGTTAAAGAATCATGTTATTTATTGTTTCTTGTTCCATTATTAATGTTGTATCTATTTATAATTCTTATATTTTTTTATTGACCACTAGTAAGTATCGATGTTGACCCCTCATCACTACTTGTTCGAGGTTATACTAGATACTTACTGGTATACATTGATTTACGTACTCATACTACACTTCTGTACTAATTGTACAGGTTCTGAGGCAGGCACATCAAGTGGCCATTCGGGCGCGTATCCTCGTTATCCGGAGATCTAGTGGTGAGCTGCATCACCCGGAGTCTTCTCTTTGTTGTATCTGCTATTTCTCTCTATTTTATTTCAGACAGTAGATATAGGGTTTTTGTATATTCTACTAGATTGCTCGTGCATTTGTGACACCAGTATTGAGAATTACTAGTAGATGCTTATGGTTTTGCCTAAAATTGTTACCATTTCATTTTTATGTTTTATTTATGCATTATTATATCACCGTGATCTTTTATACTTAGTTTCTTTATTAATTAAAAATTCATAATTTCAAAAGCAATAAAATGAGTATTAAGTTGATAGTTCACTATTGGCTTGCCTAACAGCAACGTTGGGTGCCATCACGACCTATAGTGGGTTTCGGTTCGTGACAGCTTGGTATCAGAGCATTAGGTTTAATAGGTCCTACGAGTCATGAACAGACTTAGTAGAGTCTTTTGGATAGGGACGAGAGGTTATATGGTGTTAGGAAACTTCCTTTTCTTCATCTACACCGTGAAGTTGATGCTGTGCTATGTATCTTTCTCTTATTCTCTCACAGATGGTGAGAATACGCACTATGGTTGTTCCTGGTGGCAGAGAGGCTACTCTCTCGGTTGTTTGAGGCCGAGACAGAGTCTGAGAGAGGGCCACAACTCCTGCTAGAGGACGAGAGTGTCCTAGAGTTGCTCCTGTTATACCATAAGTGCATCCAGTGGAAGATCCTGTCATTGAGGAGCAGGATGAGGCGCCTGCAGATGAGCCGGCCCTGGCAAATTTTATGACTGTTCAGGAGGTCATGGGCCGTATGCTATTGTTCATGGATTCTATGACTCATCTCGAGCTATTTCCGGCAGATCCAGCCACATCTCAAGCATGAGGGGGAGCACAGCCCATTACTGCTCAAGATCCTGAGCACGTTGTTGTCGTTTATTAGACCCCAGATGCACTACCTATGGGCGGAGCTCAACCAGTTGCAGCGGTTATACTAAATCCAAGACCAGCCGTGGCCGTTGAAAAGCAAAAGCAGCTGGATATATGGACTAGGCTACATCCTCCTATCTTTGGCGGTGAGCGGCATGAGGACCCACAAGATTTCATTTGCAGGGACATACTTCATAATATGGGGGGTATTGGAGTCCAATGGGGTGAAATTCACCACATTTCAGTTGGAGGGCAAGGCTCGTAGATGGTGGCAGTCTTATCTCTATAGTAGGACAACGGGTTCACCTCCCTTGACTTGGGACCAGTTCACACGTCTCTTTTTGGAGAGATACATTCAACCCTCTCAGAGGGAAGAGTTACGAGGTCAATTCGAATGGCTCCAGCAGGGTCAGATGTCTGTGACCGATTATGAGGCAATATTCTTTGAGTTGTCTCGCCACGCACTTATGATACTCCTCACAGATACAAAGAGATTGCGGAGGTTTATTGCAAGCTTGCATTATGGTATCCAGGTTACTATGGCCCGAGAAGTTGAGATGGGGACTTCTTACGAGTAGGTTGTGGAGATAGCTCGGAGGATCGAGGGTTCCTCCACTAGGGCCGAGAGCATGAACCGAGGGACAAACGATCTCGATATTCTGGTAGATTTAGTGGTACCCCGTCTGGGGTTAGAAGTCAGTTCATGAGGGGCCAGTCTAGCAGGCCCCCGTATTCAGCACCACCACATGTTCGAGGTGCTCCAGTGCAGTCCTGCTTCAACGTCATTCCAAAGAGCAGTTACCATGCACTAGTTATTCTGCGTTCTTCCAGTGGGTATTCAAGTCAATAGGGTTAAACCCAGGGTTAATAGTCTTCCGCATCGAGAGGTTGCTATGAGTACGGGGAGCTTGGTCATGTGAGGAGGTGTTTCCCCAGGCTTCAGGGCAAAGTAGTGTAACTAGTCCATCGGCCCATAGTCACTGCACCTATTGTTACATAACTCATTCGGCCAGCCATAGGCAGATGTCAGGTGGGTAGGGGTCACCCTAAAGGTGGAGGCTAGACAGGTGGCGCTCCGGATAGGTTCTATGCCTTTCCAGCCAGACCAGATTCAGTAGCCTCAGATGCTGTGATCACATATATTATTTGTGTCTGCAGTAGGGATACTTCGGTACTATTTTATCTGGGTTCTACATATTCATATGTGTCTTCTCTATTTGCTCAGTATCTGGATGTCTCTCAGAGTCCTTGGGTGTTCATTTGTATGTGTCCATGCCAGTGGGTGATTCTATTGTGTTGGATCGGGTTTATCGATCCTGTGTAGTGACTTTCTGTGGTTATGACACCAGAGTGGATCTTCTATTGCTTGATATGACCGACTTTGAGGTCATCCTCGGCATGGACTGGTTGTCTCTGTACTATGCCATTCTTGATTGCCATGCCAAGATCGTTACCTAGGAGATGCTAGAGTTGCCTATATTGGAGTGAATGGTTTCATTTATCAGTACATCTAGTCGGGTTATCTCTTTCTTGAAGGCTCGGCATATGTTCGAGATGGGTTATTTGGCCTACCTGGATTGTTCTTGGGATACTACTGTAGAGACTCCCACGATTGATTCAGTTCTCGTGGTGTGGGAGTTCTCTGGCATATTTCCTTCTCATCTACCAAGCATGACACCAGATTATGATATTGATTTCAGTATTTATTTGGCACCAGGAACCCAGCCTATCTCTATTCCACCGTACCGTATGGCTCTGAAGAAGGTGAAGGAATAATATGGGGAGTTTCTCGAGAAGGGGTTCATCAGGTCGAGTGTGTCACCTTGGGGTGCACCGATATTGTTTGTGAAGAAGAAGGATGGGAGTATGTGGATGTGCATTGATTACCACCAGTTGAACAAAGCCATTATCAAGAATAAATACCCGTTGCCATGCATTGATGATTTGTTTGATCAGTTACAGGGTGCTAGAGTGTTCTCTAAGATCAACATGAGGTCTGGGTATCATAAATTGAGGATTCGTTCTTCAGATGTTTCGATGATGGCTTTCCGGACTAGATATGGGCACTATGAGCTTCTAGTGATATCATTCAGCTTGACTAACGCCCTAATGAAGTTTATGGATTTGATGAACCGGGTGTTCAGGCCATATATTGATTCATTTGTCATTGTCTTCATTGATGACATTTTGATCTACTCGCGCAGTAAGGAGGAGCACGAGCAGCATATGAGAGTAGTGCTTCAGACATTGCGGGAACAAAAATTATATGCTAAGTTCTCCAAATGTGAGTTTTGGCTAGAGTCTGTAGCATTTTTGGGGCATATTGTATCGGGTGAGGGTATTAAGGTAGATCCCAAGAAGATCGAGGCACTTCAGAGTTGGCCTCACCCTACCACAACGACCGAGATCAGGAGTTTCTTGGGGTTACCAAGTTATTATCACCAGTTTGTGGAGGGATTCTCGTATATGGTAGCGCCTTTGACTAGATTGACCCAGAAGGGTTTCTCCATTCAGATGGTCTGATGATTGCGAGGCAAGCTTCCAGAAGCTCAAGACCACATTGACTACAACACCAATGTTAGTGTTGACCTTCGGTTCATGGATATATACTGTGTATTGCGACATCTCACGTGTTAGCTTGGGTTGTGTATTGATGCAGGAGGGACGAGTTATTACATATGCTTCACGTCAGCTAAAGCCCCACAAGAAGAATTACCCCGTACATGATTGGAGTTGGCAACGATAGTTTATGCTCTCATGATCTGGAGGCATTATCTTTATGGGGTGTCGTGTGAGGTCTATACCGATCACTGTAGTTTGCAGCATTTATTTAAGCAGAGGGACCTTAATCCGAGGCAGTGGATGTGGCTTGAGTTACTGAAAGATTATGATATTACTATCCTCTATCATCCGGGCAAGGCGAATGTGGTTGCGGATGCCTTGAGCAGAAAGGTTGAGAGTATGGGTAGTTTGGCATTCATTTCAGCAGAGGAGAGGCCATTGGATTTGGACATTCAGTCCTTAGCTAACGGATATTTCAGAGCCCAGTCAAGTTCTTGCATGTGTTGTGGCTCAGTCTTCTTTATTTGAGTGGATCAAGGCTCGTTAGTACGATGACCCACACTTGTTGGTTCTTTGAGAGAGGGTGCTACGGGGTGGTGCCAAAGAGGTTACTATCGGTGATGATGGTGTGTTGCGATGCTAGGGTCGCCTATGTGTTCCTAATGTTGATGGCGTGAGGGGGCGATTCTAGAGGAGGCACACAGTTTACGGTATTGTATTCATCTAGGTGCTACGAAGATGTATTATGACCTGAGGCAACATTACTGGTGGCAGCGGATGAAGAAGAACATAGTTGAGTATGTGGCGAAAATGTCTAAATTACCAACAGTTTACGTATGAGCACTAGAGTCCAGGTGGCTTACTTTAGCAGATGGTTATACCGGAATGGAAGTGCGAGCGCATCACTATGGATGTCGTAGTCGGGTTACCGCAGACGTTGGGAAAATTTGATTTTATTTGGGTCATTGTCGACATGCTGACCAAGTCAGCACACCTTATTTTGGTAGTGACTACGTATACTTTAGAGAGGTTAGCCCAGATTTATATTTAGGAGATTGTCTGGTTGCATGGTGTGCCTATTTCCATCATTTCAGATAGAGGCCCTCAGTTCACTTCACATTTTTGGAGAGTAGTACAGAGAAAGTTGGGTACCCAAGTAGATCTCAGCACGACCTTTCATCCGCTTACCGTCGGGCAGTCGGAGCGGACAGTTCAAATCCTGGAGGATATGCTCAGAGCATGTGTGATTGATTTCGGAGGGCAGTGGGATCGACTCTTACCTTTGGTCGAGTTTGCTTATAACAACAATTATTAGTCTAATATCGAGATGGCTCTATTTGAGGCTTTATATGGTCGGCGATGTCATTCCCCTATCGGTTGGTTTGAGCCCCGCGAGGCTAGGTTATATGGTATTAATTTGGTAAATGATGCCTTGGATAAGGTAAATTTAATTCAGGAGCGACTTCAAACATCTCAGTCCAGACAGAAGAGTTAAGCGGATTAGAAAGCGCATGATTTGTCATTTACGATGGGCGAAAAGGTTCTCTTGAAAGTCTCGCGGATGAAGGGTATCATGAGGTTCAGAAAGAAGGGCAAGATGAGTCTGAGGTTCATCGATCCATTTGAGGTGTTGGAGCGAATTTGAGAGGTTGCTTACAGGCTTGCTTTGCATCCTAGCCCATCGGGAGGTCATCCAGTTTTCCATGTGTCTATGCTCTCAGAAGTACCTAGGGCTATGTATAATTTGGTAAATACTGAATTACCATACCGAAACCAAAAATTTTGATATTTGGTATTCGGTATGGTATTTGGTTTAATTTTTAAAAAATATTGGTATTAGGTATGGTATTTGGTATTTTAAAATGAAATACTGAAATACCGATACCGTACCGAAATATATATTATATTACACAATACACATATTATTAATTATAACATAAATATAAAAATCTAAAATTTTAACTTTCCTTTATTCTCTAAGTTCATCAATTAACTCTAAGCAAGTAACAAAACATTTCTAATGATCAAATTTATTCTTTTATGTACAGTTTTCTCTCTCTGGGTTGATATTTGCTAGTTTTGGACAAACTTTTGTTAACAAATATTTTTAGTTTTGTACTTTTGAGTACTTTAATTTAGAATATTACAAGCTATGACTTTATGCACTAGTTAGTATTCAAACCGAATAAACCGAAGTTACCAAACCAAATAAACCGAAACCGAAAGGAGAAAAATCGAACCATATCGAATTTAATTAGGTACGGTATTGGTATTGCATTTTAAGAAACCGAATACCGAACCGAAATGTCTAAATACCGTACCGTACCGACCGATGAACACCCCTAGAAGTATCGTGCCAAGAGGTCACATGTGTTAGATTATAGCACAGTTCAACTAAATGAGAGATTGAGTTATGAGAAGGAGCCAATTGCCATTGTTTCCAGGTAGGTCCGCCAGTTGGGAGACCGAGGAGGACATGCGGAGCAGATATCCGCACTTATTCAACACTCAGAGTATGATTCTAGACCCGTTCAAAGACGAAAGGTTTTTTAAGAGGTGGAGAATGTAACGACTCGACCCGTCTTTTTTCTTTTTAGATCCATGTTACCCTATTTAACACTCGTGTATGTTCATTTAATGATTTATGATTTGAGGGGATGGTTGGTTTTGTTTTGTAAGGGTTTAGGTTGAATTTGGAACACGTAGTTCCTTAATAGTGGCCTAAGATGCCCAAGTTTGACTTGAATCAATATTTTGAGTAAACAACCTCGGAACCGGGATTTGATGGTTCTAATAGGTTTGTATGATGATTTTGGAATTGGACATGTGTTTGCATCGAGTTTCAAGTGATCTAGGAGCATTTCAGCGCTTAATGTTGAAAGTTTGTGTCTTGAAGGTTTTAGAGTTTCTTAAATCTGGTTTGAAGTAGACTTTGGTGCTATGAATGTCTATTTGGGTATCTGAGCCTGTGAATAGGTTCGTATTCTTATTTGTGAGTTATGCACAAAATTTGGCATTATTCCGAGTGATCTAAGTATGATTCGTCGCTTTTGGAGGTAGTTGAAGAAGTTTGAAGTTCATAAGTTGATTAATTTGGTTTTAGGGTGTGATTATTGGTTTCGATGTTGTTTTATGTGTTTCAAGGCTTCGAGCAAGTCCGGGTGTCACGACCCCAAAAACCAACTGTTGTGATGGCGCTTATCGGGAACTAGGCAAGCCACTACTCAACTATCTCAACACAGTTAAAACTTTAAACATATAGGCAGAAGCAATTAATATTTAAGAAAAAACCATTTTGGAACCGAAATAACCCGCAACACAATACAATCTACCCCAAGACCGGGGTGTCACCGAGTACATAAGCATCTATGTCAGAATACAGTCTACTACAATGTCTGGGGAGTAAAAACTGAAGTACAAATAAAGATAATGAAGGAGAGTCAAGGCCTCAGAACGCCATGCAGCTACCTCGATAGTCTCCGAGATCCTGTCTCCTTACTCAACAGCCACCGTAACCAGAAGTACCTGGATCTGCACACGAGGAGAAGGGTGTAGTATGAGTACAACCAACTCAATAAGTAACAAACCCAAACTATGGGCTGAAAGTAGTGACGAACTCAACCGGCACAATTCAATACAGAAAATAACAGTGCAGGAATGTTAACATGCTTTCAAGTTCGATAAATATCTTAAAATAGTAAAACGAATCAATTTGAATGATATGAAAAATATAACTCCTCTACCTCTACCATGACAATGCACATGTTGTATGTGATGCACCATGCTGACAGCCTCATGTGCTCACACTCTTAAATGCTCAATCACTCGGTATTGTATATGGCCCAAACGGCCCAGGGAAGATCCATCCCGGAATATATACATCACCGACCATCAGTCACCCAGTACCGAGTAGGGAAAATCCAGCCCGTGCAGAATATCCATCTCCAGGTATAAAAATGCTTCGGACAAGATCCATGTCCAGGGAAGATCCATCCCTCAAAAATATCAACCGCGCTTACTTGGTGTATGTGCAGACTCCGGAGGGGCTCCTTCATCCCAAGCGCTATCATAAATCAGTATAACCATTGCGACGTGCAGCCTGATCTCATAAATATCACTCATAATCAGGCACTCAACCTCAATCAGTCATCAATCTCTCTGATCTCTCTCACACGGGCTCACAATGTAAAGATACTAGCCTAGAAACAATGATATGATGCATCAATAAATAACAACAGAGACTGAGATGAGATATGAAATGAATGAATATGACTGAGTATGAAATATCAATGAAATCAGTAATACAACAATAAGAAACGACCACTATGGTTCCCAATAGTACTGGCATAAAGCCTAAACATGATATCTAACATGAGTGACAACTCAATTACTTTATCACATGATGAAAACAAGAATATCAACAGGATAGAACTACTATACGGTGCCATGGAGTCAACCAGGTCACAATTCTCACGGTGCACACCCGCACGCCCGTCACTTGGCATGTGCGTCACCTCAGTACCAATCACATAACATATAATTCGGGGTTTCGAACCCTTAGAACCAAGTTTGAAAGTGTTACTTACCTCAATCCGGGCTAAATTCTACTTCAAAATGCCCTTGCCTCTCAAATACGTTTCCAAATGTCCCGAATATAGCCACAAGTAGTACAATACAATCAATATAGGCTAAAGGAATTAATTCCACAAGAAAAATACGAAATTATAGCCAAAATCCGAAATCGGCCCAAACTCGGCCCCATGGCCCATGTCTCAAAATCTGACAAGAGTCACAAATCCGAAAGTCCATTCACTCACGAGTCTAACCATACTAAATTTATCAAAATCCGACACCAATTGGTCATTCAAATCCTCAAAACCAACTCTCCAAATCCCTAGTCTCAAACCCCCAAATTACACATCAAAAACATACCATCTAGGTGAAAAATCAGTGGGGAAACATAATTATTGAAGAAAAATGAACACAAGAAACTTACCTCAAGAATTCCACTTGAAAAGCCCTGTCAAAATTGCCTTAAGTCCGAGTCCAAAATATTGAAATGAGACTAATATCGTGAACCCTTGTTTTTAAACATTCTGCCTAGGCTTTTTGCACTTGCAGCCTCTTATCCACACCTGCGGAACCACTTATGCGGTTGTTCCTCCGCTTCTGCGGAAACCACTAAAGTCACTGGGCTCGCACCTGCGGAGGCGCTTCTGCGGCCCTTTGTCCGCTTCTACAGAAGCAGCCAAACTTTCAACCCTCGCATATGTGGAGCCCTTCTCACATCTGCGGGCTCGTAGATGCGCATTCTCCTTCGCACCTGCGTTCGCCCCAGGCCAGCCCCCAGTTCCGCATCTGCTCCAACCCCGCTGCACCTGCGGTATCGCACCTACGGCTAATACCCTCGCAGGTGCGATTACACCAGCAACAGACCAATTTCAGAAATTTCCCCAACTTAAAACCAAGTCCGTTAACCACCCAAATTCAACCCGAGGCCCCCGGGACCTCAACCAAACATGCCAACAAGTCTTATATCCCAATACGAACTTAGCCAAATCCTTAAACCACCTCAAACAACATAAAAAAAGGAATTACACACGGGTTCAAGCCTAATGAACTTCAAAAAATTTAAATTCTACAAACGACGCCGAACCTATAAAATCACGTCTGATTGACCTCAAATTTTGCACATAAGTCATAAACCGCACGAACCTACTACAACTTCCGGAATCGGAATCCGACCCTGATATCAAAAAGTCATCCCCATGCTAAACTTCCCAAAAATTAGACTTTCGACATTTCAAGCCTAATCCCACTACAGACCTTCTAATAATTTTTTCAAACACGAACTTAAGTCCAAAATCACCATACGGAGATACTGAAATCATTAGAATTCGAACCCGGGGTCGTTTACACATAGATCAACATCCATTCGACTTTTCCAACTTAAGCTTTCCATTTAAGAGACTAAGTGTCTCATTTCACACTGAATGCACTCCGGAATCGAACCAACTAACCTGATAAGTCATATAACATCTATAAAGCACAAATGGAGCAGTAAATGGGAAAACATGGCTACAACTTCCGAAACGACCGGCCGTGTCGTTACATCTTCCCTTTCTTAAACAAACGTTCATCCTCGAACAGGTCTAGAGACATACCTGGAGTCTCAAATTGGTGTGGATAACTGCTCTGCATCTCCTGCTCGGTCTCCTAAGTAGCTTCCTCAATTGACTGACCTTTACACTGCACCTTCACCGAAGCTATATCCTTTGACCTCAACTTTCGAACCTGCCAATCCAAAATGGCCACCGGCTCCACATCATAAGTCAAATCACCATCCAATTGAACCGTACTGAAATCCAAAACATGAGACGGATCGTCAATATACTTTCGAAGCATAGAAACATGAAATACTAGATGCACACTCGACAAGCTAGGTGGCAAGGCAAGCTTGTAAGCCGCCTCCCCAATCCTCTGAAGTACCTCAAAAGGCTCAATGAACCGAGGGCTCAACTTTCCCTTCTTCCTGAACCTCATAACACCCTTCATAGGTGAAACCTTCAGCATAACCTTCTCCCCAACCATGTAAGACACATCACGGACCTTCCTATCGACATAGCTCTTCTGTCTGGACTGCGCCGTGCGAAGCCGCTCTTGAATCAATTTAACCTTGTCCAATGCATCCTGAACCAAGTTTGTACCCAAAATCCTAGCCTCACCGGGCTCTAACCAACCCACCGGAGATCTACACCGCCTCCCATACAAAGCTTCATAAGGGGCCATCTGGATACTCGACTGATAACTGTTATTGTAAGCAAACTCCGTGAGTGGCATAAACTGATCCCAAGAACCCCCAAAATCAATGACACAAGCGCGTAGCATGTCCTTCAATATCTGAATAGTGCGTTCGGACTGTCCGTCCTTCTGAGGGTGAAATGCTATGCTCAATTCAACCTTGGTGCCTAACTCTCGCTACACGGCTCTCCAAAACTGTAATGTAAATTGCGTGCCTCTATCTGAAATGATGGAAATTGGTACACCGTGAAGGCGAACAATCTCTCGGATGTAAATCTCAGCCAATCGCTCCGAAGAATAGGTAGTACCAACTAGAATGAAGTGTGCGGACTTGGTCAACCAATCCACAATCACTCTATAGCATCGAACTTCCTTGAAGTCCATGGGAGTCCAACTACAAAATCCATGGTGATCTGTTCCCACTTCCATTCTAGAATCTCTAACCTCTGAAGCAATCCACCCGATCTCTGATGCTCATACTTCACCTGCTGACAGTTAAGGCACCGAGCTACAAATCCCACTACATCCTTCTTCATTCTCCTCCACCAATAGTGTAGTCTCAAGTCGTGATACATCTTCGCACCACCCGAATGAATAGAATAACGCGAAATGTGGGCCTCCTCAAGAATCAACTCACGTAGCCCATCCATATTGGGCACACAAATCCGAACCTGCATCCTCAATACCCCATCATCCCCAATAGTCACATCTCTGGCATCACCGTGCTAAACTGTGTCCTTAAGGACAAGCAAATGGGGATCATCATACTGGCGCTCTCTGATGCGATCATATAAGGAAGACCGAGAAATCATACAAGTTAGAACCCGACTGAGATCCAAAATATCCAATCTCATGAACTAGTTGGCCAAATCCTGAACATCCACTGTAAGAGATCTCTCCCCAACGGGAATGAATACAAGACTATCCATACTCATCGCCTTTCTACTCAAGGCATCAGCCACCACATTGGCCTTCCCTAGATGATACAGAATAGTGATATCATAGTCCTTTAACAGCTCCAACCATCTCCACTATCTCAGATTGAGATCCTTTTGTTTGAACAAGTGTTGGAGGCTATGATGATCAGTAAATACCTCACAAGACACACCATAAAGATAGTGCCTCCAAATATTCAACGCATGAACAATGACAGCCAACTCCAAATCATGAACATGGTAGTTTTTCTCACGAGGCTTCAACTGGAGCAAAGCATAAGTATCACTCTACCCTTCTACATCAACACACACCCAATACCCATCCGAGAAGCATCATAATACACTATATAAGAGTCTGAAGCTGACATCAAAACTAGAACTAGAGTTGTGGTCAAGGTAGTCTTGAGCTTTAGAAAGCTCTCCTCGCACTCATCCGACCACCTGAAAGGAGCACCCTTTTGGGTCAATTTGGTCAAGGGCGATGCAATAGACAAGAAAACCTCCACAAAACGACGTTAATAACCAGCCAAGCCGAGAAAGCTATGAATCTCCATAGCTGAGGATGGTCTAGGCCAACTCTAAACCGCCTCTTTCTTCTTCGGATTCACCTGAATACCCTCACTAGACACCACGTGTCCCAAGAATGCCACTGAACTAAGCCAAAATTCATACTTGGAGAGCTTGGCATAAAGCTTCTCATCCCTCAGCCGCTGTAACACAATCCGCAGATGTTGGGCATGCTCCTCCTATCTACAAGAGTACTCGAGAATGTCATCAATGAACACTTTGATAAATGAGTCAAGATAAGGCTGAAATACATTGATCATCAAATGCATGAACGTTGTTGGGGCGTTGGTCAGCCCGAAAGACATCACAAAGAACTCATAATGACCATAACGGGTCCTGAATATTGTCTTTAGAATATCCGAGTCCCGAATCTTCAACTGGTGATACCCCAGACCTCAAATCAATCTTGGAGAACACCTTCGCTCCCTAAAGTTGGTCAAACAGATCATCAATACGCGGCAAAGGATACTTGTTCTTGATTGTAACTTTGTTCAACTGCCTATAACCAATGCACATTCTCATGGTACCATCATTCTTCTTCACAAACAATACCGGTGCACCCCAATGGGACACACTAGGCCTAATAAACCCCTTATCAAGGAGTTCCTGAAGCTACTCCTTCAATTCCTTCAACTCAGCTGGTGCCATGCGATATGGTGGAATAGAAATGAGCTGAGTGCCCGGCACTAAGTCAATACCGAAGTTAATATCCCCGTCGGGCGGCATGCCCGGCAAGTTTGCAGGAAACATATTTGGAAATTCCCGCACCACCGGAACATAATCGATAGTAGGAGTATCGACACTAACATCCCTCACAAAAGCCAAATAATATAAATAACCCTTCCCGACCATCCACTGGGCCTTCAAATATGAAATCACTCTACTGCAAACATAGTCTAGGGAACCTCTCCACTCAATCCTAGGCAATCCCGGCATCGCCAACATCACAGTCATAGCGTGACAATCTAGAATAGCATGACATAGAGACAACCAATCCATACCCAAGATCACGTCAAAATCAACCATGCTAATAAACAAGAGATCAACTATAGTATCCAGACTCCCAATGGTCACTATACACGACCGATATATCCACAGTCCACAATAATAGTATCGCCCACCGGTGTAGAGCATGAACAGATGAATCTAAGGACTCATGGGGCATATCCAAATGATGATCGAAATACGATGATACATATGAATAAATGGAACCAGGGTCAAATGGTAGATAGGCCTCTCTGTGGCAAACTGAGACAATACTTGTGATCACTGTGTCTGAATCAACAACATCTGGTATGGCAGGAATAACATAGAATCAAGCCTGACCACCGCCTGATCGGTCTCCCCCTCTAGGGTGACCCCTAACTGACTGAGCTCCACCCCGAGATGGTTCAGCGGGTGGTAAAACAGGAGCCGAAGTCGTAGGCTGACTCCTCTGCTAAGATGGACCTCCCGTAAGCTGGGGACAATAGCACTTGATGTGACCCATATATCCACACTTGAAACAACCCCACCCATCGAATGGCGGTAGGGACTGGAGAGAGCCCCGAGCACCAGAATACCCGCTAGAAGAACCCGGTGCTAATGAGTCCTGAAACTGAATGTGCATGGGATGAACTCTGAGCTGGTAGGGCATTGAGAGATGACCGGCCCTGATGATAACTATATGAACCATGGCTGGATGATGCACCTCGTTAAACTGGACGACCCGTCTGAGCGCGTTTGTAAGGTTGACCCCTGCCGCGGTAAAACGGACCCTCTAAAGGAACACCACTGAAATCACCTGATCCACGAGTCCCCTTGGCCTTCTCTCACCACGCTCCTGGCTACGGACCATCTCCATCTGCCGATAAATGTCGACTACTTCATCAAAAGTAGCACTAGATACTTTTTCTCTAGTCATAATCAACCGACTGATATGTGAGGCCATCGATGAACCTCCGAATCCTCTCCCTATCAGTGGGAACTAGCCAAACTGCGTGACGAGCCAACTTATAAAACCTCATCCCGTACTACATCACAGATATGCCATCATGACGAAGCTGCTCAAACTATCTACGCAGCTCCTCTCTACGAGACTGCGACACGAACTTCTCCAAGAAGAGAACGGAGAACTCTGATACCAACTTATCACGACCCCCAAAACTAACAGTCATAATGGCGCCTATCGTGGAACTAGGCAAGCCATTACTCAACTACCTCAACATAGTAAAAGCTTTACAAATATAGGCGGAAGCAATTAATATTAAAGAAAAGCCCTTTTTGGAACCGAAATAACCCGCAACACAATACAATCTATCCCAAAACCAGGGAGTAACCGAGTACATGAGCATCTATGTCAGAATATAGTCTACTACAATGTCCGATGAGTAAAAATTAAAGTACATATAAAGATAATGAAGGAGAGTCAAGACATGCGAACGCCATGCAGCTACCTCGATAGTCTCCGAGATCCTGTCTCTTCACTCAGCAACCACCATAACCAGAAGTACCTAGATCTGCACACGAGGTGCAAGGTGTAGCGTGAGTACAACCAACTCAGTAAGTAACAAACCCAAACTATGTGCTGAAAGTAGTGACAAACTCAACCGGCATAATTCAATACAGAAAATAACAGTGCAGGAATGTAGATATGCTTTCAAGTTCGATAGATATCTTAAAACAGTAAAATGGATCAATTTGAATGATATGAAAAATATAACTCCTCTATCTCTTCCATTCCAATGCACATGATGTATGTGATACACCATGCTGAAAGCCTCATGTGCTCACACTCTCAAATGCTCAATCACTTTGTACTGTATATGGCCCAAATGGACCAGGGAAGATCCATCTCGGAATATATACATCACCGACCATCAGTCACCCAGTACCGAGTAGGGCAAATCCAGCCCATGGAGAAGATCCATCTCGAGGTATAAAAATGCTTCGGACAAGATCCATATCTAGGGAAGATCCATCCCTCAATAATATCAACTGCGCTTACTGGGTGTGTGTGCAGACTCCGTAGGGGCTCCTTCAGCCCAAGCGCAATCATAAATCAGTATAACCACTACAGATCCCATAAATGTTACTCATAATTAGGCACTCAACCTCACTCAGTCATCAATCTCTCTAGTCTCTCTGCCACAAGCTCACAATGTCATGATACTAGCCCGGAAATAATGATATGATGCATCAATAAATAACAACAGAGACTGAGATGAGATATGAAATAAATTAATATGACTGAGTATGAAATATCAATGAAATCAGTAATACAACAACAAGAAACGACCACTATGGGACCCAATAGTACCGTTATAAAGCCTAAACATGATATCTAACATGAGTGACAACTCAATTACTTTATCACATGATGAAAACACGGATATCAACAAGATAGAACCACTATACAGTGCCATGGAGTCAACCAGGTCACAATTCTCACGGTGCACGCCCGTACGCCCGTCTCTTGCATGTGCGTCACCTCAATACCAATCACATAACACATAATTCGGGGTTTCGAACCCTCATAACCAAGTTTGAAAGTGTTACTTACCTCAATCCGGGTTAAATTCTACTAGAAAATGCCCTTGCTTCTCAAATCCATTTCCAAACGTCCCGAATCTAGCCACAAGTAGTACAATACAATCAATATAGGCTAAAAGAATTAATTCCACAAGAAAAATACGAAATTATAGCCAAATTCTGAAATCGGCCAAAACCCGGCCCCCGGGCCCACGTCTTGAAATCTGACAAGAGTGACAAAATCCGAAAGCCCATTCACTCACGAGTCTAACCATACCAAATTCATCAAAATCCGACACCAATTGGTCATTCAAATCCTCAAAACCAACTCTCCAAATCCCTAGCCTCAAACCCCTAAATTACACCTCAAAAACACACCATCTAGGTGGAAAATTAGTGGGGAAACATAATTATTGAATAAAAATGAACACACGAAACTTACCTCAAGAATTCCACTTGAAAAGCCCTCTCAAAATCGCCTAAAGTCCAAAATATTGAAATGAGACTAAAATCGCGAACCCTTGTTTTTAAACATTCTGCCTAGGCTTTTCGCACCTGTAGCCTCTTATCCGCACATGTGGAACTGCTTATACGGAAACCACTAAAGTCACTGGGCTCACACCTGCAGAGGCACTTCTGCGGCCCTTTGTCCGCTTCTGCGGAAGCAACCAAGCTTTCGACCCTCGCATCTGCGGAGCCCTTCTCGCATCTGCGGGCTCGCAGATGCGCATTCTCCTTCGCACCTGAGTTCGACCCAGGCCAGCCCCCAGTTTCATATCTACGCCAACCCCACCGCACCTGCGGCATCGTACCTGCGGCTAATACCCTTGCAGGTGTGATTACACCAGCAATAGACTAATTTCAGCATTTTTCGCAACTCAAATCTAAGTCCGTTAACCACCCGAATTCAACCCGAGGCCATCGGGACCTCAACCAAACATGCCAACAAGTCTTATATTACAATAAGAACTTAGACGAATCCTCAAACCACCTCAAACAATATCAAAAACATGAATTACACACGGATTCAAGCCTAATGAACTTTAAAATTTTCAAATTCTACAAACGACGCCTAAAACCTATCAAATCATGTCCGATTGACCTCAAATTTTGCACATAAGGCATAAATGACCCCACGAACCTACTGCAACATCCGGAATCAAAATTAGACCTCGATATCAAAAAGTCAATCCCCCGGTCAAACTTCCCAAAAATTCGACTTTCGCCATTTCAAGCCTAATCCCACTACGGACCTCCAAATAATTTTCCAAATACGCTCCTAAGTCCAAAATCACCATACGGAGCTACTGAAATCATCAGAATTCTTATCCGAGGTTGTTTACACATAGATCACGGGGCTACAACCCCAGAAATGACTGGCTAGGTCGCTACACCGGGTTATGGTTTTGAACTTGTTGGTGTATTTGGACGGGGTCCCAGATGGCTTAGGTGTGTTTCGGACCACCCGGAGTTAAGTCAAAAATTACATAAATGTGATGCTGGTTTCCTTTTTCCCAAATGCGTAGGAAGACTCACGTTTGCGATGAAGGAATTGGGATGAGAGACTTTTGTTCTACGCATTTGCGGAATAGGGCTTGTGCTCGCGATGCTCTGTGGCCACTGGTTTACGCGTTCATGATCATTTGTTTGTATTCTCGTTGCGTAAGGCTAGTTGGGGGGGGGGTGTCAGGCTGGTAGCCTTCTTATTCACGAAGGGTAGGTCAGGTTAGCCTTCGCGATCGCGAGGCTCCTATCGCGCCTGCAAAGAGCATTTTCTAGGCCTTGGTAGGTTTTGCCTTCACGATCGCGAGGGACTTTTCGCGATCGTGAAGAAAGATCACTGGGCAGAAACATGTTTTAAAATCGGGACTTAGGCTCATTTTCTCTCATTTCACTTTGGGTTGGCCGATTTTGGAGCTCTTGGAGAGGGATTTTTCACCTAGCATTTTAAGGTAAGTGATTTCTACCTAATGTGAGTTTAATAAATAGATTATGGGTAGATTTAAACTTGGAAACTGTGGAAGTTATAGGATTATGTTAAAAAAAACCAAGGTTTGGTAAAAATGGGATTAGACCACAAAATTGAGTATGAAATTGAATAGAAATTATATATTTTAGTTCATAAGTCATGGGTAACATTTATATACGAATATTTTCAGAATCCGGGCACATGGGCCTGGGGATGACTTTTAGAAACTTTTAGAATTAGGTTGGGTAATTACTGTAATAATTAAATTATGAATTTTTGTGCATATATTGATTAGTTTGTACAACCTTTGGCTATTTTCAGTTTGCTCGACATCGATTTGAGGCTATTAATGAGGTTGAAGAGCCGAGTAGTGGACTTGGAAGCGAGGTAAGTCTCTTGCTTAATCTTGTAAGAGGAAATTGTCCCTATAGGTGCTTTAATTGTTATTTGCTACTTGTTGTGGGTTCTACGTACGCATGAAGTGATGAGAGTCCATACGTAGTTAAATTCATGTTATGTCCGGGTAGACTTAGGACCTTGCCATGCAATATTTGTACTACTTGAACTTTACTTGGTCGTTAAATTACTTAAATTATAGTTTAAAATTGATAGAGATTATGTTGAACCGCGCTCCATTACCTTGGGCTTTTGGCGGAATACTTAAGTGTTAGTAGAAACCATACCTCTTTTATATGCCCTCTTATGTGTTATAACTATATGTCCCGTATTTCGGAGAGTTTCTCTATTCTCATTAATCGAGCCATACGCCTCGGCATGTGCTATGAAATAGCAATATGGATCGGGTCGAACGACCTCAACCCTCAGGAGTGTATACGATTATTATGGATCGGGCCGTACGACCTCAGCATAACCCATGCGTAGTAGCGCTAGTAGTCTGAATATACTTGATATTTCCTTCATGATGAATATAGTTGATATTTCCTTCCTGACTTGAGAATTGATATTTAATTGATGGTTCTTATTTGTTGAAATGGCATGTAATCTTTGGGGACTTTAATTTGATATATTTTTTTAAATAATCACGTTATTTATTGTTTCTAATTCCATTGTTACTGTTGTCTTTCATGCCTATTTATAATTCTTGCAGTTTATTTATTGACCACTAATAAGTGTTGATATTGACCCCTTGTCACTATTTCGTCGAGGTTAGACTAGATACTTACTGGGTAGGCGTAGATATGCATACTCACGCTACACTTCTAGTAAGTATCGATGTTGACCCCTCGTCACTACTTCTTCGATGTTAGACTAGATAATTACTGGTATGCATTGATTTATGTACTCACTCTACACATATGCACTAATTGTGCTAGTTCTGAGGCAGGTACATCAGGTGGCCATTCGGGCTCGCATCCCCGTTATCCGGAGACCTAGTGGTGAGCTGCTTCCCATGCTCCGATCTACAGCACCCGGAGTCTCCTCTTTGTTATATTTACTATTTCTATATATTTTATTTTAAATAATATATATAGGGGTTTTGTATATTTTACTAGATTGCTCGTGCACTTGTGACACCGAGTTTGAGAATTACTAGTAGATGTTTATGGTTTTGCCGAACATTGTTACCATTTCATTTTTATGTTTTATTTATGCATTATATCACCATGATCTTTTATACTTAGTTTCTTTATTAATTAAAAATACATGATTTCAAAAGCAATAAAATGAGTAATTAATTTGATAGTTCACCGTTGGCTTGCCTAACAATGACGTTGGGCACCATCACGGCCTATAGTGAGTTTGGGGTCGTGACAAAAATTCCTGAAGGATTTAAAATGCTTGAATAATATTCAAAATCTCGGGAAATATATTCAATCAGAATACACCGATATTTGTACGGTTTAAAGCAATCTGGGCGTATGTGGTATAATCGCCTTAGTGAATATTTGCTGAAAGACGGTTACATAAATGATGTTATTTGTCCATCTAATTTTATAAAGAAAATGGCATCAAAATTTGTTATACTTGTTGTTTATGTTGATGACATAAATCTTGTTGAAACTTCAGAATAGCTCCAAATGGCAATTAAATATCTTAAGAAAGAATTTGAGATGAAAGATCTTGGAAAGACAAACTTTGTCTTTATCTGCAAATTGAACATTTAGCAGATGAGATCTTTATCCATCAATCTGCCTATACATAAAGGATCTTCAAACTCTTTTACATGGACAAAGTGCACCCATTGAGTACACCAATGGTTGTTTGATCACTTGAAGTGAATAAGGATCCGTTTCGACCTTCAGAAGAGGATGAGGAACTCCTTGGTCCTGAAATACCCTATCTCAGTGCAATTGGTGTACTTATGTATCTTGATAATGCTACACGGCCTGACATATGATTTTCTGTTAATTTACTAGCACGATATAGCTCTTCTCCTACATGGAGATATTGGAACGAGATTAAGAATATATTGCGATATTTAAAGGGAACTCTTAATATGGGTTTATTTATGCTAACAAATGTATTACAGATCTTGTTGGTTATGCATATGCAGGTTATTTATCTGATCACCATAAAGCTCGATCTTAAACAAGGTATGTGTTTACATGTGGAGGTATTGTCATATCATGACACTCCACAAAATAATTTATTATTGCTACTTCTTTAAATCATAATGAGATAATAGTTATTCATGAAAGAAGTAGGGAATGCATAATCAGTGATTCATTTCATTCAAGAAAAATATTGTTTGGAATGTGATAAAAGATCCACAATTTTATACAAAGACAATGCTGCATGCATAGTCCAATTAAATTGAGGATTCATAAAAGGAAATAGAACAAAACACATTTCACCAAAGTTATTCTTCACACATGATCTCTAAAAGAATGGTAATATTGATGTGTAGCAAATCCATTCAAGTGACAATCCGGTAGATTTATTCATTAAATCTTTACCAACTTCAATTTTTAAGAAGATGGTATACAAGATTATGCGAAGACTCAAATATTTGAAACAAGATTTTCTTCAGGGGGAGTAAAATACGCGTTGTACTCTTTTTCCCTTGCTTAAGGTGGCACGCCCCAACTTTGTGGAGCGTGACCGACGCTTAACTGAATTAACCCAGTCGAGCTAGCCTATGTTACATCAACCTCTCATAATTACTCATGCATGATTTACAATAACATAATTAGATCTTGACTTTTAAATTAAATGCATTTGGTTCAATGGCCAAAAACTCTTTTCATGATGGATACATAGCTTTATAAATATCTGTAATTACTGTGAACATAAATACATGACAAAACTCAAAATTTAAGTACATGACACATAATGTACATGGAGCTTCTATGACAATAGATACCTAAGTACATAAAATGAACTAGACTCAAATACCCACTAGAACTGTAGCGCACCATAAGCTAAGTAGTGAGGAAGATCCCTATCAAATATCCGCATCATCTAGTAGAAGTGTACCTACAGTCATTAAAAGATGCAACTCCCCCGGCAAAAAGGACGTGAGTACATGTTGAATAGTACTCGTATGTAAGGCATACAGAACAACATATGAAAATACAGTAACTCAAATAAGAGGCAAATGAAGTACATCAAGAAACTACGAAATGACCCATAGAATCACATGTCAAGTCTTATTATACTTACATCATTCTGAACTTCTTTTGGAATCAAGTGAGCCATACGAACTATGCATGGGATACAAAATATAATATAAATGTAATAACATGTACAAACAAGGGCAATGAAAGTGGAACCTATTGTTCGTGCTGGTTATGCGTCTCACCAGACCGTCCATAGCTCTCTCTTACTATGTACCTATGCGTTTCACAGACCATCCATAGGAACTATCCATACTATGAACCTATGACTGTCCATAGGGTTCACCTATACTATACACTTATGTGTTTCATAGACCGTCCATAAGCTTCATATGTACTATACACTTATACGTTTCATAGACCTTCCATAGGCTTCACCTATACTATACACCTGTGTTTCATAGACCGTCCATAGAATTCATAATAAATTATTATTCACATGACCATATATAAGCTCAAAGCGACATGATTAACATTAGATTTAAGGTCATAAGTTCACGAATCATTGGAATACTTTATGTTCATGCTTATCATGGAGAAATATAGCCTATTACATTATCACATGCATGGTGAATCAATAAGTAGATTTCAATGGTGCATGTACCCAATTTCTTTCCTTAAGGTTCATCCTCATTTAGCATATGATATCTCTCTTTCATCTTATTATGTACTATATTTTCATCTTAAGGTCATTATCTAAGTTCATGATTCTTGGGGACTTAAAGCCATTTGCATTTATTGTTTTAGAAGCATACATACTATGATTGAAACCATCGGAACATACAATGCCTCATAATCCTCATTTTGGCAAGCGACCACGTTTCATGTTCATACTATCACTTACTTTTACTTGACATGGGTGACCATAGAACATTAATAACACTTAGGAAATTTAGGAACACCATAACTTCTATCCATGAGAACATACGAGCTTATAACACATTGGAAATATTTACAAGGAAACTATACCCATTTCATTTGAAACAATAACTGGAATCATAGACATTCGTTAAATCAACCTCATTTGAAGTATATTTGTAGGAGTGAATAGGGATAGAAATTGAAACAATACTTGAGCATATCGGCATATGATAAATCATGTCTTTAAGACAATCTAACATGATAAGAATTGGTACTTCAAGCAACCGTACTTGGAGTTCACAGTGAGATCATGGAATTCGATTCTATGGAGGGAGTTTAGCCAATATACCTCGCTTGATATTTCCTATTTATTACTACAATGTCCTGAAACTCCCAGTGACTTCAATCTATAGAAATATGATCAAATGGGACAATCATTAGGAAAAGGTTCATACAATTCAACTCACTTAGGCATTTTATCAAACATCTAGTAGGCATACATCTTTACATTTCTTATCCATGGAACTAGTTCATCCAACTACTATCATTTACCAATAATTTATCCCACTATCATCCTTAAGTAATTTATAACTTCCAACGTCACATGCATGTCCAACCATCCACATCCAACCAATAAAATTCAATCAAATAATCATATTTCAATCTCTACAATGATTATGAATTTAAATTGGGAACTTATGGCTTCCAATCACCATCCCATAAGTTCAAATACTTAATTTTTACTCATATTCCCATAATGAATCCATGCATGTAAGTCTAAGGGTGTAGGATTACCTTTTGAAAGAAATCTTGCAAAAGCCTCTCTTGAGTTCTTGAAGAAAATTCTCGAAAATCTAAGGATTTCATGGTGGATTGAGTTACTTCTTGTGTAGAAATAATAAGACTCACACCAATACCATGGGGAATTCTTACCTTGAATATGGGAGGAGTTGGGGGTCTTGAGAGACTGGAGAGTTGCCCCAAGAATTGGCCAAGAGGAGTGGGAGAAGTGAGCTACCGAAATGCCTTTTATAAAGGCTTCAGGCCTAGGTCGTCCATCCTTGTGCGTCGCACGGACATGGACGAGCTCTCATTCAAGTTCGCATGCTGGGGAAATACTTCATTGTTTACTGAAATGGTTGGGGTTCTTGGATCGTTCAAACCCGCGCGACGCACGAGTTCGGATGAATCCCCCAGTTGCATCCTTTCTCAATTTCTTGTTTTCCAGCTCATCCTCCTTTGATACCTTGCTATAATGTAGACCCCAACTCGCTTTCAAACCTTCCTTCAATGCCTTAAACCCTTAGTAAAACTTTACTTGTTCCGCCTGCCTTATTTTAGTAATTTGATCATAAATTCTTGTAGAACTATCCAATTGACAAATGGTTTGATGTGTTTGAAACCATACTTGAAGGGCTACACTTAAGGGACAAAATTCATTTAAAGTATCTTTATATTATGAGATTTATATCCGTTCAAGTTCAAGTATTGTGCGAATTAAGACATCTTTTCCAGTTGATACTTCGAACTCATCCCAAAACACTTCTCCCAACTCATAAGCCTCCCTAATATGTTCTAGAACACCTTCCACAGATATTTTCATGTCAAAATTATGTGGTTATAAACCATAGGTCTCCTTTCGTACTCAAAAACATTATTCCCAATTATTGTTGGTACACTATAAAGTCTTAAATCCTTAGAAAAAAAAATCTACGGGGACTTACATAAGGTTTTTTCCACGGGTTTTTTCTTGTAAAATTTTTAATGAAGCAGCTAGCAATACGTATTACTAAATATGTGCACTCGTTTTCCTTTACTATGATTTTGTGTAATAAGGTTTTAACGAGATACATTATGTTTTAATGAACATTAAAGGGGGAGTGTTATAAAAATATTGTACTGTGGATGTCCATGTATTACTCCGCTGTAGATAATCTTCCTGAAGAAGATTATCCATTTAGTACTCTACTGAAATTTATCTACAAGTAGCTGATGCGGGCAGGTTGCAAGCAACTCAATGAAAGACCTTGCATCAGTTTCTTATTAAGAAGGTAGGTTGCGAGCAGCTCATGCAGACAACTTACAAGCAGCTCAAGAAAAGTCACGCAACTGCTTTCTTTCTTCTATACATAAAGAGATCTCAGTTCATTATGTACATCAGTTTGAAGTTGAATAATATATCAATCTCTCTCTATACTTGTCTTTGGTTAATTTACTTTATAGTCTTTATTTTATAACAAAAATAATGCCAGCAAATATTAATTTTGCAGTAAAGCTTTAAACGAAAAATGACTTTATTTTTGAAACTTTTACTTAAAAATTACCTCACCACAACTATTGCAGGTGGTGATTTTCAAAAGGAACTAACTATACTATATTAGAAACTTATTTACTTGCATTAAAGAGGTTTTAATTTAATTAAAATTTGATATATAATTTTATCAATTATATATAAATTAGTATTAAATAAGTATCTTTGATTGTAGCATTCTAATTTAGTAAATCCCTTTAACCGATTCCCATCCTCATTGACTGATTCCCTTTCCAGTGACTTCTAAAGCTTCTTTTAAGTGACTTGGAAGAGACAAAAAGGTTTCTCTTCTTCTCCCACAAGCTTCTATCTTTGCACCTTCCATTGGAGCATTAAACTCCATATCCTTCTCTTTTTTTAGTACTTTGGAAGAGAGAGAAGGACACTTTAATCTCTTCTTCATCTCCCCCTTCACTGTTGATGCCATCGCCATTGGAGCTTCTTGCTCACTATCAATCATTATCGGAGGTTTTCAGACCGTGGTCCTTTTGAGGCGAGGGCATGAAGACTTGACGGTGACCATTCGGCCATTAGCAGCCAATGTTGGATCTCCATGGGCGATGTATAGACATAATTGTTTTTTAGTGGTTGCGGTTGATAGCGCCTTATACATGTATTTAAGGTGTATTCTATTGTAGTTCTATTGTTTTGGTATAATGTATATAAAATTTGAAAATAAGTTATGTATTGTATAAATAGTTATATAAAATTTATATTGTAGTTATAAATACTCTTTTTTACATAAAGTTCAATATATATATTAAAATTGTATTAAGTTGTACGCAAATTATATTTCAATTATATGCTATTGTATGTATTATTTTGTATTAATGTTTTATGAAAGTTATATATAAATTCAATTACCCAATCACAATACGTGAATAAATTTCATAATCCTAGAAAAAATTATCCAAAAAATGGGGATGATTTCAAGTCTTCACAATTTCTCTACTTTAGAATAAGCCTACTAGAATATTATTTTCCATCCATTAATCTTATAGTTTTTGTCACGACCCAAAACTCATAATAGGCCGCGATGGCACCTAATGCCGCTGTTAGGCAAGCCCACAAGTGAAACTACTATTTATTTACCTCTTTTTAATATTAAAAACAAAACTTTTTCTTTTAAGAGAACAAAATAAATAAGATTTCACGCAACCGTAACTACTCTTTTCTTAACCAAATATAATCATAACAAGTACATCCACTGTAGTGATAGAAATGATGAGTACAACAATACATAATTGCTAAAGGTCTCCAAAACCCAGCGCCACAAGTACATGAGCAATCTAAAAAATATACAAAACTACTACAACTACTATTTGAAAGTGATAGACAGAAATAATAAATAAGGTAGAGGGAGACTCTGGTGCTGCGGATCGTAGCATGGCAAGCAACTTACCACTAAGTCTCCGTAGATGATCGACTATGCGCCCGTGTGACCACTGGTAGTACCTGTCTCGGTACCTGTATGTAACGATCCGCCTGGTTATTTTGAGAAATTGTACTCCGTTCAGCTAATTGAAGTCTTGATAGCTTCGTATGATGCACTATGATCTATGTGAATCGTCGGTTTTGGTTTACAGGTTAATCGAAATTGATTTGGGAGAAAGATTCTTAACTAGGAAGCTTTAAGTTGAAAGTGTTGTTCAAGTTTGACTTTTAAGTATTTGACATCGAATCAGAATTTTGATAGTTCCGTTAGGTCCGGGTGGTGATTTTGGACTTGGGTGTATGCTCGGATTTGCATTTGGATATTTTTAGAAGGTTTCGGCACTAATTGGCGAAATTGAAAATTTGAAGGTTTCGAATGTTCATGAGTTTGACTGGGAGTTGACTTTGATGATATCGGGTTCGAATTGTGGTTATGAGAATTGGGATAACTTTTTTATATCAGTTTGGAATTGTGTGAAAAATTTGAGTTCATTCCTAGGTTATTTGATATGGTTCGACACGAGTTTTGGAAGTTGAAAGTTCAAAAGTTCATTAAGTTCGATTTGAGGTGCGATTCGTAGTTTTGATATTGTTATGCATGATTTGATGACTCAATTAAGTCCGTGTTATTTTATGTGACTTGTTGGTATTTTCGGGCGGGGTCCCGAGGGAATCAGGTGAGTTTCATATAGATTTGGGTTGTGTTGCCCTCGTTTTTGATGTTTCGACGTCGTTTTTTCAAGCATAAATACTATCACATTGAGCATATGAGCTCCAATTTTTTTTTTAAATTAAAGCATTAGAACCGTATCATAATTTTGGAATTATGGCAACTGAAATCATCAAGTTTCGATATCGTATGAAGAATTTATGGTCATTTTACTAAGAATTAGGTTGCGAGATTGTTTTGAGATTAATATGAAATTGCCACTGAATTCGTATTTAAAATTTGCACTATTTTCAAATATTGAAACCAACATATCTCATTCATTATAAGGTCAAATGGAGTAATTCAAAAGCCTAAATTGACTCAAATGTCACGAGGAATCCAATGGAGACATCAAAAGCGAGTTTCGGGATTGTTTGGCATGAGAAACGAGGTAGAACAATTGGTAGAAACATATAATATCGAGGGTTTGTTCATTTGGGCATATTTTGAGTTTGGAGCTCAGATTAGGGCGATTTTGGAGGCGATTTTCACCACATGGATTGGGGTAAGTGTTCTATACTCGGTTTTGGTTATATTTTATGAATCCATCTTTATTTTTGTCATTTGATTGATGATTCCAAAGTGAAACTTGGGGGTTTGGTCTAAAATAGTATAAAGTGAATTTTTGAGTTTTGAACATTTATTCGGAATCAGATTTGAGTGAAACTAGTATAATTGGACTCGCAATTGAATGAGTTATAGGATTTTGTAAGTTTCGTCAGATTCTAAGGTGCACGCCCAAGTTTGACCTTTTGGTTGACTTTGGGGTTTTTATTAAAGATTTCACCTTTATCGATTGGGTTTATTCCCTTTGGCATTATTTGATGTTCTTGGGTTTCTTTTGGCTAGTTTCGAACCGTTCATAGGTCGGTATGCGTGGGATCGCATTTTTGGATTATTGTTTGGCTTGGTCGGTATTGGATTCATCTTGTTCGAGGTAAGTAACGCTTCTAAACTTGGTGCTGAGGGTATGAACCCTTGAATATACTTGTTATGTGTTTGGTGTTGAGGTGACGTACATGCTAGGCGACGGGCATGTGGGCATGCACCATGTGAATTATGAGTCTGTTGACTCTGTGGTACTGTGTAGTTACCTAATCTGATTTGTATCCATGAAATTCTACGTGCTAGCATAATTAAGCTGTAATCCATGTTAGAAACCATGTTTAAGCCAAATGTTTATCTTGTTAGGACCCACTGAGGCCATTTCTACTGTTGATTTCTTTGCTTAAATCGCATTTACATACTTAATCATATTCATTCATTTGCATATCATACCTCATTATTTGTTATCATTTGTTGCCACATCATGCTATAATTGTTGGGCTGATTGGAATGATATTTGTGAGCCCGAGAGACTAAAGAGATTGATGACTGAGTTGGGGGTTGAGTGCCAGATTATGGGCGATATTGAGGGGATCAGGCTACACGTCGCAGTAGTGTTACACCCCGTACCTCAGACATCACTGTAATTATAAGATTATCTAATGTAAACTCAAAATAGATGAACTTCTTCTACACGGATAAGGAAGGTTTATCAAAGTCTTAAGTAAGTTAAGATGAATAAGACTTGAAAAAACAAGAGATAATTATTACATTCTGTACATTCCAAAGTGACGTATAATGAATATGAGACTTGTTAATCATGATTTAAGTGAGTGTAAAGTCATAATATGACTATATATGATGTTTGGATATAAAATATAATGTTTGGGAAAAATCGGATTTAACTTATGGAAAAATCGAGTTAAGATTTGCCTTGTAACAAACCATTTAGAGAAATTAAATTCGTAATCTTTATGAGTCATTTTGGGACATAGCTCATACCAAAATTAAGGTCTTGGAACCTAATTTCCAACGGTCAAAACCATTTATTCATACGACATCAGGGTGGAGAAATATGAATTTTTAAAGTAGGGTCGCCAAGTCACATCGCCGCACTTTGGAGAAACTGGTAGGTTTGTAGGCCAGGTTGCGAGGCCGTTTTCTCCAAATATTGAGAGTTACAGGGAGCTCTTTATATGTAATTAAATCCCCATGTGTCTTGTTTCCAACTCTGCAAACCATTTGTCAATACGATGTCAGAGTAGAGAGATACAAGCGTCCGAAGTTGCACCACTCAAGGTGCCAAGCAAGCAACTTACCCACATGCTTAGTGAATTGAGGCAGTGGGCTTATAAGTGATCTTTTCCCGTATATATCTCGTCAATATTCAGAGAACAGTTACCCCAAAACACTCTCAAGCTCTCCAAGGCTGTTCCAAGTAATTCCAAGCAAGATTAACATCCCGGGTACAAAATCAAGAAGCGATAACGTTAGAACGATCCCTATGATGTAAGTATCATTATACCACCTCTCTTTTTCTTTGTAGTTGATTTTTGGAAGGTAATTCATAGTTAAGAAAATGCATACTTTCTGAATTTAAGCTTTTAAATATCAAGGAAGGTTGATAAATTCGTTTCCTAATAGTTAGAACTCACGAGACGATGATCGAAAGCTGTGAGTTCGATTTATTCCACTTTTAGCGGACTGTTTTGTAGTCCACTCGTGTTGGCCTCTTGTGCTTCTGATTTATGGAGTTTTGAAGGATAAAGGGCATGGAGAAATGCCACATGTGGTAGGGTAGTGGGCTGGTCGCTCGTCGTTGCAATTTCAGGCTAATTGATAACTTGTTGATTGGGTATGTTATGGTATATTTGGGGGTTTTGTTGTATTATAGGTTCTAAATTGTAGTTTGGTTGTTTTTGAGTTGTTGATTGTATGGTGTTTGTATCTCTCTTGTAGTAGGCTTGAGGGAGCAGTAAAATCAAGGGAAATGCTGCTCGTTTTATTTAAAATTGAGTTATCGTTTGAGATACATGATATACTAGCGCCATCTAAGTTGCACATGTTTTTCTTTGTTATAGGGATGGTGCGCTAGTTGTCATAAGCTTGTTGTTGAGTTGCATTGACGACTTGAGGTATGTTAAGGATATATCTTCTTTCCTTATGGAATGATCCATAGGATACAAACGAAACGTGTAAATGCACAACTTTCATAAATGACTCTATTCATAAAAGTACTAGGAGTGACTATGTTCTTGATTCCCTATGTGTTCTATTATTATATTATCTGTTCATGTGTATTAGATAAATATGTAAGTTGATAAAGTTTATCCGAGAGATATTATTGACTTACTTCATTATGCATTGCATTCATTTATACATATACATTGACCCATGACCAAATGGTGTTATATATATGTATATTATATGTATATGGGATATGGGGAAAGGTTATGGCGTTATATACGCACCACCACCTGATCAACTGGTATACATTGATGATTTCGCCCACCGAAGCCGAGATGATATGATGGGATGCTCTCAAAGGCTTGATGATGTTAGATACGCATATACTTATGCATGATGTGACATTTATATGCATATGCATGGCATTATAAATGTTTCATGATTCACAGAGCTATTCAGACTTACAGGTTGAGTTCTTTACTCCATGTTTCTTTCATGTCTTTTATATACTATTTTCATGCCTTACATACTCGGTAGTTTATTTGTATTGACGTCTCTTTTGCTTGGGGACGCTGCTTTTCATGTCCGTAGGTCCCGATAGACAGGTTGAGAGTCCTCTTAGTAGACTATTAACTCATCTGAAGGTGTTGGTGCACTCAACTTGCTCAGGAGTTGCCTATTTGGTCAATATGATTTGGACATGTATTGATTGGTATGGCATCCCAACCTTTATGATATTTATGTACTCTTAGACGCTTGTAGATATATGTCATGTATATGGATACTTGTATGGCCTTGTCGTCCTATGTTTTGAGTGTACAAATGATCATGTCGGCCTTATAGGCCCGTATGTCCAATGTATAAGTTTGTATTCCATGTTGGGTCATCCTATGTCGAGTATCCCCTTATGTTTTATTCTAGTTATATCATGACGAACCTTCTGGCCAATTTACCCATGATGGTATGATAAGAAAGATATGTTACATTGGTGCTCGATTGGGTAAGGCACCAGGTGCCCGTCGCGGCCCATCGGTTTGGGTCGTGAGAAAAGTGGTATGAGAGCAGTTCTGTCCTAAGGAATCTACAAGCCGTGTCTAGTAGAGTCTTGTTTATGGGTGTGTAGTGCGCCACACTTATAAGTAGGAGGCTACAGGACATTTAGGATTGTTACTCTTTCTTCTTAATCTAGGATCGTGTGGTAGAGCTAAATTGTAAGAATTCAAACTCCTAAATTCTATTTTATTCGTAATACAACGATACATACATCCAGAAAGATAGTTGGTAAGAGATTGAATATGGTTGTGGAAGAGTTGAGTCCGAGGAACTCGATTTGGCATCATGCTTATGATGAGTAAATGTGATGTTTTCAGCATATCATGTGTATACTAAGACGTGTAAGCTTCTTGATAAGGAGCCTTAAGGCATGAATACCTATTCACCCATAACAATAAGAGAATCATATGGTAGATACAAGTTTCAACAAGTAAAAGAAGCAAGGTGAAGAAATTCAGGCCGAGAAATATAAGCATTTTGAGCTACCTTCGACAGTAACAGAGGTATGTAAAATTGGTCACACTCATCTCAGTTATGCCCTATGGGAGTTAACAGATATAGTTTAAGAGAAAGATATGATATCAGGATCCAACTGGATTATAGTAACCCAAAAGGGTGGATGGATTGTTAGTGTTAGCTGACATTTATGAAGGATATTGCACCCAGATGGTGCACTCTAGAATAGAACAACTAGATACGAATACTAGAATGTTCAGAAATTTCAAAAGATAGGTAGTGGCATCCTAGAAGGGATAAATATTTACCTTAGGATGACTCCCGCCCCTAGGAAAAAAGAGAATGTTAGGCGACTTGAAGAGCCAGTGAGATGAAGAAAGGGGAGCTAAACGTGAAAGAATGTTTGGTTGAATTTTTCAGAATAAAGTGATAGACATAAATATTAGTAGGAGAGCAAGAAAGGAGTAAATGAAGCATTATGAGTGATATGTGATAAATGGGTGATAAAGATAAATCAAAATATGACACGATGACAGAGTTTATAGTCAAGTAAAATAAAAGACAAGAGGTGACAGGCCTTGAGACAATAAAAGAGTATAGGCCAAAGGTCATATCCTCATTTCGAGAAATGAGCTGGTGACTCCAACGTGATTACCAGAAGGCTAAGTTAGACCCCCTGTAGCAATAGAAATTAGTATGGTCTAGTAAATAAGATAAAATCGAACATGAATTAGGGACCGGAGGATTTGATAATAGTCGACATCGTAATAATTTCAGAAATCGTGTTCCGGCAATAATAGAATGGACAAGAAAAGAATAAACTTTAAGTGTCATTCAGGAAGATGTTTTCCTAAAGCAAGCACTGTGAGCAGAGTTAATCTTAAGGAACTGAGTGTGCCATTTATACTAGGTGCCACCTTCATGCATAAGAAATTCAGTTATCCCTAGTACAAAAGGGTTTCCGCAAGGAAAGTAAGAGTTCGTCAAGATGTGAAAAAGCGCCAAAGATAAAGAGGTAACTATGGAATAGTAAAGGAAGAATATGGTAGAAAGGCGAAAGGAATGAGATTGTATTTATTCAGATCCTACAGATATGATACGATGCCAGAACATTATGCAAGCACGACGACGGGGAGAGGCAGTAAGGGTTCCAACACTAGATGTTATTGATAATTAAGTGCAAATGAACACTTGATACATAAGGAGCCAATGAGATGGGTAAGTTAAGACAAAGAACATAACCCAAGAGAGATTATGTAAAATATAGATATTAGAATGGACCAACGAGTAGTTAGTAGTTAATTCAGGAAGAGCCTAGTTATGGCTAGACAAGAAGATACAAACAAATCAGTAGATTATGCAAGATAAATGTAGTGAACCCCAACATAATGAATTCAATCTCACAGATATGATGTCATAATCCTTGAGAAATATTCAGATAGGAGTTAGGGTAGTTAAAGGTACCGAATAAGTGTTACGGAAATAAAAGAGAGTGTTACAGGGAATTCCAGTATTCGTGGGCACTAAGATAAGCCAAGTATCTATGTAGCAAGTGGCAGGACAACCATGAAAAGTAATTGCTTACATTTGAAGACAACAAAGAAGGCACAAAAGGAAATATATGGTGCTAGCAAGTTAAAGGAAGGTTGTGAGTAGTATAAATAGATATATGTAGATCACAAGCTAAAGTATGGTAGAGCAACAAGGTTTTAGGTAGATAGGAGTAAGGATAAGAAAAGGTGAGTGATAAGGTAACAAGAATAAGTAAGGGCTTGGAATTAAGCCCATCAAAACTAGAGAGTTGATGGTTTCCGTAAGTTATAAAAAGCTTAATACAACTTGAATGAACTCGGAGGAGTTTAAGAGTAGGAGCATTTAGAAAAGAGGTTATGCTACCCTGGTAGTAGAATAAGGGTGCAATTGTGATAAATAATAAGGGAATGAAATCTAGGCCTTTGATTGAGTAATGATTCAAAGAGAAGTCATTGCATGAATTGCATGGGATTAGAATACCCCCATTAGATGAATCACATTGGGATGCTATGAAATATGTCAATTGAAGTTTAGTAGCATCCCTAGGTGGATCAAGCAAATAAATGCAGATGTTCCCGATGAGACATGAGCCCTAGTGAAAATGTATTGCGTAAGAGGTTTCAAGTTATTGGTGGTAGATTATAGATCAACATTAAGGTGAATAAACAATTGATGGATAAAAGTTACAAAGTATGAGATGAGATTAGGTTGTCATTCTTAAGATGAACAGTAATGAGGAAGCATTAAAGGACTAAGGTTTATACATATAGGATAAACAACGAGAAAGTAACTTGGAGGTGGGTAGCAGACCTCGGTAATAATAAATCGAAGTACGTGTTATGGTATAGTCAGAACTACCTAGATGTAGTAGAGCTATAAGCTGTCACGCCCCAACCTCGGGGAGCGCGATCGACGCTCAACCGAGTGAACCCGGTTGAGCAAGCCTATTAGACCTTCCCTACCTGACGCATTCATGATCCGAAAAGAGGACACGTTACCATCTGCTAAATAGGGGAGAGATCAGATATACATGCATAAACGTTGCTAGTCCATTTTTCATTATATACATTATGCCATAGTTAAGTTTTCAAAATACAACTTAGTCCAATGACCACTCCGATACCCATACACGGCACACATAAACGTCTACGGAGCCTCTAATGATACAAAATACAATCATGACAATGCCGGCAACAAGGCCCCGACTATACCTCAAAATGTGGTAACTTATATATAAAAAAAAGAACTACATGACCCCAGGAAGAAATGGGGCTCACCAAGACTACTGTGATGAGTGTGAGGGAGAGCACCACTATCTGCGATCAGCGCTATCTGCAATGGAACCACCTACATCCATTCTAAGATATAGCGCCGCCGGCAAAAGGGATGTTAGTACTGTCGAATAGTACTAGTTTGTAAGGCAAACACCAATCTTAGTAGAATGAACAGTGAAACAAAGATAAGGCAGTCACAATAATCAATAAGTGCTTCACAGAAATACAAAGAACACCAAGTAAGGATCACATAGTTTCCAATTCAATCTTTCCATCTTTTTAGGTTAATAATCTTTAGTGCCAAATGCCACAACTCACAATGCCACCGTGTTTTTACACGGAGTCCGGTATCGGCCCGACCGGCTAAGCCATCTCAAATGAGACATATTCATATCCACAATGTAAATCAATAATTCCAATACAAATGCCATCATGTGTACAGCACAGCGTCCGATCTCGGCCCGGTCGGCTAAGCCATCTCACTTGAGACATAACCTCTTTTAATTGTTCACTCAATTCACATTTCTTTCCCATATTTAATTACATGGTACACACAACCTTATTTATTAAGTAGTTCTTGACACTTGGGCACATTTTATAATTCAAGTCTTTCCCTTTTTTATTCGTTCAAATAACATCATCATTCATGTCGATAAGTACCATCATATAAAGCATTGCACATATAAGGGAAGGAGCTTGGAGAATCATAACTACGTTCTCAAATAGCATGATGACATGGTAAACATCTAAAACTATTAGGGAACATGAATCTTTCAACCCAACACACTAAGACAAACAATTCTAGTATGATCAAGTCCGAACTTACACCAATTGTTCGGACACCAGGAGTTCGATTCTAGGAAGAAGAGAGTTAGCCATACATACCTCAATTGCACTTCTTTAGACTCTACAATTATCTGGAACCCTTAGCAACCTCAATCTATTTTAACAATATACAAATTGAACCCAAAATTAGGAAAACGTTCATGGTTCTAGTTCACTTTTTATTTTCCCACTCTTTATCACATGCAAGCAAAATGAACCACCCTCATACCCATGAAGTATCACACTAATACCCCATTATAGCTATGTTTGAAATTAAGAGCTGGGGTGATGAAGTCTTACCTTTTTGGATGAAGAATTTGGTGCTCTACTTGAATATTTCCAAGCTTTGAGTGATGGTTGAAGATTAATTGATGAAAATTAGGCCCTCCCTCTAGAACCCCCCCTCTCTCACTCTAGAAATATCAGAAATGAGCTTCAAAATAGACTAAAGGGGTGTTTTAACAGAATGGGGGTCAAGTTTTAAATTAAGAAAAAAGGTTCCCTGACACAGGTCTGTGTTCGCATATGCGACCGCATAAGGGTTATGAGGTCCGCATAGTGACCGCAGAAATAGCCGTTAGGGGCCTGAACTTTCGGCCCAAGTATACGACCAGTATGCGGTCCACATACTTGTTCTGCGGTCGCATAATGGACCGCAGAACTCCCTCCGCAGAAACTCAAGAGGAATTATGCGACCAATATGCGGTCCGCATATCGATTATGCGGTCGCATAATCGACCGCAAAGTTGACATAAAATTGGCCAAACTTTCTGCTTCACTCTGCGGCCATTATGCGGTTCGCAGAGTGATTATCCGGCCGCATAATGGGCCGTAGAAATGCGTTCTTGTGCGAAACATTTTCCTCTAAGTCCGTAGGGTACTGTTCAATCCAAAAAGTCTGAGTTTTTGGTTAAAATTTGTACGGGGCCTTACATCCTCCCCCACTTAAGATCATTCATCCTCGAATGAGGATCAAGGTTCACTTAACACATCTTCAGTTATACCACATACCATCAGCCCCAAATTTACCTAACTTCCTAAAAATTTCATTAGAGTTTTCTTTGTAATTAGGCATATCCACCTGCCAGAGAGCCCCCGAAACATACCTTAGCAACATATATAGAATTAAATGATATAACAGAATGCAAAATAACACCAACAGAAGTCTTATGGGGGACATATAACTAGAAATGAGTGTCTATATATTAGCTGAACAAGTGATACAAAATTTAGGGGGGGCAACTTTATAGAGCTATTACATGGCTATTCAAATAAATGAGGGTACTTCTTTTTCATTTCATTCTCGGATTCCCAAGTAGCTTCTTCGACTTGCTGGTTTCACCATAATACCTTTACGGGTGCAATTTCTTTGTTCCTCAACTTCCAAAACAGGCCTAAAGGGGGGAATGCCCTTGTCTTTGGATTTATTCATAGAACAGTTGCCTAGATGGCAAAGGACAATATTAATTATTCGTAATATCCATAGGTTATGATAATGATAAGAGCATCAGTCAACATTCGAGAACGAATGTTCCAAAGGGGAGAATGATGTAACGCCCCATTTTCGCAAGCCTTTAAGAGTTAACATTCGGTGATGAATGTTTCTAAGGAGGGAAGGATGTTACACCCCGTACTTCAGATATCACTGTCATTATAAGATTATCGAATTTAAGCTCTAAAAGATAAAATTCTTCTACAAGGATAAGGAAGGTTTATCGAAGTCTTAAGTAAGTTAAGATGAATGAGACTTGAAAAAAAACAAATGAGATAATTATTACATTATGTGCATCCCAAAATGACGTACAATGAATATGAGACTTGTTAACCATAATTTAGATGAGTGTAAAGTCATAATATGACTATATATGATATTTGGATATAAAATATAAAGTTTGGGAGAAATCGAATTTAACTTACGGAAAAATCAAGTTAAGATTTGCCTTGTAACAAGCCGTTTTGAGAAATTAAATTCTTAAGCTTTATGATGTTATTTTGGGACATATATCATACCAAAATGAAGGTACATTATGCATTGCAATCAATTATACATGTACATTGACTTATGACGACTTGAGGTATGTTAAGGATATCTCTTCTTTCCTTATGGAATGATCCATATGATACAAACGAAACGTGTAAATGCACAACTTTCATAAATGACTCTATTCATAAAAGTACTAGGAGTGACTATGTTCTTAATTCCCCATGTGTTCTATTATTATATTATCTTTTCATGTGTATTAGATAAATATGTAAGTGGATAAAGTTTATCCAAGAGGTCTTATTGACTTACTTCATTATGCATTGCATTCATTTATACATGTACATTGACCCATGACCAAATGGTGTTATATATATGTATATTATATGTATATGGGATATGCGGAAAGGTTATGGCGTTATATACGCACCACCACCTGATCAACTGGTATACATTGATGATTTCGCCCACCGAAGCCGAGATGATATGATGGGATGCTCTCAAAGGCTTGATGATGTTAGATACGCATATACTTATGCATGATATGACATTTATATGCATATGCATGGCATTATAAATGTTTCATGATTCACAGAGCTATTCAGACTTACAGGTTGAGTTCTTTACTCCATGTTTCTTTCATGTCTTTTATATACTATTTTCATGCCTTACATACTCGGTAGTTTATTTGTATTGACGTCTCTTTTGCTTGGGGATGCTGCTTTTTATGTCCGTAGGTCCCGATAGACAGGTTGAGAGTCCTCTTAGTAGACTATTAACTCATCTGAAGGTGTTGGTGCACTCAACTTGCTCAGGAGTTGCCTATTTGGTCAATATGATTTGGACATGTATTGATTGGTATGGCATCCCAACCTTTATGATATTTATGTACTCTTAGACGCTTGTAGACATATGTCATGTATATGGATACTTGTATGGCCTTGTCGTCCTATGTTTTGAGTGTACAAATGATCATGTCGGCCTTATAGGCCCGTATGTCCAATGTATAAGTTTATATTCCATGTTGGGTCATTCTATGTCGAGTATCCCCTTATGTTTTATTCTGGCTATATCATGACGGCCCTTCTGGCCCATTTACCTATGATGGTATGATAAGAAAGATACGTTACATTGGTTCTCGATTGGGTAAGGCACCAGGTGCCCGTCGCGGCCCATCGGTTTGGGTCGTGACAAGCAGGCCCTATAGGCTTTATATATATTATTGATGGGATCTTACTTCACTCTGCATCAGGCCACATTGGCTTTATATGTATTATAATTATTATATGAATCGAGTTGCGTGCCGCAACAAGCCCTATGAGCTTTATATATATTATTGATGGGATCGGGTTACAGGCTATGATGGCTTATATTGGCGCTTGGGAAGGATCCTCCTCTCCGGAGTCTGACATACCAGCAGTGAGACCAGTATTTATTGATTCATGATGGGATCAGGCTGCGCGTCATAGCAGGTACCGTACAGTGCTGAGTGTGCTGAGTGATTGAGCGTGATGAGTGGGAGTGTCAGAAAGTGATATTTAGTACTCTGAGAGTGTGAGTACATGAGTTCATCACTCTGATGCATTGCATTTGACATGCATACTTAACATACATGCATAGAGATGTATTTCCTCATGTTACACGGTTTTGTGATATTTATGACTTCACATGCACATTGACATGTAGGCATAAATATGTATTTTCCTCATGGTACTAAGATTGAAACATATTATCTGTTGTTGAAAGTTTTTGGGAAAAATCATAGATTTCTGACTTACTCATATTTTAGTGATTTCGGTGAAAGATTTGGATTTTACTCTTTTACTTGAAAAACATGCCTATTTTTTCGTAACTGTGAACGAACTGAGTATCATATCTTTGAGTTGTTTCTTGTATTACTTTTATTATAGGCCAAAATACATATACAACCCTTTAAACTTGGCTCTAACTTTCATTTAGGCACTTCAATAAACCCTTGAACCTATTAGACACTTCAACTCACATTAAAATGTGTCTATTGACAACTTGGATTACTGCATCACTTCATATGAAGCCCGTGAATACCAATCGTGTTGACATGGAAAAGTGGACCAATTAATAGGTAACACATGTAAAATAAAATAAAAAATAATTAAGACTTGAAATAAGGCTTTTAACACCATTTTTAAAAAATAATATCTCCCCCTCGTTCTCTTCTTCACGTTCTTGGGGGGAAGTTCCCTTAAAATATTTCCGCCACGACTTGGCGGAAAGTTTTCTGGCTATCAAGGATATTTGCTACTACGCTTTTTTGATTTTGGAGTTTAATGATTCTTAGAGAAGTACTTTAAAAAGAAAGAAGGAGACAATATGAAAGAGGGAAGAATGCCAGAGAATGTTCCGGTAAGTACTCACACTTCCGGCCAAAATATTTCTGGTGATGTTGCTTCCTTCTCTAATTTTTATGCCCATGTTTTTAATGACTCTTGTGGTTTTGAATTTGAAGAGGTTCAAAGGCGTGGTGGGTCTTCAACGATGAAACAACGGCAGTGCGATATCGCCGCCGGTAGTCGGTGTAAAAAAGCTTTAAAAATTTCGCCTGCTTTTCTTTAATCCTTACTATTATTATTCTGGATAAGTTGTCTTTTTCTCTCTAACCTTTTTCTCATTTTTCAATTGCTATCAACTGGGTTTTTGTTCCATCGTTTCTAATTTATCTCCTTTCAACTTGTTTTATTTGTTCGTCTTTTTTCCGAAGCTGAGATTTTCAAGCTTTTTTCTTTTCTTTTTGTTTTGAATTTTGTTTTTTTGTTTTTGGTTAATTATATGAGGTATATGGCTATGGATGAACATTTCTATAGTGGAAGAATATGATCATGGTGGGACTGTGGGAGGGAGTTATGTGAAGAAGAAATAGGAAGAAAGAAAAACGAATTATAGTATATTTTAGCTTTACACGCCTCACTCTAAGTGAGATTCACTTTTTGTGCCACATAAGCAGGAAGTGTTCAATAGGTATATTTTGGTAAGAGTTGAAGTGTCTAATAAGTATAAGTTCTTTGTTAAAGTGTTTAAATGGAATTTGAAGCCAAGTTTAAGAGGCTATCTATGTATTTGGCCTTTATTATATTGTTATGAATTGTTGTTGGCTATTGGTGTTGGACTCTGTCCGTTGTCCAAGTTTATCACTGCTTTCAACCTAAGATTAGATTTGTTAGTTATTTAGTCTGTGGGGTTGGTTGTACTCATACTACGCTTCTGCACCTTGCGTGCAGAGTTTGAAACTGATATTGCTGTGTATGGCAAGAGCTGGCTTTGAAGATGAACCTACATTCCGATTGTAACTGCCTCTCATTTATGGTAGCTTAAGATTTATAAAAATCTATTTATGTATATTTCAAACAAATGATGTATTTATTTCATACTAGCTTTGTAAACTCTAAATCTTAGAAACTCATGATTTATACTGTCAATCTTTGGGGATTCCTTGTAAAAAAGTTCAGCTATAATATTATTATTTCTCTCAGTATATCTCATTTGAGTAGGGTTGTTGCTAATTGGATTACCTAGTGGGTTGAGTTAGGTGTCATCGGGACTAGTTGGATCTTGGGGTCGTGACACTACACATCACTGCATAAGTATAGCGTGAGTACGGAAAACAACGCATACCTACTAAATATCCAGTCTAACCTTGAAGAAGTAGTGACGAGGGGTTGACTTGACACTTACTAGAGGTCAAATAACAGTATAAATACATAAAGTAGACATGGCGAGTGTACAACAAGTAGCAGCGAAGTAAATAAAAGTAACTACAGAAATTCCACACACGAGGCTATGTCAAATCACTAAAAACGTCATATCCGGCCTTGAAGGCGCTAACTCAATAATTACCAAGCCAATTCCAGTTCTAATTATTAAGCACAAAGCTGCTGAGGCGAACGATCTGATCCCATAGGAATAGTGGTATTCAGTACTGCCGAGGCAAACGACCCGATCCCATAAGAATAGTATTACCAATATGCCGAAGCGAACGGCTAGATCCCATAAGAGTAGTATTACCATCATGCCAAAGCGAAAGACCCGATCCTATAAGAGTAGTTTATATCACTACCGATGCGAACGGCCTGATCCCATAAGAGTAGTTTATGTCACTGCCGAGGCGAACGACCTGATCCCATAAGAGTAGAGAATTTACCTTGCTCGCGGAATCACTTGCGAGACGAGAAGACACGGATTCATAGTTTATTATTTCCCAACTTTTCTAAAGTAAGAGACTAAGTCGATATCACAAATTTAAATCCTCAATCTCAGTCCTAATCAAGACAAATAATACACATGATAAAAATAAACAATACAATTAAAGGCATGATGTGAGTCTAAGTCTACCCGGACATATCATGAAATATAGCTACGTACGAACTCTCGTCACCTCGTGCGCACGTAGCTCCCCACAACAAGTAGCACGCAACAATAATACACCTAAGGGGATAAGTTCCCTCTTACAAGGTTAGGTAAGAGACTTACCTTGATTCCAAGTCCTCAATCTAGCCCTTCAACCTCACTAGAACTCCTCAAATGACGTCGAGGACTCCGAAACTAACCAAAAGTCGTATAAACCAATAAATATATGCGCAAAAGTTCATATTTTAGCTATTAGAGTAATTACCCAACCCCACAAGGAAGATTCACCCCCGGCCCACATGCCTGGATTCCAGAACTTTTTGAATATAAATGTTACCCATGACCTCACGAACTCAAATATATAATTTATTCCCAGTTACATAATAGATTTTGTGGTTAAATCTTATTTTTACCAAACCCTAGGTTCTAACAAAAATCCCATATTTTTCCTTTAATCTTATGTTAAATCTACCCATAATCCATGTATTTAGCTGAAGAATTTATAGGGATCACTTATCTCTTGATGTTGATAAAATCCACCACAAAAATTCTCTCAAAATCGCCTAAGACCAAGTGGGAAATGAGGGAAAAGAAACTAAGTCCTAGAATAAAAGCCCTTGCACCAATCGCAGATATCGCATTTGCGACATCTGGGGATCACTTATCTCTTGATGTTGATAAAATCCACCACAAAAATTCTCTCAAAATCGCCTAAGACCAAGTGGGAAATGAGGGAAAAGAAACTAAGTCCCAGAATAAAAGCCCTTGCACCAATCGCAGATATCACATTTGCGACATCTGGGGATCACTTATCTCTTGATGTTGATAAAATCCACCACAAAAATTCTCTCAAAATCGCCTAAGACCAAGTGGGAAATGAGGGAAAAGAAACTAAGTCCCAGAATAAAAGCCCTTGCACCAATCGCAGATATCGCATTTGCGACATCTGGGGATCACTTATCTCTTGATGTTGATAAAATCCACCACAAAAATTCTCTCAAAATCGCCTAAGACCAAGTGGGAAATGAGGTAAAAGAAACTAAGACCCAGAATAAAAGCCCTTGCACCAATCGCAGATATCGCATTTGCGACATCTGGTTCGCAAATGCGATGGTCGCAAATGCGACAAAGGAATCGAAAAAGCGAAGCCTGACCAACTCTACCGCAGTCACAAATGCGATGATTGATATCTCGCAAAAGCGGAAAAAGGCTCACAAATACGAAAAATGCCACTCCCAAGTGACATTGCAAATGCGATAAAAATCCTTCGCAAGTGTGAACCCATCAGTGCCACTCCAACCTCGCAAATGCGCAGCCCTCCTCGCAAATATGAGGTTCGCAAATGCTAACAAAATCTCGCATTCGCGAGACCTGAAGCCCTAGTAAAAAAATAGCATAATTAAAATTCTTCAAAACACTCCGAACCACGCTTGAAACACACTCGAGCCACCGTAGCTCCACACAAAACATCCACATAAGTCTAAAAATATCACACGAACTCACTCATACGACTGAAACACAAAATAATATCTAGAATGATGAATCGAATGCCAAAATTCATAAATTCAATCATGAAACTCAAGAACATCTAAAAATACATCCGCGTGTCCGATTCCTATCAAATTAACTCGGAATGACGCCAAATTTTGCGTATAAGTCATAAATGGCATAACAGACATATTCCACTTTTGAAGTCGGAATCCAACCCCGATATCAATAATGTCAACTCTTGGTTTAACTTCTCAACCTTCCAAACATTCAACTTTCTAACTTTTGCCAATTTAAGTCGAAACGACCTACAGACCTCCGAATCAACATCCAGATACGCTCCAAAGTACAAAATCATCATACAAACTTATTAGAACCTTCAAATCCCAGTTCTGAGGTCGTTTACTCAAGATGTTGACTCAAATCAAACTTGGCCACCTTAGGCCACTATTAAGGAACTAAGTATTCTGATTTCAACCCCAACCCTTCCAAACCTAAACCAAACATCCCCACAAGTTATAAAATAGTAAAACCACATACGGGAAGCCTTAATTAGGGGAACGAGGATCTAGTAAGCAAAATGACCGGTCGGGTCGTTATATTCTCCACCTCTTAAATAAATGTTCATCCTTGAACGAGTCTAGAATCATACCTAGAGTGACGAATAAGTGCGGATATATTCTCCGCATGTCCACCTCGGCCTCCCAAGTTGCTTCCTCGACTAGTTGACCCTCCACTGGACCTTTACCGCAGTAACCTTCTTGGACCTCAGCTGGCGAACCTTCCTGTCAACAATGGTAACTGGCTCCTCCTCATAACCCCAGAATCTCATCTAGTTAAATCGTGTTGTAATCTAACACATTCGGCATGTCGGCATGATACCTCTGTAGCATAGACACGTGGAAGACCAAATGAACTCCTGATAGACTAGGAGGCAAAGCAAGCTCATAAGCAACCTCTCCAACTCGCCTCAATACCTCAAATGGGTCAATAAACTTGGGCTCATCTTGACCTTCTTTCCAAACCTTATGATACCCTTCATCGGCGAGACTATCAAGAGAACCTTCTCGCCCGCCATAAATGATAAGTAACGCGCCTTCTGATTCGCTTAAATCTTCTGTCCGGACTGTGTCATACGAAGCCGATCCTGAATCAACTTTACCTTCTCCAAGGCATCCTTCACTAGATCAGTGCCATATAACTTAGCCTCACTAGGCCCAAACCATCCGATGGGCGAACGACATTGCCGACCATATAAAGAATCAAATAGAGCCATCTTGATGCCGGACTAATACCTGTTGTTGTAAGAAAAATCGGCCAAGGGAAAGAATCTTTCCCACTACCCTCCGAAGTCGATGACACAAGCTTTGAGCATATCCTCTATAATCTGAACTGTCTACTCCAACTGCCCGTCGGTCTGCGAATGAAAGGTTGTGTTGAGCTCTACTCGAGTACCTAACTCGCTCTGTATGGCTCTCCAGAAGTGTGAAGTGAACTGAGGGCCTCTATCTGATATGATGGAAACATGCACACCATGCAACCGAACAATCTCCTAAATGTAAATCTGAGCCAACCTCTCTAAGCAGTAAGTAGTCACCACCAGAATAAAGTGTGCCGACTTGGTTAGCCTATCGACAATGACCCAAATGGCATCAAACTTCCTCAACGTCTGTGGCAACCCAACAACAGAGTCTATAGTGATGCACTTCCACTTCTACTCTGGTATAGCCATCTGTTGGAGTAGGTCACATGGCCTCTGGTGATCATTCTTGACCTGCTGGCAATTTAGACCTTTTACCACATACTCAACTATGTCCTTCTTCATCTGCTGCCACCAATAATGCTGCCTTAGATCGCGATACATCTTCATAGCACCTGAATGGATAGAATACCGAGAGTTGTGTGCTTCTTATAGGATTTTTTCCCTCAAGACATCAACATTAGGATCACATAAGTGACCCTAGAGTCACAGAATGCCATCCTCGCTAATAGAAACCTCCTTGGCTCCACCATGTAGTACCGTCTCTCTAAGAACCAACAAGTGCGGATCATCGTACTGACGAGCCTTGATTTGCTTAAGTAATGAAGACTGAGCCACAACACATGCAAGAACTCGACTGGGCTCTGAAATATCAAACCTCACAAGTCTGTTAGTTAAGGACTGAATGTCCAGAGCCAATAGTCACTCCTCTACCGAAATGAATGCCAAACTACCCATACTCTCGGGCTTTCTGCTCAAGGCATCTGCAACCATATTCACCTTGCCCGGATGGTAAAAGATGGTAATATCATAGTTCTTAAGTAACTCAAGCCACATGCACTGCCTCAAATTAAGATCCCACTGCTTAAACAAATGTTACAAGCTACGATGATCGGTGTAAACCTCACAGCACACCCCATATAGATAATGCTTCCGAAATTTTAGAGCATTAACTATCACGACCAACTTCAAACCATGCACAGGGTAATTCTTCTCGTGGGGTTCAGCTGAAGTGAAGCATATGAAATAAATCGCCCCACCAGCATCAATACACAACCCAAGCCAACGCGTGAAGCATCGCAATACAGGGTATACATCCCTGAACCGGAGGGCAACACTAACACTAGTGTTATAGTCAAAATAGCCTTGAGCTTCTAAAAGCTCGCCTCACAATCATCGGACCATCTGAACGGAGCATCCTTCTGGGTCAATCTAGTCAATGGAGCTGCAATAGAGGAGAAACCCTCCACAAACCGACGATAATAACCAGGTAATCCCAAGAAACTCCTGATCTAGGTCGCTGTGGTGGGACAAGTCAAACCCTAGACTGCCTCAATATTCCTAGAATCCAACTTAATACCCTGACCTGAAACAACATGCCCCAAGAAAGCCACAGAATCCAACCAGAACTCACACTTCGAGAACTTAGCATAAAGTTTCCGTTCCCACAAGGTCTGAAGCACTAATCTCAAATGTTGCTCGTGCGCCTCCATACTACGCGAGTAGATCAATATGTCGTCAATGAAGACAATGAAAAATGAGTCAAGATAAGGACTGAACACCCGATTCATCAAATCCATAAATGATGTCGGGGCATTAGTCAAGCCGAAGGACATCACCAAGAACTCATAGTGGCCATATCTAGTCCGGAAAGCCGTCTTCGGAATATTTGAAGCACGAATCTTCAGCTGATGATACCTCGATATCAAGTTGATCTTAGAGAACACCCTGGAACCATGCAACTGGTCAAACAAATCATCAATGCGCGGCAACGTGTACTTATTTTTTATGGTGACTTTGTTCAACTGGCGGTAATTAATGTACATCCGCATACTCTCATCCTTCTTCTTTACAAACAACACCGGTGCGCCCCAAGGAGACATACTAGACCTAATGAACCCCTTCTCAATCAACTCCTAAAGCTGCTCATTTAACTCCCTCAGCGCCTTGGGAGCCATACGATAAGGCGAAGTAGAAATAGGCTAGGTGCCTGACACCAAATTAATGCCAAAATTGATATCCCGATCCGATGGCATACCTGGTAGATACGCAAGAAATACATCAGAAAACTCTCGTACCACCAGCATTGAATCTAACGCGGGAGTCTCTGCAGTAGTATCCCGATCAAAGTCCAAATAGGCCAAATAACACTTCTCGGTCATATGTCGAGCCTTCAAGAAATAAATAACCCGACTGGAAGCACTAATAGATGAACCCATCCACTCTAATCTGGGCAACTCGGGCATCGCCAAGGTAACGGTCTTGGCATAGAAATCAAGAATGGTGTGGTACGGGGATAACCATTCCATGCCCAAGATAACCTCAAACTCAACCATATCGAGCAATAGAAGATCCGCTCTAGTCTCATATCCACAGATAGTCATGACACAAAGATCGGTAGACCCGATCCACAATAACAGAATCACCCACTTGTGTGGACACATATACAGGGATGCCCAAGAACTCGCGGGGTACATCCAAATAGGGACCAAATAGAGAAGAAACATTAGAGTAAGTATGCCCTGGATCAAATAATACCGAGGCATCCCTACGGCAGATAGAAATAATATATGTGATCACTACATCAGAGGCGATTGCCTATGGCCTTACGGGGAAATCATAGAATCTAGCTGGAGCGCCACATGTATGGCCTCCACCTCTAGGACGAACCCTACCCACCTACCTTCCGCCTCTAGCCGGCCGGTCGGGCGGTGTGGTAGTTGGTGCGGTAATCATGGGTCGATGGTCCTGCTGCTTGACTTTGCCCCGAAGTCTGGGACAAAACCTATTCATGTGGTCAAGATCCCCGCACTCGAAACAACCCCTTAGATTAGTGGGTTTGTTGACATAAAGTCTAACCCTGATAGCATGAATACCCACTGGAGGAATTTTGAATAGGTGGCAGACGGTAAGTACTCTCTGAAATAGCACTGAAGTAGTGTTGTGCTGGAGCACTCCGAATAGGTGGTGGTGCTGACTGTATGGGCATTCTGGGATTAACCCTCATGAACTAACCTCTTCCCCTAGGTGGGGCGACAATGAATCCTCCAAACTGTCGGAGCCTATTATCCCTCGGCGGGGCCGAAACTCTTCGTTGCGGTTGCGAATATGCTCGATCCTCCGATCAATATCCACAGCCCGATCTATATACGCTCAACCCGCAATGAACCTCCTTACCCTCTTCGCGTCTATGGGGAGTAAAATAGCTGTATGGTGAGACAATTCAGTGAATCTCACCTCATAGTCGGTCACAGACATATGACCCTGACGGAGTTGCTCAAACTGAACTCAAAGCTCCTTTCTCTCAGAAGGTGGTATGTACTTCTCCAAGAACAGATACGTAAACTAATTCCAAGTCAGGGAGGTGAACCCGCTAGCCTGCTATGAAGGTAAGCCTGCCACCATATGCGGGCCTTACCCTCAAGCTGAGAGGTGGTGAAGTACACCTAGTTGGACTCCAATATCCCCATGTTCTGGAGCCTATCCTTGCACCGGCCAATGATATCCTGAAGGTCCTCTGACCGCTCACACCCTAAGTTAGGGGGGAAAGCCTAGTCCATCTATCCAGCCATATCTACTGATCAACAGTCGTGAGTGGTATAGCCTATAACACAGTCGCTACAACTGGCTGGGCTCCGCCCGCAGGTAGTGCACATGGGGTCGGATAAACGGCAGCGGTGTGCCATGGAGCCTGAGCGGTAGGGGTCAGTGCTCCCCCTTCTGCCTGAGATATGGAAGGATCCGCTGGAAATGAACCAACATGCGTCATGGAGTCCATGAACCGCAACATACGACCCATGACCTCCTGGAATCCCGGTGCAATCATGAAATCTGTTGGGGCTGGTACAGCTGCAGGCGTTGCATCCTGCTCCTCAACAACAGGATCCTCCACTGGATCCACTAGTGGTACACTAGGAGAAACTCTAGGATGCCCTCATCCTCTGACAGAAACTGGAGCCCTCCCCCGGCCTCACCTCAGCCTCTAGCAATGATGGAGCAGCTCCTTTACCGCCTGGTACATGTGCCGCGCACGTTATCACCATCTGTAAGAGATCAATAGAAAGATACTTAGCACAATATCAACTGCACGATAGCAGATGATGAAAGAAAAGTTTCCTAACACCCTATAGCATGTCGAAGATAAGTACAGACGTCTCCCCACCGATCTGCAAGACTCTACTAGGCCTACACCTATGTGAACCTAAAGATCTGATACCAATTTGTCACGACCAAAAACTCATAATAGGTCGCGATGACACATAACACCTCCGTTGGGCAAGCCCACAAGTGAAACTACTATTTATTTATCCATTTTTACTATTTAAAACAATTATTTTCCTTTTAAGAGAAATATAATAAACAAGATTTCGTGCAACTGTAACTACTCTTTTCTTAACCAAATACCAGTATTATAAGTACATCCACTGTAGTGATAGAAATGATGAGTACAACAGTATATAAGTGCTAAAAATCCCCAAAACCCGGCGCCTCAAGTACATGAGAAATCTAGAGAATATACAAAACTACTACAACTACTATTTAAAAGTGATAGACAAAAATGATAAATAAAGTGGAGGAAGACTCCAGTGCCGTGGATCGTAGCAAGGCAAGAAGCTCACCACTAAGTCTCCATATATGATCGGCTACGAGCCCGCGTGGCCACTGGTAGTACCTGTTTTAGTATCTGCACATCAGTGTAGAAGTGTAGGGTGAGTACGGAAGACAACGCGTACCCAGTAAATATCCAGTCTAACCTCAAAGAAGTAGTGACAAGGGGTCAACTTGACACTTAATAGAGGTCAAATAACAGTATAAATACATAAAGTAGACATGGCGAGTGTACAACAAGAAGCAGCGAAGCAAATTAAACTAACCACAGTAATGGGATGACCCAATATGTCATCTTAAAATTTAAAACATTTATTTTTATGTTCTGAGACCTTGAATAGAATCTATCAGCATTACTCGACTTGCGTGCGCAGTCGGTAAATTTTTCCGAAAAATATTTATGTGAAAAATTGATTAAAATGAGAAATGGAGCTTCAAAACTCATTTGAGTTGACTTCGATCAACGTTTTGAGAAAACGGACCCGAATCAGTGTTTTGATAGTTCAAGTTGGTCCGTATCATGATTTGGGACTTTGGCGTATGCCCAGGATCAAATTCGGAGATCCCTAGATCGAATTATCGCCATTTAACGGAAACTAGAAATCTAAAGGCTAAAGATTTCCAAAGTTTGACCGTGAATTTGACTTTATCGATATCAAACTCAGATTGAGATTCTAAGAGTTGGAATAGCTCTGTTATGTCATTTATGACTTGTGCGCCAAATTTGAAATCATTCCTGATTCATTTAATACGTTTCAGCACGGGTTTTGTAAAGTAAGAAGTTTGAAACTCATAAGTCCGAATTGAGGTGTGAATTTTAATTTCGACGTTATTTGAAGTGATTAGAGACCCCGAGTAAGTCTGTATTATGCTACGGGACTTGTTGGAATATTCAGACGAGGTCACTAGAGGCTCGGGTAAGTTTCAAACGAGTTTCGAACCATTTTTGTTCAAGAACACAGGTCTAGTTCTAGTGTTTCGCACCTGTAACTTTTGGAGCGCAGGTGCGGCCCCGCTTCTGCAGAGAGCCTCGTCACTTATGCAATTTGGAGACTGGCCAGACTTCTCGCTTTTTCGAGCAAATGATTGCAGGTGCGGCCATCGCTTTTGCGGCTCAGCGACCACAAATGCGAAGAGACCGCTTATGCGGCTCTTCATGCGCTTCTGCGCAGCCGCAAACGTTGCTCAATTTCCTTAGATACGAACACCCGCCTGACAGACCCATTTCGCATATGCGAGATTTTTTCTCGCAAATGCCAGCTCGCAGATGCGTAAATTTGTCTGCAGATGCGAAAATGTTGGACAGAAAATGCAGATGCGAAAATGCGTAAATTTGCTCATTTTTGAGTTTTGCGTCTCGATTTGGGCGATTCCAAAGGGGTTTTTCATGACATCTACTTGTGTAAGTGTTCTATATCCGAAAGTAATTATATTTTATAAATTCATATTTATTTTCATCGTTTATTTCGGATTTAGATGGAAGAAATTGGATTTTTTTTTAAACTTTCCAAAAACGAAAATTTAGGATTTGAAAGACAATCCGATGTCGGAATTCGATAATTTTAGTATGGTTGAACTCGTATCGGAACGGATTTTCGAATTCCATAATTTTTCATCGGGTTCCTAAAAGTGAGCCTCATGTTAACTTTTGGTTGACTTTTCCAAAAATGACTTAAATTAAGTCTCTTTTGAAATGTGAATAATTCCTAAAGCTCCAATTGAATTGTTGGCCAATAATTTGATAGGAGACTAATTCGAAGGAAAAGCTGTGGTCGAGTGATCACTTGAAATTGCGAAACGAGGTAAGTGTCTAGGTTAACCTTGACTTGAGGGAATAGAACCCTTTAATTAATTGTTACGCGAATTTCATGTGTAACGACATATAGGCGAGGTGACGAGTGCCTATACGTCCTCAAATTTATTGTTTGCATATTTATCTGAAAATCATAAATTATTTTAAATCATGAATTAATTATGTCTCTCATATTCCTTGCCCAAAATTATGTCTTGAATTTATGTGATAATTGCTACATGCTTATTTGACTTATGTGTCTTAATGACTACTTGACATTTAGCATATTAAATATTAAATTGCTTATTTCTTCATGATTTCTACAATTAATTGCTACTTGTCATTACTTCTTGTGCAGATACCGGAGTTGGTCCTAGCGGCGTACTATAGTTTTTCTCGGATTCAGCTATCAGATGAGACTTGAGGTATAACTGCACAGCGTTCGCAACTCTGAAGTCCCATTCTACTTTATCTGTTGTGTGCTTCCTTTCAGACAACTTTATTTTTATTCAAACCCTTATTTGTATTATTTTAGAAGCTCGTGCACTTGTGACTCCAGTTCTGGATGGTATTTAGACATCGTTATTATTTTGGTTTGTCCATTTAAAATTCATATATTATTCCGGTTGTTTGTTTCTTTACTATTTAATTAAGATGAATTGTTAAAAATGGTTAAAATTATTCTAACGCTGGTTTGCCTAGCAAGTGAAATGTTAGGCACCATCACGGTCCCGAAGGAGGGAGTGTCGGGTCGTTACAAATTTGTCACGCCCCAAACGCGGGGAGCATGACCAACGCTCAACCGAGTAAACCCGACTGAGCAAGCCTGTGAGATTTCATTCTACCCAAATTCATCCATGAATAAAGAGGAGATGTACTCCGTTAATCAAATACTGAAAAGATTTCATTAACCACTTCCATTTCATTCTCATTAACAACATCATTCAATATTTTCAAAATAGTACGAGTTTATAGTTTTAATGAAAAACATGTTGCCAAATACCAAGAGTTCTAATTCAATTCCCAACATCAAACACCACCCACAACCTGTCTACGGAGCTTCAACAGAAGAGAAATATGAAAAAGTCGGCAACAAGGCCCCGGCTATACCTCAACCACAAAGTACATGAGAAACAAAAGATACATGACTCCGAAATAAAGTGGGGCTCACTAAGTCAGTTGAAGAGAGTAGTGCTATAACTAATCAATGTTTCTTACTGTAGAACCATCTGTATCTATTAAAGATGCAGCGCCCCCGATAAAAGGGACGTTAGTACAGTCGAACAGTACTATTATGTAAAGCTAAAAGTTCTCTTTCAAAATAGAATGACCATATAAGAAAAGGAAAACCGTAGAAATAGCCAATCACAATCAACTATATCCAAATGACCAATTGAAACATAACAATTTTCAAAATACAAAAATAATATATATTTTTGGTTGGGAGATCATTAGCACCGATATACCACCGTCTTTGTTAGCACGGAGTCCGATCACGCCCGATCGGCTAGGCCATCTCCCCACGAACAATATAGTTTGAAATGTGATGCGAAAGAAAGTTGTTACCAAGAGTAGTACCACCATGTGCGCAACATGGCGTCCGATCTCCACCCAATCAGCTAGGCCGACTTCCCACATATGCCGTGTGGGTTAACTTTTCCAATTCACAACTATTACTAGTTTCATCCAAATTAAGGGGAATAATCACAATTTCACCAATATTTCAATTTAATCCCAAATAAGGTGAATAATCACAATCCACCCCTACACCGGCACATGTAGTTTCAGGTGTGGGCCTTATGACCCACCCTTCCTCAGTTTTGCTAATGATACTCCCAAAAATATTTTTATTATTTGATTTGCACACAAAGGTAACATAAATACAATTGTACTCACCTCAACCTCTTTCACATTATATAAATTTTCATTAGTATTTCCAGTCACTCACAACAACAATATTTCCTTGCCTCATTTGGCCATTCACAAGATTCTTTATTCTTAGCATGGTGGACGTATTTCATGTTCCACACTTTCACCTCTTTTATTTTCAAGGACCACCATCATAAATCAACATACAGAATATTTCAAAAATCATATACTTCTAATCCATTTGTAATGGGAACTTTAAACACAAAAGGTTTCTTTCTAAAGAATGGGGCATACCAACCAGTAATAGAAACACACATCAAAATCATAAACAATCAATACACCATTTATTCTTGCAATACTCTTCCCCAGAAATGATAATGTACAATTTCAACACCTGAGAATGTAAGAACTCGAATCACACTGGATATATTTATAAAGCAAAGCATTAGTTAAATCAGCCATTATGAGTGTGAATTGAGTACAAAAGCTTTTATGCAATTCTATTTTCGAAATCATTTTTAAACAATTGAGTCGAGGCTCTTTCATATTCTTTATCGCATCCTCTCATTTCATTTGCACTACTAGCCACAATCATAACTTAAAATCTTGGCACGTTGTCCACACTCTATATCCCCAATTAACTTATTTTATTTTCAAGCATCTTTATAGATTATCAACAACAAGATATTTTTAATCAAGCAAATTAGAGTCTTAAGCACATCGAGTTTTTCTCACCCAATTGGTATACTAGTTTTCATTTAAAACACGACTCAAAGTCATAACATTTTAATACGCAAACCATACTTTGAACATATATCTTTCGAATTAAGGCTCATTCGAAATACTCAAGTTTATAGGAGATATCCCGGAATATAGAAATTAGAAATCTTGATCCAACCATACTTGAACTTACGGGAACATTATGGAATTCGATTCTAAGGGAGAAAGTTTAGCCAACATACATTGTCCGAGCTTTTCTTAAGTTACTACAACTCCCAAAACTTCTAGCAATAACAATCTATAGGAAGATAGTGAAAATCGGTTAATAATTAGAAGGTTTTCCATGATGTAACTCTCTTAGGAATTTTGTCAAACACCTAACATGCGAAATAGACCACAAGGCTCTACAATGGAGATCCTTTCATCCCTCAACTAATTTCAATAAGAAACTATCCAAAATAGTTCATTAACCCCACATACTACAACTTTGTGTCACATGCATGGCCTATTTCCAACCACACAATATATTTGAACTCATAACCTCTTGTATGAAAGCTTAGAAGTAGGACTTACTCGAATAAAGGATATTCTAGTGATTGACTTCCTTGATTCTTGAAGATTGACGCAAGATTGGATGATTGGGAGGTTAGGTTTTCTCCTTCTCTCTCTAAAATTCTCTCACCTCTCTCTAGACTCAACAAAATATCATCCCAAATAAAGCCCAAAAGGCTATTTATTAAAATGGGGTCGGGTTGTAAAAACCTCAAAATTTGCACAGCCACTCCGCATGGGGCGGCGTGCGGCACGGTAGTGAAAAAGGAGCCTAGAAACGAAAATTTGAAGTGTTCTGGAAATCCCCACAGGCGCGTCACATTTTGCTAGCTTTTGGTAATTTAGTCATAACCTATTGTAGGAGTGTCCAAATAATGAATGGCTTGAAGCGTTAGAAACTAGACTCGAAGATCTTTCATTTAATAGGTTGTTCATCACATAAATCTTTATATATATGTAGATATACTCGTCCAAAGTTTGGTCTTGTGCGTACTCATTTGGAACTTTAGTCTATCATGTATTTTCCAACTTGGCTTAGACTTAAGCCTCTCCTTAGACCCCACGTCACTTATAATATACCTCGTACACTTATTATCATATCCAATTGATATCCATCATATTAATATCCCTCGTCTTCACACAAAATAATATAATTAGCATACATCAACGTCCTTAATAGTGCTTAAGTACTTCGAAATTATTTCGGGGTGATACAAAGTTGGTATCAGAGCACTAGGTTACTTAGGTCTCACGAGTCACGAGAAAGCTTATTAGAGTCTGAAGGATCGGTACAGAGACGTCTGTACTTATCTTCCAGAGCCTATGAAGTTTAGGAACAATATCACTTCTTTCTTATTCTGTCGTGCAATTTTTATTCTATCATCGATGATTTAACCAATCTATTCTTGTTCTCTCGTAGATGGTGAGAACACGTACTATATCTACCGTTGGACATGAGTTAGAGCCCTCGGTGACAACTATGACCAGGGGTAGAGGCTGAGGTCGAGGTCGCGTTAGAGGCTGAGGCTGAGGCAGAGCCCAGCCTCGAGCTCGAGCAGCAACACCTGTTGTGGATTTTGAAGAGGAGGTTCCAGCTCAGACTGTACCTATTGGACTAGTTCAGGTCCTGGAAGGATTCATAGCTATTTCAAGACGCTCTAGTCCGTTTGGTGAGCCTAATGGAGGGTGTGATCCATAATGGTACATTTCCAGTGGCATCAGTCGTCTCACAGGCTGGGGGAGGAGCACAAACTCCCACTACTCCCGCTCCGGAGCAGATAGCTCCCCAGTATCAGGCTCCAACAATCCCGCCAGTTGGGGTGGTTCAGCCAGTTATTGCGGCACATACCGGTGATAAGCCCGCCATGTCTTCTGAGGCCTTATTGAGATTGGACAAGTTTACTAAACTCTTTCCAGTTCACTTTAGTGGTACCCATACTAAGGACCCACAGAAATATCTTGACCGCTTCCATGAGGTGTTGCGGAACATGGGGATAGTTGAAAGCAACGGGGTCGATTTTGCTGTATTTTAGATGATTGGTTCCGCCAAGAGGTGTTGAAGAGATTATGTATTTACTAGACCAGCTGATTCACCTATACTTACCTGGGAGCAATTCTCACAACTTTTTCTGGAGAAGTTTGTTCCTATTACACTGAGAGAGGAATACCGTAGGCAGTTTGAGCGTCTCCAGCAGGGTAGTATGACAGTTACCCAGTATGAGACCTGATTTGTAGACTTAGAACGTCATGCCATCATCTTGCTTCCTACTAAAAAAGAGAGAGTGAGGAGATTCATTAATGGACTCAATTATACTATCAGGCTTCAGATGGCCTAGGAGACAGGAAGTGATATTTCCTTCCAGACAACAATTATGCTCAGGAGACAGGGACAGTGTCAGATAAGAGGCCCCGTCATTCCAGTAATTTTAGAGGCGTCTCATCTGGAGGCAGGGGTACTTATGGTAGGGGTCATCCTCCCAGTCCATTTAATTTAGCACTTAAGGCATCTCACAGTGCTTCAGGGAGTCATAATCCTATTATGCCTTACTCTGGGAAGCCGACATTTAGTTCACCACTGCTCCAGAGTCGCTACAGCAGTTATCCAGCCCGTTCGGGTCAACTTCAGCTTTAGCAGCCACAGCAGCAGGATGGGTGGTATGAGTGTGGGAACATTGGTCACATTAGGAGATATTGCCCTAGGTTGTCGAGCAACATATCTCAACAGGATTCCCATGCCATCATATAGGTAGCGGTTGCTCCATCGCCCGCCCAGCCATCTAGGGGCAGGGGTCAGGTTGTTAGAGGTGGAGGTCAGGTTGTTAGAGTGGAGGTTGGCCAATTAGGGTTTGTCCCAGAGATACAGCTGGGGCTCAGCCCCGATTTTATGCTTTTCCAGTCATGCCTGAGGCCGAGTCATTCAATGTCGAGATCACAGGTATTGTTCCAGTTTGCCATAGAGATGCTTCAGTTCTATTTGATCCCGGATGTACTTATTCCTATGTGTCCTCCTTATTTACTTCATATTTAATTGTGCCTCGTGATTCTTTGAGTGCTTCTGTGCATGTGTCCACGCCGGTGGGGGATTTTATCATTGTAGATCATGTATATCGCTCGTGTTTGATTACTATTGGGAAACTTGAGACCAACGTGGATCTTCTACTTCTCGATATGGTAGATTTTGATGTCATATTGGGTATGGATTGGCTGTCACCCTATCATGCTATATTGGATTGTAACGCCAAGACGGTGACCTTAGCCATGCCAAGGTCACCTCGAATAGAGTGGAAAGGGACTCCTGGCCATTCTATCAGCAAGGTTATCTCTTATGTGAAAGCTCAGTGTATGGTCGAGAAGGGGTGTCTAGATTATTTAGCTTATATTCGTGATCCTAGTGCGGATGTTCCTTCTATGGATTCAGTCCCAATTATCCGTGAGTTTCTAGATGTATTTCCTACAGATTTGTTTGGGATGCCATTCGACAGAGATATTGATTTAGCTCCGGGCACCCAGCCCATTTCTATTCCACCATACCGTATGGCCCCGCCAGAGCTAAAGGAATTGAAGGAGTAGTTACACGACTTGCTTGACCAGGGATTCATTAGACCTAGCGTCTCGCCCTAGGGTACACCAGTGTTATTTGTAAAGAAGAAGGATGGTTCAATGCAGATGTGTATAGATTATTGACAGTTGAACAAGGCTACTATCAAGAACAAGTATCAATTGCCAAGAATTGATGACTTATTTGATCAGCTTTAGGGTGCCAAGGTGTTTTCAAAGATCAATTTGAGGTCTAGTTACCATAAGTTGAAGATTAGGGCATCCGATGTCCCTAAGACAGCTTTTCGGACTCGGTATGGGCATTATGAATTCCTAGTGATGTCATTTGGTCTAACAAATGCCCAGCATCATTTATGGATTTGATGTACCGGGTATTCAAGCTCTTTTTGGATTCTTTTATGGTTGTATTCATTGATGATATCTTGATTTACTCCAGCTGTCAAGAGGAGCATGAGCAACATCTTCGGATTGTGCTTTAGACTTTGAAGAATATTCAGTTATATGCCAAATTTTCAAAATGCGAATTTTGGTTAGACTCAGTTGCCTTTTGGGGGCATGTTGTATCGATAGAAGGCATAAAAGTGGATCCTAAGAAGATTGAGGCAGTTCATAATTTGCCTAGACCTACTTCAGCTACAGAGATCCGGAGTTTCCTAGGTTAGGCAGGTTATTATCGCCAATTCGGGGAGGGTTTTTCATCCATAGCATCCCCACTGACAAAATTGACCTAGAAGGGTGCCCCATTCAGATGGTCAGACGAGTGTGAGTTGAGCTTTTAGAAGCTCAATACTGCTCTGACTATGACACCAGTGTTGGTATTACCCACAGGTTCAGGATCTTATATGACATATTGTGATGCATCTCACATTAGGCTTGGTGCAGTATTAATGCAAGATGGTAGAGTGATTGCATATGCGTCGCGGCAGTTAAAGATTCTTGAAAAGAATTACCATGTTCATGACCTAGAATTGGAAGCCATTGTTCATGCGCTGAAGATTTGGAGGCATTACCTTTACGGTGTCTCGTGTGAGGTATTCACTGATCATCGTAGTCTACAGTACCTGTTCAAACAAAGACCTCAATTTGAGGCAAACAAGATGGTTGGAGATGTTTAAAGACTATGATATCACCATTTTGTATCACCCTGGAAAGGCCAATGTGGTGGTCGATGCTTTGAGTAGAAAGGTTGTGAGTATGGGCAACCTTGCATATATTCCGGTTGGTAAGAGGTCATTAGCTGCAATGTTCAGACTTTGGCCAATCAGTTCGTGAAGTAAGATGTTTTAGATCCCGGTATGGTTCTAACTTGCACAGTCGCTCGGTCTTCTTTATATGAGCGCATCATAGAGCGGAAATATGATGATCCTTATTCGCTTGTCCTTAAGGACACAGTGTAGCACGATGGTGCAAAGAAGCTTATTCTGGGGGAAGATGGAGTTCTGTGGATGCAGGGTCGTATTTGTGTGCCTAATGTGGATGGGCTTCATGAATTAATTCTTAAAGAGGCCCACAATTCATGGTATTCTATTCATCCGGGTGTCGTCAAAATGTATCAAGATTTGTGGCAGTATTATTGGTGGAGGAGAATGAAAAAGGATATAGTTGCATATGTAGCACGATGTCTAAATTGTCAGCAAGTCAAGTACGAGCATCAGAGACCTGGTGGTTTTCTTCAGAAGTTAGAAATTCCTAAGTGGAAGTGGGAGCGTATCACTATGGATTTTGTTGTTGGGCTCCCACGGACTCAGACAAAGTCCGATGCAGTATGGGTCATATTGGACAGGTTGACCAAATCAGCACATTTCATTCCAGTAGCTGTTACCTATTCTTCAGAGTGGTTAGCGAAGATTTACATCTGCGAGATCATCCGCCTTCACGGTGTGCCTATGTCTATCATTTCTGATCGAGGTACACAGTCCACCTCACATTTTTTGAAGGATGTACAATGTGAGTTAGGCATGCGAGTTGAGTTAAGTACAATACTTCATCCACAGATAGACGGACATTAAGAGCGCACTATTAAGATATTAGAGGATATGCTTCGCGCTTGTGTTATAGACTTTGGAGGTTCTTGGGATCCGTTCTTTCCACTTGCGGAGTTTGCCTATAATAACAGCTACCAGCCGAGCATTCAGATGGCTCCATATGAAGAATTATACGGGAGGCGATGTCGTTCGCCAGTTGGCTAGTTTGAACTGGGAGAGGCTCGGTTATTGGGTAATGATTTGGTACAGGATGCCTTGGATAAGGTCGAGGTTATTCAGGATCGACTTCGCACAGCTCAGTCTAGGCAAAAGAGTTATGCCGACCGTAAAGTTCGTAACGTTGCATTCCTGGCAGGAGAAATAGTATTGCTCAGGGTTTCACCTATGAAAGGTGTAATGAGATTCGGAAAGAAGGGCAAGTTGAGCCCTAGGTATATCGGGCCCTTTGAAATTCTTGAACGGGTGGGTGAAGTAGCCTACATGCTTGAACTACCACCTAGTTTATCAGCAGCTCATCCGGTGTTCCATGTGTCTGTGCTCCGAAAATATCATTGTGATCCGTCCCATGTGTTAGATTTTAGCTCAGTCCAATTGGACGAGGATTCGACTTACGAGGAGGAACCGGTAGCTATTCTAGCTCGGCAGGTCCGACACTTGAGGTCTAAGAGTTATCCTTCAGTTAGGGTGCAATGGAGAGGTCAGTCGATTGAGGCAGCTACCTGGGAGTCCGAATCAGACATGCAGAATAGATATCCATACCATCTCACCAGCTCAGGGAATTTTCTAATTCCGTTCGAGAACGAACGTTTGTTTTAGAGGTGGAGAATGTGATGACCCAATATGTCATTTTTTATTTTAAACATTCATTTCTGTGTTCTAAGACCTCGAATAGCTCTTTTCAGTATTTCTCGACTTGCGTGCACAACCCACAATTTTTTTTCAAAAAATTTGTATTTGAAAAATTGATTAAAATGTGAAATGGAGCTTCAAAACGCATTTGAGTTGACTTCGGTCAATATTTTGAGAAAATATTCTAGTAGGTCTGTATCGTGATTTGGGACTTGGGTGTATGCCCGAAATTGAATTCGGAGGTCCCTAGCTCGAATTATCGCCATTTAACTGAAACTAGAAATCTAAAGGTTAAAGATTTTCAAAGTTTGACTGTGAATTTGACTTTATCGATATCGGACTCAAATTGAGATTCCGAGAGTTGGAATAGCTTTGTTATGTCATTTATGACTTTTGCGCCAAATTCGAAATCATTCTGGATTCATTTAATACGTTTCAGTGTGAGTTTACTTTTGTAAAGTGAAAAGTTTGAAACTCATAAGTCTGAATCGATGTGTGAATTGTAATTACGACGTTATTTGACGTAATTTGAGACCCTGAGTAAGTCCGAATTATGTTACGGGGCTTGTTGGAATATTCAGACGAGGTCCCGAGAGGCTCGGATAAGTGTCAGACGAGTTTCAGACCATTTTTGTTCAAGAACACAGGTCTCGTTTTGGTGTTTCGCACCTGCGACTTTTGGAGCGCAGGTGCGGCCCCTCTTCCGCGGAGAGCCTTGTCGCTTCTGCAATTTGGAGCTTGAGTAGCCTTCTCCCTTCTGCGAGCAAATGGTCACAGGTGTGCCCATCACTTTTGTGGCTCAGCGACCGCAAATACGAAGAGACCGCTTCTACGGCTCTTCATGCGCTTCTGCGCAGCCGCAAACGTTGCTCAATTAGTGCAGATGCAGACACTCATCTGGCAAGACTATTTCGCATATGCGAGCTCGCAGATGCGAAAATTTGTCCGCAGATGCGAAAATACTGGACAGAATACATAAAATCGGGTGTTAGTCATTTTTGTTTATTTTTGAGTTTTGAGTTTTGAGTCTCGGATTTGAGCGATTCCAAAGGGGTTTTTCACGACATCGACTTGGGTAAGTGTTCTATATCCGAAAGTGATTATATTTCATAAATCCATATTTATATTCATCGTTTATTTCGGATTTAGATGTAAGAAATTGGAATTTTTATAAAACTTTCCAAAAACAAAAAATTAGGATTTGAAAGACAATCCGATGTCAGAATTCGATAATTTTAGTATGGTTGAACTCGTATCGGAACGGATGTCTGAATTCCGTGAAATTTCATCGGGTTCCAAAAAGTTGGCCCCACGTTGACTTTTCCAAAAATGACTTAAATTAAGTCTCTTTTGAAATGTGAATAATTTCTAAAGCTGCAATTGAATTATTGGCCAATAATTTGATAGGAGACTAATTCGAAAGGAAAATTTATGGTCGAGTGATCGCTTGAAATTTCAAAACGGGGTAAGTATTGTGGTTAACCTTGACTTAAGAGAATAGAACCCTTGAATTAATTGTTACGCAAATTTCATGTGTAACTACGCATAAGCGAGGTGACGAGTGTCTATACGTCGTCAAATTTATTGTTTGCATATTTATCTAAAAATCATAAATTATTTTAAATCATGAATAAATTATTGTATTAATTATCTTTCTCATATTCCTTGCCCAAAATTATGTTTTGAATTTATGCGATAATTGCTACATGCTTATTTGACTTTTGTGTCTTAATTGCTACTTGACAATTAGCATATTAAATATTAAATTGACTATTTCTCCCTGATTTCTACAATTAATTGCTACATGTCATTACTTGTCTCCTAAAAAATAATAATTATTGTATGCTTTGTTGCCACATATTTACGTAATAATTGCTGAATTTATTGAAGTAGTTTTACATGAGTGTTGTTAAATTGTATTGGGGGAATGGGTTGCACGCTGCAATGGAAATCATTTGAAAGAATATATTGTTGGAGTGGGTTGCACGCCGCAACAGATTATATTTAAGTTTATATTGTTGGAGCGGGTTGCACGCCGCAAAGGAATTTATTCGAAAGATTATATTATTGGATCGGGTTGCACGCCGCAGTGGATTTTATGTTAAGTTTATTGTTGGAGCGAGTTGCATGCCGCAACGGAAATTAATTGAAGGGTTATGACTGCTGAATTGACTTCAATTATTGATATGATTTACCTTTCTTACCTCTATTCTTGTTATTATTATTATTATTATTATTATTATTGCGTACAGGTTGATGTAAGTTGACTGCCTTAGCCTCGTTACTACTTCGTCGAGATTAGGCTCGGCACTTACATAGTACATGGGGTAAGTTGTACTCATACTACACTCTTTACTTCTTGTGCAGATACCGGAGTTGGTCCCAGTGACGTACTATAGATTTGCTCGGATTCAGCTATCATAGGATACTTGAGGTATAGTTGCACAACGTTCACAGCTCTGAAGTCCCCTTCTACATTATCTTAGTTGTGTGCTTCCTTTCAGACAACTTTATTTTTATTCAAACCCTTGTTTGTATTATTCTAGAAACTCGTGCACTTGTGACTCCAATTTTGGTATGATATTTAGACATCGTTATTATTTTGGTTTGTTCATTTAAAATTCAGATATTATTCTGGTTGTTGGTTTCTTTACTATTTAATTAAGATGAATTGTTAAAAATGGTTAAAATTAATCTAAAGTTGGTTTGCCTAGCAAGTGAAATGTTAGGCGTCATCACGGTCCCGAAGGTGGGAATTTCGGGTCATGACAAGTAAGTCCACACATAAGGCTATGTCAAATCAATAAACATTTCATATCCGTCCTTGAAGGTACTAACTCAATAATTACCAAGCCAATTCTAGTTATAATTATTAAGCACGAAGTTGCCAAGGCGAACGACCCGATCCCATAGGAATAGTGGTACTTAGTACTGCCGATGAGAACGACACGATCCCATAAGAATAGTATTATCAACCTGCCGAGGCGAACGACCCGATCCCATAAGAGTAGTTTATGTCATTGCCGAGGCGACGACCCGATCCCATAAAAGTAGACGATATCACTGTCGAGGAAAACGACCCGATCCCATAAGAGTAGAGAATTTACCTCGTTCGCGGGATCACTTGCGAGACGAGAAGACACGAATTCATAGTTTATCAAGTATTTCCCAACTTTTCTAAAGTAAGAGACTAAGTCGATATCTCAAATTTAAATCCTCAATCTCAGTCCTAATCAAGACAAATAATACACATGATAAAAATAAATAGTACAATTAAGGCATGATGTGAGTCTAAGTCTACCCGGACAAATCATGAAATATAGCTACGTACGGACTCTCGTCACTTCGTGCGCATGTAGCTCCCCACAACAAGTAGCACACAACAATAATACACCTAAGGGGATAAGTTCTCTCTTACAAGGTTAGGCAAGAGACTTACCTCGATTCCAAGTACTCAATCTGGCCCTTCAACCTCACTAAAACTCCTCAAACGACGCTAAGGACTCCGAAACTAACCAAAAGTCGTATAAACTAATAAATATATGCTTAAAAGATCATATTTTAGCTATTAGAGTAATTATCCAATCACATTTGAAAGATTCACCCTCGGGCCCACGTGCCTGGATTCCGAAAATTTCTGAATATAAATGTTACTCATGACCTCACGAACTCAAATATATAATTTAATTCCAATTACATAATAGATTTTGTGGTCAAATCTTATTTTTACAAAACCCCTAGGTTCTACCAAAAATCCCATAATTTTCCTTTAATCTTATGTTTAATCTACTCATAATCCATGTATTTAGCTAAAGAATTGATAGGGATCACTTACTTCTTGATGTTGATGAAATCCCCCACAAAAATGCTCTCAAAATCGCCTAAAATCAAGTAGGAAATGAGGGGAAAGAAGTTAAGTCCCGTAATAAAAGCCCTTGCACCAGTCGCAGATGTCGCATTTGCAGTATCTGTAATGCGATGGTCGCAAATGCGACAAAGACGTCGCAAAAGCGAAGCCTGACCAACTCTGCCTTAGTTGCAAATGCGACACAAAGGCTTGCAAATGCGATGCTTAACATCTCGCAAAAGCGGAAGAAGAGGCAAATGCGAAAAATGCCATGCCCCGGTGACATCGCAAATACGATAAAATCCTTTGCAAATGAGAACACATCAGTGCCACCCCAACCTTGCAAATGTGCAGCCTTCATCGCAAATGCGAGGTTCGCAAATACGAACCAAATCTCGCATTCGCGAGACCTGAAGCACTAGCCAAAAACCAGCAGAACTGAAGTTCTTCCAAACACTCCGAACCGTGCTCGAAACACACCCGAGCCCTCGGGGTTCCACATCAAATATCCACACAAGTCTAAAAATATCGCACGAACTCGCTTGCGCGATCGACACCAAAATAATATCTAGAATCGCGAATCGAACGCCAAAATGCATAAATTCAATCATGAAACTCAAAAACTTCTAAAAACACATATGCGCATCCGATTCCTATCAAATCAACTTGTAATGACGCCAAATTTTGCGTACAAGTCATAAATGGAATAACGGACCTATTCCAACTTCCGGAATCGGAATTTGACCCAGATATCAATAAAGTAAACTCTCGGTCAAACTTCTCAACCTTTCAAATCTTGAACTTTCTAACTTTCGCCAATTTAAGCCGAAACGACCTACGGACCTCTAAATCAACATCCGGATACGTTCTCAAGGCCAAAATTATCATACGAACCTATTGGAACCTTTAAATCTTGGTTACGAGGTCGTTTACTCAAGATGTTGACTCAAGTCAAACTTGGCCGCCTTAAGCCACTATTAAGGAACTAAGTGATCTGATTTCAACCCGAACCCTTCCAAACCTAAACCAGTTATTCCCGCAAGTCATAAAATAGTAAAAGCAAATATGGGAAGCCTTAATTAGAGGAATGGGGGTCTAGCAAGCAAAATGACAGGTCGGATCATTACAGTTTTGATTGGAGAATTGGCTTCATATGATATAAGTTAAACGTAAGGACTAATTTGATTTGTCAAAATGGTGTTCAATATTCTTAAATTGCAATGACAAAAAGGGAATGAGAAAACAAATAAAATAAATCATTGCATGATGGTAATTGTCTACTAATGCGCGGACAAGTTGGAATGAGAGGAGAAATGGCAGAGAAAAAAAGAGGGAGGCGGCAAAGAAGAGAGAGGAAAGTAGAGAAAAAAAGGAAAAAAATTAATTGAATTACTTAATTAAATGCACTAATTATGGTTTGGAGCCTTTTAGGGAGCATGTATATGATTTGTAAAGAAAATATAGTTAATTCTGGTAAATAGCCAACTTTAGTTAAAACGAATAAATAAATTTGTATTGTAATATGTACAATATTAGCTTACGGCTATTGTTTATTTTGCTTCTCAAAATACGTTTAGTCTATTCACCATTAGCATAAAAAATTATAATTTGGTGAATTTGTCCTTTCTTTTGTAAGCATCTCCTCTTAAAAGTTCTACTTTTATCTTCCATTAAATTTTACAGATTGCTTGATTTCGTTTTGTTTCTAAAAAGATCTCATTTGCTTAGAAGTTAGACTTTTCTACTATAATTAACGAGCAGAAGAGTTCTACGACACATAATCATAGTTAATTTATTCAAATGCATTTGGTGTCATGAATAAAACGTCTAAGGAAGAAATATGAAGTAGTTTACACATAAATACTTTTATAGTTAAAGTTAATAAGTACGTAATATCTTCTCTAAATGGTGTGTAAAAACTTTAAAAAGGGGATAAAATATGGCCGAAACTAGTAAGTTGCGCGAGAAAAAAAGGGAAGACTTAGAAGTTAATTACTAACTTAAAAGTCACTACTAGAAAACTGTCTAAAATCGTCCAGAAATATCGACCGAAATCGGTCGGAAAACAGAAAAAATCGACTGATTTCTGACCGACTTTAATCCGTCGAAATTTAGTTGATCGGTAAAAAATAGCGACTGAAGTCGGTCACAATTTTCGACGGCTTTCGGTCGGTAAATTAATTTTCACAAACAATCCAAAAATAAAAATCTGCCGAAAAAATCGACCGAAGTTTGTCGGTATTTTTAATTATGCAATTAAAACATGCACCGTCTGGGGCTCGAACTAGAGTTTGTACTATGGCATGATACTATTCTACCACTAGATTATTGGTACATTTTGGTTTATGACTTTCTTTTAAAATAACCGATCGATTTCGGTCGTTTTATTAAAAATACAAAATTATCGACCGAAGTCAGTCGGTTTTTTAAAATGACTTACTGAAATAACCGACCGATTTTCGGTCGATTTTTTGAATATTAATCTTAATTTATTTTATATGACAAAACGACCGAAAATAAATTTCGCGAGATACTAAAATAGTTTTCCGCATTTTTGCGTCAAAAACAACCGACTGAAGTCGGTCGATTTAGTAAAAAAAAATATATATTTTAAAAAATTGACCGACTTCGGTCGGTTTTTTGCACAGCCGATTTTGACCGAATTTCTAGTAATGCTAGTAGTAAAACACTTGATATGCAAGTTGCATAATTTATTCTAAAAAGCACATTTCCTTGAGCTTTAAAAATTCAACTTTTGGGGTGTGTTTGGTACGAAGGAAAATATTTTTCATGAAAAATCTTTTCTTGGAAAATGTGAAAAATCTTTTCCTGAAAAATGTTTTTATGAAAAATGAGTGGTTTTATCATTTATTTTCCTTTGTTTGGTTGGTGAGTGAAAAAACTTTTTCTGAAAAATATTTTCTAGTGTTTGGTTAGAGAGTATAAAATATTTTTTAAAAAATAATTTTTTATGCTACTCTCCTCAACTCACCTTCCCCAAAATCCTCATGTTTCCTATACTCCATCGCTCCCCTCCCCCTCCGAGACTCTATTTTCTTCAAGAATTTAACTATTTTCACACAAACCCAAAGGAACTAACGTGCTACTTTACTTTTCCACACAAGAACAATGTTGAAATTTAAGCTCGATAACTAAAAAGAAAAGGAAAATACATAAGTACCCCTAACCTATGACCGAAGTTTCAAATGCACATTTTTTTCGGGGGTCCTATTACTCCCCTAAACTATTTTAAAATGAAATTATTACATCCCTACATGCTTACGTGGCAAAGTGAGTTTAAGAGAGTGAGCAACGAAAATAAATAGTACTATATTTTTATTTTTAATATGCCTTTTATTAAATATATATGTAGTACAACTTTTTAGTTTTTCTTTCTTTTCTATTTCTATCTCTTTTAATTTCTTTTCTTCCTCTACCCGACTAGCAACGTGACCGATGCAACCATCGCGTCGCAACTCCCAAATTTCTCCGCCACTGCCACAAGCTGTATATAGCAACCCCTGCTGCCATAATCCACCAAGAGGCCATCCTACACCCAATTTCAAAATCAACAGTAAGCCACTGAAAAACCATTGAAGCACCACGCTGAAGATAGTGTAACTAACTTTTCAAGAAGACAAAAATTATTTAAACAACTCAGTAATTGCAGATTCATTTTAAATGATTTGAGAACTAAACAAATCTATGAAGGATTCGGGGTTGTAGAAATTTTTTCTATTATCGGTCCATAAATTTGCAAGAAAAATAACCAGGATCTGAAAGAAGTACCTCGGCGGAAAATTTTTCGACAATCGAAATCCTTTTTTTTCGACCGAATTTTGCATAAATTTCATCAGCGGGTCTATCATATTAACATCAGATCCCACCATTTATAGTTATATTCTTGTTGCATAACCACAAACTAAATAACAAATTTAGATTTGATAAATAAAAAAGAAAAATTACAGAAAAAAGAAAATCTGGAAAGAAGTTTGTGGGAGTGGGGGTGGTCATGTTTTGGGAAGAAGGTACGTAATTGGAGGAAGAGAAGGGAAAGAAAAAGACAGGAAAAAAAATAGAATAATAAAACAAAAAACAAGGGAAAGAATAAGAAAAGATAAAAAAAAATCCTAATGAAATGCACCTAGCTCGTGGCTTCAATGATTATGTTGTGGTTGCGGCCTTTCAAGGGCGTAACAATTATGTTTTAAAATAGTTCAGGAAGGTAATAAGACACCCTAAAAGGAAATGTGTGTACTGGGACTTCGGCCATAGGTTTGGGGCTACTTATACATTTTCCAAGAAGAAAATATTTTTTTTGTTGAAAAGTAAAGTATCTTTTCTACAACGTGAAAAGAAATTAATTATTTTGTTAAAATGAAAGAAAATATTTGTTCTACCTCATGAAAAGAAAGTATTCGTTTTGTTGAAATGAAAGAAAATATTTTTTATACATCATGAAAAGAAAGTACTCATTTTGTTAAAAAGAAAGAAAATATTTTTTTCTAAATCAGGAAAAGAAAATACTTAGTTTGTTGAAATGAAAGAAAATATTTTTTCTATATCATGAAAAGAAAGTATTCATTTTGTTGAAATGAAAAAAAATATTTTTCTACGTCACGATGGAGATGGTTGAAAAAGAATTGGAGGAAAATATTTTCCCTTCTTTTGACATGGAAAATATTTTCCTCCAATTGAAGGAAAATATTTTCAAAACATTTAAACCAACGAAACATAAAAAAAAATTAGAAAATATTTTCCTTAGTACAAACCCATCCGTTGATCTTCCAAATACGGGTGCTCTTGAGTTTACCTTGAGGCAAAAAGCCAACTGGGTAAAACTTTGTTGGTTTTGCCATGTTAATTTGCTATTCTATGAAAAAATGGCATCCTGTTTCTTGAAATTTTGCCTACACTTCTCACTTCCCAACAAGAAGAATGGGCTCTCTGGTACACGACAAAATGAGTAGCAGTTTTGTTTTGTTCGTTGATTAAGGTGGTCGTAACTTGCATATCACTCAAAGGTCAAAGCTTTTTCTTCTAGTTGTGCTCTTAATAAAACGGACTTATTACCTGATTCTTTGATTAGAAGCTTACTTTTCCCCTAATTATTATATTTGACTATCAATTGAAATCAGCAGGCCAAATGATAGTCACAGCTCAAGAAACTGATCCCCTAATCACTACTACCTTAATTAATCCTTCCCCGCTAAAACCTCACCTATGGCTAACCCATTGTATATTATTGGCAGCTAATTTAAGTGCATAAACGCTTTCAACTCGATCGATGTATATTTGATTTTAAAAAAAATAAATGCATATATTATACTTGTACTTATTGTCAAGCAAGAGTGCAGCATGTAGAAAATTTCCACTTCACCAGTTTATAATTCTAGATCTACATCAAATAGAACCTCACCAAACTCACTAAACGTTTGGCTTATTGGTCTATGAAATATTATCAATTTTATTATTGTATGGGGAGCAAAATATAAATTAATACGGAGTACTACTATTCGGTGAGGGCAGGTTTCAGAAAATATTGAGAAAGGCCACCGACAACAAATAATAAAAAAATACTAACGAGTTGAACTAAGATTCTTCTTCCTGTTATCTTTGGTTCTAGACACTATCGTACCAAACTAACAGCACCTAAGCAACTTGACATCGAAAGCTTAGGGTTAGATGAGACTTTTGCTATAGGGAACAAAATTAGTTGATATATATATATATATATACTTTAAAGAAATACCCAAATAAAATTTCTTTAATTTTTTGCCTCCCTTAATTAGTTTTTGTGTTCAGAAATAAGACTTGAAGTTGAAATTTAACCAAAAAAAAAAACAAAAAACAAATTTGATGCGGCAACTAAGAATATGTAAATGCCATAGAGATATGATAAACGGTGATTTGCAATATAACTAATCCACCAATTAACTAAAGAGGGAAATATTATGGTTTTAGTTTTGATTAATATATTTAGCTGCACGCTGCTATGTATTAGTAATGTATATGTGTGGATTTGGAGTAAATTTCATGGGTGGTCATTCAACTTTGTGTTTATTACCGAGTTCATTACTCAAATGGTCACTCAACTATTCGAAATTATCTACCAAAGTCATTTTTCTTTCGTTTATAACAATAAAGTCACATAACTATGTCAATAGCACTCAGAAGCTCACCCAACTAGATTTCTCAAATTTTTGATCGCCAAATACCTATTTTACCCTCTAAATTATCAATTTTTATCTTCCTTTTTTTATTTTTTTAGCTTTCTAATATAATTTGTTTTTCTCTTTTTAATTTATATTATGGACTTACCTTAGAATAAATAAATTTTATTTATAATTAAAAAAAAATAGTATTTAAGCATATATAGTGTTGGAATAATAAAATATTGAACATAGTAGAAAATTAATTAGAATAATTTGTTCATAATAATAATTTTGATATTAACAAAAAAAACTCAAAAATTAATTTACATAATTGAGAATGAAAGAAAATAAAGTTTTAAAATATTTACTCCATGCACGTACTATAGAAAATAATTATTTAAAATAAAAGTATTTTTGTAATATACATTACATATTCTTGAATATTATGCTCAATTATATTATTATTTCAACATTATAATGCTAGAAAAATAATTTTTTTATTTTTTATTTTTAAAAAAATATTTTTGTTCTATAGGTAAATCCATAATGTTGATTAAAAAGAGAAAAAATCATAATATTAAAAAAGCAAAAAAACAAAAGATAAAAGTTGATAATTTGGAGGGTAAAATAGGTATTTAGCGATCAAAAGTTGGATAAATCTGGTTGAGTGATCTTCTGAGTGCTATATGCATAGTTAAGTGACTTTGCTGTTACAAATGAAAGAAAGATGACTTTGATAGATAATTTCGGAAAGTTAAGTGACCATTTAAGTAATGTACTCGTTCATTACCCAAAAGTCACTTTTCTTTCTTTTTGTATTCATTATCCAAAAGTTATTTTTCTTTCTTTTGTCACACAAAAATTATTTTACTATGCACTAGTTATCACAATAATTACTTTGACCGGATTTTACAGACCTTTCACCTGAAAAGTCTATTATGCCCTTGACATTATAAATCCTATCATTTATGTAATATCTTCTATATTATATACTATATAGTTATATTTTTACCTAGGTATTTTAGTTATAATTAAAATAACTTTAAATTATTTTATTTATTATTTTTATAATATATCCATATTATAAAAGTCATTACGCAAAAGTCATTTTTCTTTTTTGTTACGTAAAAATCATTCAACTTTGGGTAAAAGTATATTATATAGTATATAATATAAAAGGTACTACATAAATAGGAGGATTTATAATGTCAAAGGCATAATTGACTTTTCAGGTGAAAGGTTTGTAAAATCTGGTCAAAGTAATTATTGTGATAACTAGTGCATAATAAAATAATTTTTGTGTGACAAAAGAAAGAAAAATGACTTTTGAGTAATGAACACAAAGTTGAATGACTTTTACGTAACAAAAGAAAGAAAAATAATTTTTGGGTAATGAACACAAAGTTGAATGACCACCCATGAAATTTACTCGTGGATTTGAGAGATAAAGTAACTACTTTTATGAGCCGATGATAAATTCAAGCAAAATTCTCCTAAGTCCTGACTTTACCGGCTATGTGAAATTCGAACAACATTTTTCTTTATTTCGTCGGGGAATTTAAAATATCGAATTCAATCATTCTTCTGATCTCGATTAGATTTCTTATATTTGTCATTACTTAAGTTCTATTACTGCCTAATAATTACAACAACAAAAAATTAGGAGAGTAAAAACTATAATTTTATGCAAAACTGCAGTAAGATATATATCATCTCGTAAAGACGCTATTTAACTCAACGTAGAGGTAGAGGAAAATCAAGCAAGAGCTTTTGATGATAATAGTGAACATAAATTTAATTAAGCGTGCTATTCTCCTAGTCAAAGTGATGTTTTTGTTTTAAATCTCTTTACAAAATTTTGAAAAATTATTAATTACAGAAAACAAATACATACATACATACATACATACATATATATATATATATATATATATATATATATATATATATATATATATTATTATTATTAAAAGGAGAGGAAAAAGATTTCTCCTTAAGCCAAGTGGTAGCCTAGATGAACGTCACATGGCATAAGTAGTTAATAATTAGTTATTGATTATTGTTTTTGAATTTAAATAACTATAAAGTAGTAAAATAAAATATTTTATAATAAAAACGAAAATTAAAAAAAATCCATTCAAATTGTAGAGTAGTTTCAAAACTAAAATTACAAAAAATAAAAAAATGCCAATTCAAAATTTCTTTGGTTTTCTTAATAATATTTGTTTTTCTTTTTATGACTAAATAGTTTATTTATTCAAAAACTATTATTGAGAATAATAGAATAAAATATAAAATATATATCTTCTATTATATTATTAAAAGAAAGTGGCATACAAAAATTTAAATAAAGTAATATGCTAATAAAAGTTTCTATTATTAAATGGAGAGGAAAAGACCCTCTCCTTAAGCCAAGTGGCAACCTAGAAAAAAGCCACATGGAATAAGTGATTAATAATTAGTTATTTAATTAATAATTAGTTATTGGTTATTGTTTTTGAATTTAAATATCTATAAAATAATAAAATAAAGTATTTTATAATAAAAAATGAAAAAAAAAAAAATATGTCCATTCAAATTGGAGAGTAGTTTCAAGTTGGAGTTTTTAAATTATTTTAAAATAAAATATTAAACTTACAAAAACAACTACCAATTCAAAATTTCTTTGTTGTTTTAATAGATTTTTTTTCTTTTTAAAAATAAAAAAATTATTTCTTAAGAAAATATTATTGATAATAATAAAATAAAATATTAAAAAATCTATTAACAATGTGAAAATACTAAATATTGGATAAGTATAAAAACAACATTTCAAAATATTTTAGAAAATATTATTTAGAATATTAGAATAAAATTAAAATAAAAATATATTTCAAGAGTAATAAAATATATATCTTCTATTATATTATAAAATGAAAGTAATGGATAAAAATATTAAACAAAGTAATATGCTAATAAAAATTTCTATTAACAATGTAAAAATACTAAATATCGGATAAGTATAATAAAGAAAACAAATAAAAAATATTTCAGAGAATATTAGAATAAAATTTAAAATAAAAAAATATTTCAAGAGTAATAAAATATATATCTTCTATTTTATTACAAAAATAAAAGTAATAGACAAAAATATTAAATAAAGTAATATGCTAATAAAAATTTCCATTAGCAATGCAATTATATTAAATATTGGATAATACAATAAAGAAAAATACATAATAAAAAAGTTATTCAATGACTATATAAGTCCCTTTAATTTAATAGAGATTTTATTCATTAAAATTTATATAATATTATCGATAACAACAGAATAAAATTTAAAATAAAAAATATTTCAATATTAATAAAATATATATCTTCTGTTGTATTATAAAAATAAAGCGAGCAGACAAAAATATTAAACAAAGTAATATTCTAATAAGAATTTTTATTAATAATGTAAAAATACTAAACATTAGATAATATAATAAAGAAAAATATAGAACAAAAAAGATATTCAACTGTGCGATGGCTCGCCTCTCTCTAGGTGCAATTTAGCAAGTGTGCGCCGACCATGGGAAAGAGAACTCGCGTACCTTCACATAAGGCATTAATGGCACATGCAGCATCCTCGCAAGCTCCGCGAGGTCAGAAAATAACATTAGACTCCCAAATTGAAACAGTTGAGGCTCAACCTAATTCGAGATCCAATGAAACAGTAACTCATGAAATTGAAGAATCCCGAGCTCAGAAGCTTTTAGCACAGAAGCAATGGAGCGAAATTGTGAGTACATCAGTCCAGTTTGACGAAGGAAGCAGCCGGAGAAAGTCATGGGCATATGAAGTTGAGGAGGAAGAACAATCGAAAGCAAAAACTACCATATGGGATAGCTTTGATATCTCAAAAAATTCAAATGCAGGATTCAAATTGGCATACGTTCCACCAACGAACCAATGTGAGAATTCAATTACTGCTATTGAATTGGATGATTTTGCCTCAGAAATTAAGTACTGGAAGTCAGCGGTGGTCTGCTATGTGCTAGGAGCACGCCCTCAATTTGCTGTAATTAGAGGTTATATACAGAGACTATGGACTAAACACATACTGAATAAGATTTTAATTCTAAAGAATGGTATAATTCTGGTACGATTTGACAATGAAATGGGGTAGAATGAAGTGATCCAAGGGGGGAATATATCACTTTGACAATAAGCCTTTTATTGTCAAAGAATGGTCTCTAGAGATGGAATTTACCAGAGAAGAACTCCTCTCAGTTCCAATTTGGGTGAAATTCCCTGGACTTGACTTCAAATTCTGGAGTCCTAAGGGGCTAAGTAAAATTGGTAGTCTCGTGGGGAAGCCTCTAATGGCTGATCACAACAATGAGAAGAAAATTGGAATTAATTTTGCAAGACTTCTAGTGAAAGTTGACATGGGAGCAACATTGCTAGAAGTGGTCTTCTTTAGGAATGAAAGAGGGACTGTGATAGAGCAAAAGGTGTTCTATGATTGGAAACCAACATTGTGTGGCTACTGTAAGAAATATGGTCATGCAGAGGATATTTGTAGGTAGAAGAACCCTCCTAAACTTGTCCAAAAGGAGCAAGAGAAGACTCAAAACAATGAGGAACATGAACAGATGGGAAAACAAAACTCCCATGCTGTTGAAGTACTAGTACAAAATGCACAGCAGCTGAAGGAAAAAGGAACTGAGAAATCGAAGGCACAAACAACAAGTACATCAGAATGGATCACTCCAATGAAAACAGGAAAGGCAGGCCAGAAGCAAAACCAACAAGTAATGAACAAGAACTCATTCCAAGTCTTGAATGCACCTGGTAAAAGTGTAGCAATGCAGGAAGTGGAGACAACTGTGGGAGGTCGACCTACCCCTCCACTTGAGGATAGTTAACTTCATTGTTTGGAATGTGAGGGGGCTGAATGGCTCCAATAAGCAGAAGGAGGTTAAAATCCTCTGTAATAATGAAGAAATAGGCCTGATAGGCTTGCTCGAAAATAAAGTAAGGAAGGAAAAATTTGATCAAGTTGCAACCAGATTGTTTAATGGTTGGAGGCATCTAACTAATTTTTTAGCCTATCATAATAGGAGAATATGGATTGCATGGAGGCCAGATTACTACACTGTAGTTCCAATAAGAATCACTGCTCATGTGATTACTTGTGAAGTCATCTACATTCCATTACAATTAAGGTTTCAGCTATCAGTAATGTATGCATTCAAATCCAGAGAAGATAAGAGATCATTATGGCAAGAACTAGTATATCAAAACAATGACTGCATGTTACCATGGATGGTCTTGGGAGACTTTAACTCAATTCTCACTGTGGAAGATAGGCTGGGGGGTAATCAGGTGTCATGGGCTGAAATAGTGGATTTCAAACAATGTGTAGAGGAACGTGGCTTGATAGAATTTCCTCATAAAGGCAATAAGTATACATGGAATGACCGGCATGGTGACGAGAGAATCTATTCCAAAATAGACTGGGCATTCATAAATAGTGAATGGCTTGACTCAATGCCTAACTGTGAGGCCAAAATCTTGCCAGAAGGGATAAGTGACCACTGTCCTTAGAAGATTAGTTTGGTAGAGGGGAGACAACGAACCAGGAAAGCATTTAAATTTTGTAATATTTGGACCAAGCACCCTCACTTTATGGAGCTGGTCCAACAAGGATGGAATATTCCAATCGAGGGTTGTAAAATGTTTCAGATTGTGAAGAACTTAAAACTACTGAAGAAGAACTTGAGGATTCTCAATACAAACCATTTCAATACTATTGAGGATGAAGCCAAAGAAGATAGGATGGCACTGCAGCAGGTACAACAATTACTACAAGTTAATCCTATGGACTCTGAACTTCAACTCAGAGAAAAGGCACTATATCAAAAGTTAAGAAATTCATCCTACCTAGCTGAGATGTACTTGTAACAAAAAAGTAAGGCAACATGGATTCAACTTGGTGATGACAACACAAGTTACTTTCACTCAGTGATTAAGCACAGGACACTCAAGCAGACAGTGACCTAATTGAAGAACAGGGAGAATGAGAGCACAATCCAAATACTATAGCAAAGTTGTTTGTAGAGTACTATGAAGGCTTATTGGGTCACACAACTAGTTCCAGAATACATGCATTCATGAGTATGCTAAATAGAGGGCCTATACTCAATGTGGAACAACAAGTTGACCTACTGAAACCATTTGCTAGAAAGGATGTAAAAGAAGCAATCTTCCAAATTGATTGCAACAAGAGCCCGGGTCCAGATGGATATAGGAGTGGTTTCTTCAAAGCTTCTTGGCCAGTCATTGGGCAGGATATTAGTGAGGTTGTGCTGGACTTCTTTCAAAATGGCAAATTACTGAGACAGATTAACTCGACCATCATTGCATTGATTCCAAAAGTGGATGCACTTGAATATGCTAATCAATTTAGACCTATTTCTTGTTGTAATGTTATCTACAAGTGTATATCCAAACTGATATATAGCAGACTGAAGCACGTAATTACACATATTGTAGCTGACAACCAATCAACCTTTATTCAGGGGATATCTATGATGCATAATGTGCTCATTTGTCATGACATATTGAGACATTATAATAGGAGGACCACACCTAGATGCCTCATGAAGATAAACCTCAGGAAAGCATATGATATGGTGAACTGGGAATTTCTAGAAGAAGTACTCAAGGGATTTGGATTTCCTATCAAATTCATCCAGCTAGTAATGATGTATGTCACTTCACCAAAGTCCCCAGTTAATGTAAATGGTGAAAATCATGGATACTTTGAAGGAAAAAGAGGTTTGAGGCAGGGGCGGCCCTATATCTCCTCTATTGTTTGTTCTGGTAATGGAGTATCTATCCAGATTGCTCAAATGTGTGAGTTTCTTGTCGGATTTCAGATTCCATCCAATGTGCAAATAATTGAAGTTAACTCATTTGATCTTTGCTGACGATCTGATGATCTTCTGTAAAGCTGATCAAGGTTCAATCTCTAGAGTAATAAAAGTATTAGCTCACTTCAGTAATGCTTCAGGTCTGATAGCAAATATGGAGAAGTCTAGTATATTCCTGGCTGGTATTGATAGCCATGTGAAGGAACAAATACTAGAAATGTCTGGGTTCTCTGAAGGTACATTCCCTATCAGATACTTAGGCTTGCCTTTGTCTCCTAAGAAGTGGAGCAAACAAGACTGCCGACAGTTGGTTGAAAAGATAACATACAGGATAAAGTTCTCATATTCAAGGCAACTTTCATATGCAGGGAGACTGCAAATTGTGAATGCAGTATTGTTCTCCATACATAGCTTTTGGGGGGGGAATTTTCATCTTACCACAGAGTATCGTAAAAGAAGTGGACAAGATATGCAGAGAGTATTTATGGAGATTCACAGAAGGCAAGATGAAGATTTCATTAGTTGCTTGGGATAAGATTTGTCTTCCTAAAAAAGTAGGAGGCTTAAACGTTAAAAGATGCAGAAACTGGAACACTGCTTCAGTGGGCAAATTGTTATGGCAGCTTGTGAAAAATGAAGATTCCCTTTGGGTAAAATGGGTACATGAAATTTATATGAAAGGGAAAACTAATATATGGTCACATCAAGCACCTCAAGGCAGTAGCTGGTATTGGAGAAAACTAAATGGTATGAAGGAGGTAATGCATGCATGGTATCATCAGGGGAAATACATTCTTACAGAAGGAGGGGAATACTCAATCACTAATAGTTATATTGCACTACTTGAACCAAAGAGTAGATTAAATACAGCTGAACTGATATGGAGTAGAATGGTAATGCCAATGCATAGATTTATACTATGGCTAGCTAACCAACAGAGATTGTTTACAAAAGATCGACTGCTCAAGCTACAAATTCAAGTGGAGGATATGCAATGTTGCCTATGTGATGATCAAATCCCAGAGATATCCCAGCACATATTTGGAGAGTGTAATTGGACAACAACAGTAAGATAACCACTCATACAATGGGCTGGTATCCATATACAGTTTGGTGAGGTTCAACAAAACTTTGAAAAGAATAACGGGGCAACAATGGACAAGTCTGAAGAAGGAAATGATAGTGGCAATCTGGGGGAATGTTGTGTATCATACTTGAAAGGCCAGAAATTGAAAGATGTTCGAGGGAGTAAATGTACAAACAGAGATTGAGTTAGCACAAATTAAAAAAGAGATTAAAGAGAGGATAGGCATGCTTAGGATATCTAGGAAAACGAGAAGAAATAGAGATTTTCTGCGCACTTTACTTTGTACTTAGGTGTAACTAGATGATATTGTAAGACTAACTCTCCGTGCAAACATTGGCAGTGGAATTGAGTGCTCTTTAGGTGTTGCTAATTTGTTGCTTATTTGTTATCAATGGTAATTTCATAGTTGTTACCAAAAAAAAAAAGTTATTCAACCACTATATAAGTCCCTTTAATTTAATATAAATTTTATTATTGGGTATATTATATTAAAAAATAAGTTTGCAGTTAAAATTTATTAAATCAATACGATCTAATATGTCCAAAAAAGCCTGATCACAATTTAATTTAATTAATATTTTTTAATATTATCCGTGTATCGTGCCGGTACTATTACTAGTAACATATACGAATTGAAGAATTGCTAAGATGCGTCGTTGAATTCGGAAGGCAAAAACACATGCCACGTGTCAACTTTGGCGGTGGTGCGTGAAGCGTCAAACCGCGTGGGAATCTGCCATTTCCACTTGCTGCTCAATCACTTTCAGTTTTTTGTCAAAAAAGGAAAATCATTCTCATACTAGTTTTTATACAAATTCTAATTTTCCAACTATACTGCAAGAGTATTTTTGACAAATTCCCCTTCCGCTCCTTAATTAACTTGTCGAAGCGCAATAGTAGGAGTTGTCGTTGTTTATGTTACAGAATTATTTGATATGGATGTACATGTACTAATTGGACGTACACTTACAAATAAACAATATGTAATAATTATTGATAAAATTTGAGAGGTGAAAGAACGCATTGTATCCATATCTTCAATATGTACAACTCACCGCTCAGAAATGCGAGTAAAGGAGGTAAATATTTTATAGAGACTGAATATACCTTGCTAAAAAAAAATATACTATATTTTTCAAAAAGAAATAATATATTTTCATAAAATGGAGTATTCTCTTATCCGAAAAGGTAGATATGATATTAAGTTACACAAAATAATACCAACAATTTACCTTGCTATGATAGTTGATATATTGCTGTGTTTGACAAATATGTATGCGAGTCATTGAACACTCTATATAAGTGATTAAATCGTGAAATATTGATATAAGTTATATACATAGTGTAAGATATTTTTATACCATTAATATCATGTAATCAGTTATAACAAATTATTTATATTTTTTTCTTAAATTACTTTCAAATAATTTAATAGAGCAACAAATATTTATATCAGTTGTGTATAAAAACTAAACCTAAACCTGGAGTGGTATTAGTTGTTTAAGAAATCATGATATTTGTATAATGTCATATTCCAAAAGGGATAGTCAAATGGTAGAAAGTTCAAACTGAAATGTCACAAAATTTGGGCCCTATGATTTCCTAACCTCTTGCTATTTAATTAGGTACGAAATATTTATATATACACACATGATTTATTTAGTACTACTAGTAATTATTGTTACTCAATTTGCCTTGAAAAAGACTCGTCAGCCTCTGTTACTACAGCCGTTGGGTTAGATCTAAGATCCGGGGAAACAGACTATTTAAGGATGTCCCCCCGCCTTCTTAGCTCACATGTTAGTTGTTACTCTTTCCTTCCTTAATTATCAAAGTTGCTCTCCTCTTTTGCAGATCCATCTCCCTCTTCTTGTAATAGTTCAGGTATTATATTTATGTCTTCTCTCTTTCCCTCTTCCCTTCATACCATTTACTTAGTCACATATCATGTGTAATGATACTTATGCTTCATTGATTTGTTCTTGATTCAGTTTGTCGTAAAGATTTCTTTATTTATTACGTAGATCGAGAAGTGTGAATTTTGTGTATTCTTAACAATCTGTTGAGAAAACAAAGCTTTTTTTTTTCTTTTTCGTGTGGATAATGACAGTGCTTAATTGTCAGTCTTCTTAATTTTGATCTATAATCCTCGGTATCTGTAGAGATCTAGAGTCTGCTTCGATCATTCATTAGTGGATTTGTAATAAGAATTGATCTTTGCTAATGTCAGTTGAATTTTAGCTCAGAGCAAGAGGTAGACTCTAAATCTGACTGTTTTCGTTTTAGATCCGGCCAAGATCATGATTAGGTGATGTAAGTACTTATGGAATGCCATTGTTTTCTGTGTTGAATTAATGAAATTCGCACGTTCCCTCCCAATTCCGAGTTCATTGGTGCATATCTTATCAATGAATAGAAAGTGACAATATGTGTACTGTGTTGTCCGGGCCAACTTGGCGTACCTCGACTAGTTCCACCTGCTACCTCCCACTGGTAACAAGTATCAGGTAACTTTGTCCAAGGGTCCATCAACGCTTGGACAGAATGGAGGAAATCAACTAGCGTTTTAGTTAATGTCATTCTGTGGGTACTCTTTCTTTGACTAAATTTTGTAATAATTTGCAGTACTGAAATACATGAAAGCCTAATCCAACTTTAGGTAGTATTACATTTAGATGTTAAGAATGTGGATCTTGTGGTTGGTATTTAGCTGTTACTATTCTTATGCAATCATTTTTTATCGTGGATGTCACTGTAGGACAAGTGTTTGCTGAATAGGGTCAGTGAAGGGAGATATATAAACACAATTAGTCAATCTAGCAAGTGCACGCACTATTTGGATCCATTTTGTTCCTCTATAAATGCATTTCAGTTTTCTTCATATTGCTCCTTACATTATGGACTTACCTTTATGTTGTGAGAAGTCCAGCCTCATAAGTACTCAAAGTCATGAACTTTTGTCTATTGCAGTTTGGAACGAAGGAAAATGGTGAAGATTTGCTGTATAGGTGCTGGATATGTTGGGGGCCCCACCATGGCTGTCATAGCACTCAAGTGCCCTTCTATTGAAGTGGCTGTTGTCGATATTTCTGTGCCTCGCATCACTGCCTGGAACAGCGACCAGCTCCCCATCTATGAGCCAGGCCTCGAGGATGTAGTCAAGGAATGCCGAGGCAGGAACCTCTTCTTCAGCACAGATGTCGAGAAACATGTGCGGGAGGCTGATATCGTTTTTGTTTCAGTGAACACTCCTACCAAGACAAGGGGTCTTGGTGCAGGCAAGGCTGCAGATTTAACTTATTGGGAGAGTGCTGCTCGCATGATAGCAGATGTTTCAAAATCTGACAAGATAGTTGTTGAGAAATCAACTGTTCCAGTTAAAACTGCCGAGGCAATCGAAAAGATTTTGACCCACAACAGCAAGGGCATTAACTTCCAGATCCTCTCAAACCCTGAGTTTCTTGCAGAAGGGACCGCAATCGAAGACCTTTTCAAACCTGACAGGGTCCTGATCGGAGGTCGGGAAACTCCAGGTGGTCAGAAGGCTATCCAAGCATTGAAGGATGTGTATGCCCAATGGGTCCCTGAAGACCGCATCCTCACCACCAATTTGTGGTCTGCTGAGCTCTCAAAATTGGCTGCCAATGCATTTTTGGCACAAAGAATCTCTTCTGTGAATGCCATGTCGGCTCTTTGTGAGGCTACTGGAGCAAATGTCTCGCAGGTGGCATATGCTGTTGGAAAGGACTCGAGGATTGGTCCCAAGTTCCTTAACGCTAGTGTTGGTTTTGGTGGCTCTTGCTTCCAGAAGGATATTCTGAATCTGGTTTACATTTGTGAGTGCAATGGTCTTCCAGAGGTGGCTGAATACTGGAAACAGGTTATCAAGATCAATGACTATCAGAAAACTCGTTTTGTCAACCGCGTGGTTGCCTCCATGTTCAACACAGTATCAGGCAAAAAAGTTGCCGTTCTAGGTTTTGCTTTCAAGAAGGATACTGGTGATACTCGAGAGACCCCTGCAATTGATGTTTGCAAGGGACTGTTGGGGGACAAGGCTAAGTTGAGCATATATGACCCTCAGGTGAATGAGGACCAAATTCAGAGAGACCTCTCAATGAACAAGTTCGATTGGGATCATCCTCTTCACCTTCAGCCAATGAGTCCAACAACCGTGAAACAAGTCAGCGTTGTTTGGGATGCCTACACAGCAACAAAGGATGCCCATGCTGTCTGCATCCTTACAGAGTGGGATGAATTTAAGACTCTTGATTATCAGAAGATATATGACAACATGCAAAAACCCGCTTTTATTTTTGATGGTAGGAACGTTGTGGACTTGGAGAAGCTTAGAGAGATCGGGTTTATAGTCTACTCAATTGGTAAGCCGCTGGATGCCTGGCTCAAGGACATGCCTGCTGTCGCTTAATTGCATAACTTGGCTCGAGTGGCTTTGTTCGGATATCAAAGATATTAGTTATATGAGGCAGTCAGCTGGGATTCTTACTATATTCTTTTTTTACCACGTTCAGTTTCTGTTTTGTTTTATCCCATGTAGGCTGAGGGACCATCATTGTCACTACCAGATCTGCCAGTACGCTGTTCAATGTTTCTTTGTATTCGATTTGATGATATCATTTCTATCACTTGTCTTGTCAGAGGATTTGCTTGTTCGATTCATAAAGGTATTAAGTTTTGCACCAGACTATGTTTTTTTCGTGGAATGGGTATGAATTTGGTGTCCCTCTCGTGTGACATATTTCATCTGAGCCGGATTGATGTGCATAAATATATAATAATTCACATTCACTTAACAAATGTCTCCAGACTCTCGAATAGTTAATGATGTAGAGAGATCAGAAACTATATAATTATTGGAATTATATTGTCGTACTTCCCAGAATATTTACATAAGCCAAAATAAATTTATCATCAAGAAAAGTTTCATAATAGAAACTTGCTTATGTCCAAAAAGAGGGGTATGTTGTCGTCTTTGTCACACAAAAACTAAGTATAGAGCAAGAAACATTGAACTTTCTTGACTGGAAGATTGGTATCGCACTAAAAGGTATCTGAGAATGAAAAATACATGTTGATTGTCTTTTGTATAGAAAGGATTATAATAACATCATTAACTTTTTTGTACGAAAAATGTCAGTTGTGAATCATGAAAAGAAGATTATGGATTCAGCAGCAAAGAAAGAAGGGTTCATGGCAGAAAGTTGCTGGTCATTGTAGTTGCAGAATTCCAGGAAATTGAGAGAAGCACAATTCAAGAAAAGGCCGCGAATATCATCATAAATCTTGGTAATGATGTGTGCGCCACTCCATTATGGCTTCAGACATAATTCCAGGAAATGCACTGATTCAAAGCTTTGCTCTTTATAGACAAAGGATGTTGGAAACAAAGAGCTTCTTTCCATTAGATCTCTGGCCAGTCTCTGAGTTCTCACACAAAGAGAGGGATGAGCCTAAAATCATTTCTGGTGAACTAAGAAGGGGGTGGTGATGGAATTGTGTCTGATGGAGTTCCAGCAAAGATGAAAAATTAATTTTGGTGCAATTGTTCTTTATTTGAGTTCAATTTGAGTTGATTTAAGGCTTGACGGTGGTTAATTTGAGCTAGGGAGATAGAGACCTAGTCATTGGAAGTTCTAAATATTGAGGTGTTCCCGGCGCTAGAACTACACCAAATCTAAACCATATGGCATAGTTAAATGGCAATTTTTAACCACTTATTCTTATAAGATTGGTCAACGAGGGGGAAAACTTATGACGTTAGTAATAAGAGCAAATCTAGCCCATTTGGTTACGACAAGGTTAACTTTGAACTCAATTATTAATGAAGGTATCTGGACCATTTCGTAGAGTTCAAGGACAAATTTGACCCATTTCCCTTCTCTAATTGCCGCCATTCTGTTAGCGCTAAAGGGTCTTCATGGCAAAGCAAGAGAGAGTAAAATTTACACCAATCCCAGATTTTTGTTGTGGGGTGAGATTTGGGCTTTTTTGTCTATTTATTGGACAAATTATAAAGGTAGTCACTTTAGGGCTATTGTATAGAATTAACCGATATTTGTGCTTGTTTGTGCTATAGATTGCTTCTTCAGTGTTTTATTTGTTATTTATTCGTATTTTCGCGCCAATACTATGCTACTCACCGTATTAGTGCCAGGTGGATGAAATGGAGGCTTGCATTCAGGGTTTTGTTTGGTAAAAATGTGCCACCAAAGCTTAAAGGCAAATTTTACAGAGTAGTGGTTAGGCCGATTATATTGTATGGGTCTTAGTGTTGGCCTGTCAAGAAGACCCATGTCCAGAAGATGAAAGTAGTTGAAATGAGGATGTTGAGATGGATGTGTGGACATACATGGAAAGACAAGATTAGGAATGAAGTTATTAGGGATATGATGGGAGTGACCCATGTTGGTATTATTCCTCATTAGGCGTTACTCTAATTTGATAATGCAAAGAACAAAGAACACTTCTAATCTACAATTAATGTGTGGTTAATTGTCATACCTCTCCACCATTAATTTGTTGTAATATTTCTAGATTTTATGTATATGCAGAGTGGGAGAATGAAGTTACTACTTCATAAATGGTTCACATTCATTCATATGACAATTTCTTAACTTTTGTGACTTCGTCTGTGAAAAGATACAACTTTTTAGAAGGTTTGAAGTTGCTGTCTTTATGACAATTTTGTCATTAAACCAAAATAAATGTTACATAACATTAACTCACATTTGGCCTCTTACAATTTTCTGATGGAAGAAAACGTAAATGATTTGCCTATATAAACATCATCATTTGTGACTAAAACACCAACCAAAAACATTATTCTCTCATCCTCTCAAAAGACTATTCTTCTTCCTATTTTTCCTGGGCAATTCATTTTTGTAAACTCCAAACTTTCAGCCACGAGTGCACGTGTTTGGAAGTACTGTGGAACCTTGGGGAGCGACCGGTCTTAACGATTTGCACCCAGTCAGACCGAAATCGCTTTCAAGGAAGTGACTTGCCACGACACAGTATTTATTCGATAAGTTAATTCTATTCTTGGTCAATATTATCTACTATTTTTCTTACAACCTCTATGGAGGACAAGTTGCGAAAATCGAGGCTGAGATGGTCCAGACATGTGAGAAGGTGAGACATAATTGCCCCGTTAGGAGGTGTGAGAGGTTGTCCATGGTGGGTCTGAGGAAGGGTAGGGGTAGGCCTAAGAAGTACTGAGTAGACATGATTAAGCAGGACATGTCACTGCTTCAGCTTACCGAGAACATGACCCTCGACAGGAAGGCATGGAGGACGAGTGTTAGGGTTGAGGGTTGACAGATAGTCGCGAGTCTATCATAGGCTTGTCGGTAAAACTAGTCCTATTGTTATATTTGCTTATTCCTGATTCATTATTAGTACATGTTGTGTGTGCTATTCGTTTTCATTACCTTGTTGTTGCTATTGTTTGTTGATTTTATTACTGTTCCTTGAGCCGATGGTCTTCCGAAAATAACCTCTCTATTTTCATAAGGTAGGGGTAATGTCTGCGTACACACTACCTTCTCCAGACCCAACTCATGAGATTATACTGGGTTTGTTATTATTATTGTTGTTGCAAAATATTTAGAAATAGTCACAACTTAAAAATGTGACTGTTTTTCGAACTCTGTCCTTGCAAATTAAACGTTAGAAAAATTTCCTCAAGTTTGAACTATCAATTTTGAACAAATTGCTTGAACTTTAAGGAAAATTGCATGAACTTCAAGGAAAATTCTTGACGTTCGAATTGAAGAAAATTCTATGTAGAGATGGTAAGCGGTGCGGTGCTGGTTTTGTCTTAGCCAGTAAAATTTTAACCCGCCCCGCAAAATATTTTCTTCTTCTAGTCAATTTTATTTCTTTTTGATCTTTTGATTGGAATTTCCATGTCAATTAAGATTTTTTTTGGTCAGAGTCAATTAAGGATTTAAGATTGACGCAACTGTAAATTATTTTATTAAATTTATTTTTTGTCAAAAGATAATTCATAATTCAAGTTGTATTGATAAAATACATAAATCAAAACCACCGATGACCAAAATGACGAATTTAAGATACTCAAAATTAATCAATATCAATGATGAGAATTGAGAGGTAACAACTACTAAAATGGTAATGTGCAGAAATTTGCAAGTGAAGAAGTAGGAGGAGTAGGAGTCGAGAAGCTGATATTAATAATTACCAAAAAAATAGTTGATACTAAGCATAAGCGTGCAAATGATATTGACATTATATGGTACAACACTAGACTGTTATAAACATCAAAGCTCTTCTGTCAAGCCAGAATCTATTGCGTGATTGCATTATCAATATATGTTTCTAGCTTGGCCAAACCCATACCAAGACCCGCATCAACCCGCAACCGCCCCCACCCGCAAGAACTCTTTTTTTTAAAAACAATCAACCCGTCCCGCCCCGCACAAGCCCAAACCCGCACTGCTCCGTATAGGTTCAAACGCATCCGCACAAGCCCAAACTCGCACTGCTTCGCATAGGTTCAAACCCACTCCGCCCCGCCCCATTGCCATCCCTAATTCTATGCATACAAATTTGTATTCGCCACAAGAAGCAGTATTCCATAATCATGTACGTGCACACTCTATTTCTTTTCTGTGCAAAGAAAAAGAAGTAGAGCAAACGCAAAAGAAGCGAAGTAGAAGAAGCAGGTCTGTTGCTCCTTTAAGTTGTAGCTAATTTTTAATTTCTTGCAAAAATTGGTTATATTTTAAACTGTAGCCCAAAAAGTGGATACGTGTGAAAATATCTCCAAAATTAATCCAAATAGCCGCCCACCCAACTGTTTATACTAAAAATAATCGGTGAAGGTATAATATATACATAATTTATGTATTATATGTGTAGAATTAGAAATAATCAATGTATAAATTATACATATGGCTAGAAAAAGTAAATAACGAATATGACTGGCTATTTATGTAAAGATCCTATTTACCGTAACCCAAAGCGAAGCCAGAACTGAAGCCCGATCCTTTTACCCGGACACTGGGAACGCCATTGATGAAGTTCTCTGTTCCTCTCATCACCTGGAGCTGAATACAAAGTTACAATGGACTACAATTACAATGGATGGACGGGAATACAACCAAACCCAACTTTATACCCTAACCCTCCATCACTGACGAACCCTTATGCTTCCATTCTCCAATCTACCTCCTTACCTGCCCATCAATCTGTGCCTCTAAACCCTAACCCTAGCTCATATACACTTAGTTCAGGACATGAATCCCAGCAACAGGTTTTGGTCTTTGGTTATGGCCACGCCAATGTTGCTAACTCTGTGGAAGCAACGACGGTATATTATCAAAATTTGGTAGCAAATGAACAATTCAGGCTTAATGAGGTCAGTCATAGTACTACTGTTGTTAGTTATCTTTTATCAATTGGGCATCCTTGAATATCATGGGATTGAATTTTAATTCCTCAGTTCCATTTACATGATATGCTAATTTGATTTATGTATTGTATTAGTTGTTTCATGTATTGTATGGATGGGGCAAAATACGAAAGTTTTAAGATATAAATAGTTAAATGGACCGGTTGGAGTAACAACCTTGGGAACAAAGGTTCCAATCTGGTATAGCCATCATAAGTGAATTCCTCTAGTCTTCCTAAGTCTTGGTGGACATTATCTCATAGTTTTTGCCGTTTTGGTGGGAGCCGCTGCTAATATAGTATAATTTGAATTTAGTCTATTGTTTAACGTTGTGTAAAATAATATGCTACTAAACATTTGGTGGAAGCCTTGTGGGAAGTATGTTATATAAATTGGTAAGAGCGCAATACATGATGAGTGGGTTAGGCGCATGTCATGGGTTCGAATCCTACCACAGATGAAAGTCTTGAGTGGAGAAAGATAGAGGGATGAGTCCATTTCTACTGAGTTTCGAACTGTGCACCACAAGCCCTCGACATTGGCGGATCTAGAGTATAATGCATGGGTTCATGGAAACTCGGTAGCTTCTGTCCATACCTTGTATATGCATTAAAAAATTAACAGAAATCTATAAATATTTGTCTGTAAACCCAACTATTATTGCATATTAACCTGAGGTCATTGCAGGAACCTATAAACTTCAAATTTTGGATCTACCTCTAGTGCTCGGGATTTCTCTGTTATAAAAAAAATATTGGAATGGAGGGAGTATATGATTTTGGTGTCCTTCGGCAGTTACCATCTGTCTCCTTTCTCATGTTTCCTTCTAATTATGGAGGGAGTATAAGGTTTTGGTTTCTTTCAATAATTACCAAATATGTCCTTTCTCCCTTTACCTTCTAATTCCTATAGAAGAGTACTGGTGGTAGAGGTATTGTGATGAAGAAACGTCCCTATTTTGTAGAGTTGATTTTGGTGGAAATTCGAGAAGGTTTAAAGAAAATATTTCGGATGATAAGTAAAAAATAAGAAAGTGAAACAGTGAAGGGCGGATGATACAAAGGCTACTTTAAAACTATCCAAACTGTCTCAGTTTATATAACTTTTATCCCAAGTAAGTCATAAATCATCCATAAGTCTCGGTTAAGCTCTTATATTTGTTTGATTTGCACCAAACATTTAACTTCTATCGTGAGTGTTACAAAACTATTTCTGTCACATGCAGTAAATCAAATGGTAAATTAAGGAATTTTTCTTACCGCCAAGGTGGTGCCATCTGTGTTACATCCAATACTCTCTCTCTATATATATACAACTAAACAGAGATTAGAAAGGGGGAAAACAAGGAAAGGGGAACTTGCTGTGGAATTTGATTAGATTTATACATGTCGAGACCGAGGTTCATTGACCATAATGTCAAAGGCAATAGAAGTATTTTATCTTGGATCAATTGACATATTTAAGGTCGGTTTTCCTGATTGAGGCAGTCCATGATGGTGTTGATCCTTTGCTAGTTTGTTTTCTTTTTCAGAAATTATCAATAATAGTTTGGTTGTTCATGGTTAGATGCTTACTAGTGCTCTTAAATTTAGATGTTTGATGATAAGTGATGCACCTGTCATCATTCAAGGGCCAAGGCTGGATCCCGTTAATTACATCTACCTCATCTGTTTCTGTTCTGCAATGATCTTATAAAATGACTGACCAAGTGTTTCATCCATATGGTTGTCTTAGATGATAATCTTTCATGGGATTGACATCTCACTTGAAGGTCGTTCATTTCCTGCTGTAAATATTTTTCTCATCCACAGCGTTCTGTCTCCTTTATTTTCTTGCTTCGTCTTATATCATATATGTTTAAATAGTTTCAGTATTCTAGAAATGTCTATAAGTACTCTCATTATTTAAAAGATTGTCACTTGAGTACTTTATCTACAGGTGGCTGCATTGTCTCTAAATGGTGGAAAGAAATCGACTCCTGCAAATGTAAATTCCAACATTTTTATCCAGCCTCAGAGTAGTGGGTCTTGGAAAAGTGGCCACAAGAAAAGTAAGATACAGCCTGTATGGTGTGAGGTTTGCAAACTTGAATTTAACAGCAAAACTGTTCTTGACCAACATAAATTAGGGAAAAGACACACAAGAAGTTTGGACAAATTAAGAGGAGGCAGTGTTGTCGCAACTCCTGCCTTCGCCCCTTTTGTTGCTTCTGAGGTGTCAGTTAACCCATTTGTTGGACTGCAAGAGACTCCTGGCAAAGTGAAATCAGTGAACGGACAAGATGCAGGGAAGAAGACAGTTGAACTGGTGGAGAATTTGGAGACCAAAAGACGAAAAGTTTTGGAAGGAGGAGCAGCCACAAACGAGGTTCGCACTTGTCTCGCTTGCAATGTGGTTTGCAACAGTGAGACCGTTTTCAGCATTCATCTCGCTGGTAAAAAGCACATTGCTAACATGTCAAAGCAAGAGAAGTTTACCCCTGCTGCTGCCTCTCTTGCTCCTTCTGAGGTGTCAGTTAACACATTTATTGGACCACAAGAGAAGCCTGACAAGGTGAATTTAGGAAATGGGCAAGATGCAGCGAAGAAGGCAGCTGAGATGGTGGAGAATTTGGAGACCAAGAGACGAAAAGTCTTGGAAGAAGGAGCAGCCACAAATGAGGTCCGTGTTTGTCTTGTGTGTAACGTGGTTTGCAACAGTGAGACTGTTTTCAAAGTTCATCTCGCTGGTAAAAAGCATATAGCTAACATGAAAAAGCAAGCATCTGGAGCTGGAGTAGTTCCTGTAAATTAGAATGGGAATTTTGAAGGAAATTTAGAGGAGATGGCGTTCATTCATGTTTCCTTGTTCAGGTTTCTTATGGATATTATAACTAGCTAGTCACTGTAAATGACATCATGTGTAATATGTTTGACAATAATTCCTTGCCTTTAAGCCAATGGATTTCCTGAAACCACAAGGGATCGTGTCAGGTTTATAAAAAACTCAAAATAAGTGGACACTATTTTTGAAATTGGAGCTGATTAAGCCAGAACATGAAGACCAAGTTTTTTCCAGCTATCAGTTCATAGAGAAGTGATTTTTGTGTGGATAAACAAGACTATTGATGTAATCTAAGTGTTCCAAACCTCCAAAGCCTTCCCAGCAGTTCACATAGCGGTCAGCACCTGCATCAGGTACGATTGCATAGCAACAACGACAACAACAAACCCAATGAAATCCCACAACATAGTGATTTTGCTTAGTTGATTGGGTGTAACCGATAATTAAAGATAACTACCAATTATAAGTAGAATTAGTAACATGATAATAAGGCAAGTAACCTATAACATAGCCACAAATTATGTAAAAGTTAATTTCGAATATAAGATAGATCTTTACTGGGTAAAAACTTGAACTGTTGTGCTTCACATGTACCCTGACCGTCACCTTGGAACTTATAATCCTGAAATGGAGCAATATCAGTTTGAGCAGTGGGAACGTTCATCTTCCTACATATTCTACTTTTCGTTTTTTCCATTCAAAGGGAGGAACTACATTGCATGATTGAAGAAATCCTCGCATCAAAAAATTATACTGAACAAATAATAGAGCAAAAATAATCTCTTATTGAGTATATATAAATCATTAGACCCCCTTAACATAAGGAAAGTTTCTAATATAACCTTAAAGTTTCTTGTATATTTTTTGAATTCCCTTGTTCAAGTTCCTCGTTTCGTAGCTGTCTCCATTCATGACCTAGTTTGCTTCCTACCTTGGTCAGATTATACGGCAGATATAGTACATAGTTGGTAGTTTTGTATCTTTCCACGGAGTTCGTAGTTGTTTGTGATACAGTTAGACCTTTTTATATCAGTAATTCTTTATAACAAAACTTCACTGTAGTAGTCAAATTTGCTTTGGAACTAATTTTTCATGTTATGTTATGTTATAAAATATGTTCTTTTTAACAACACTTTATTATAATAGCCAAAAAAATTCGGAATAAACATAGATGTTATAGAATTTAGAAACAAACATGATTGTTAATTGTTATAGAGATTTGGCTATAATAAATTTTGAAAGAGATCAAATGGACGAGGTTAAGGCAGCAAAAAAGTTTCTGGAAGTCATGTATCTTTCTGAGAGCTCATTTGACTATCCCTATCTCATACATTTCACAAAAAGTAAAGTCTAATAGTACTCACCACCTTAGGTTAAAATTTCTGTCGGTCACTGAATTTGCCAAGTCAATAGTAAATAATGCACAAAGTCTTTTCCGGAAGAGAAATTTGGTAATTGTTCCACCCGGAAGATATAACGATATGCAATTACACTGTAGTAATTGTTTTTACACAATTGATATATTCCTTTGAGACGTGACAAATTCACTTCTCATCTTTTGCATATTATCAATTAATGATTTTCATAGAAAGTTACTTGTAATTGCTTTTTTAAGTTTGATATTTGTTATTGTAATTATATATATATTAGTTAAACTAAAAATTAATTAGTTGTGTTACCAATATATTTCAAAATTGGATTTAACTTATATACGGTGATTGGTAGTAGAATTTTTACACTATCACTATTCATAAACTTGACCTAATAGAAACATGCCTTGTTTTACTTATTATTTTCACTTTCATGGATAATAATCTGTATTTCTATTTTTGATGACATGATATTGTATAAAAAAGTTTACATTGTTTGTGATAGAAGTTAAAATCTTCAAAATAATGACTTAAAATCCACATCGAGCCAAAAAGAGTTAAAGAAAAAAAGGACCTCTTTGGTTTTGAGTTTCAACTTTCAACTCTTAAATATGTCTGCAAAATAGCGCTTTGCATGATTATTGACGGGCCGATTGCCGACAGCAAGTTAATGAAATTGCTAATACTGTTAATTAATGACTAATGAATCGTGCCTTACACGATTAATTCTTCTTGAGATGACAATCATTAACGCAATTAGAAAAATAAAAGATCAAAGTAGATTTTCTGATGAACTGATCTTAAAATATGTTTAGTTTAGGAGATGTTCATCTTTGATTTTACTTTCTACATGAATAGATGGATTACAAAACAAATTAAATATTATATTTTTTCTTCTACACATAATGACGTTATTCGAAGTACGAATATTAGAACCTATAACTTTTACATTATATTTATCACCATGTTTCATCATCGTCATATCGTTTTAACCAATAAAAACACTTGTGCTTCGGTTTGAATTAATATTTTACTTCTAAAAGATATATATACTTATTATTGACATCACTAAACATGTAAATAAAATCAAATTAAATAGAAAACGAATTTATTTCCTTGGATATTAATAATGTTTTTCTTTATTTGAAACAAAACGATATTTGCGGCAGAGGAACAAACAAGATAAAGTTAATTGAGTCAGAGCATTACAAACTTATCGATAAATATTTAACACACTTTGAAAATTTAAACTACCAAATCTTTTTAGTAGGTAAGTGTAGAACTTATTTTAAAAATAAAAAAGAATGTGCTACAAGATTATAACTGTACGAAGTTTACGTCTATTTTTAAATTTGAAATGATATTTTAAGATATTCTTGAACAGTCTTTACCATAATTTTAGGACTTTAGGACAGCTCTTTTATTTTAGCTTGGCAGCTTCCATATGCCCACATGCTTTGACTAGAAAAATATTACACATTCCATTTCATTTTCTGTTATTACACAATTTCCATTTTTATATTTATTCTGACACCTTTTCTCTCTTTCTTTTTTCTTCCTAAAATAGAGAAGGAATTATCGATCAAAATTAGAAAAAACACAGAATAACACAAAAATAGGCAATTACTCTCCCCCCCTTCTTTAAACTCTCTCTTATATTCCTTCTTCTGATCTCAGGGAGTTAAATTAGCATATGCGGCAGAAAACATTCTCACCTCGGATTTTGCTCGGGTTTTTATTCACCCGATTCAAATACTCAATTCATTCTCTTTTGATTAATCCACACATTCATAGATAAAAACTTCCGTTCAATTCATTGCACACACATTTGTCATTTGTGTGTGTATTTAGATAGAAACTGATACAGAAAGTTCTAGACATTAAATCCATTTATACAAAAGGTGCAGCTCGCTTTTGGGTTTTGGGCGAAAGCGTGAGCACCCAATGCATTGGTCTTAAAATTGTTGTTTTGGTGGATCTGACCTAGTGCCTTTCATAGAGTATGTGCTTTTATTAATATCCTTTTACCTATTAAATGCAATTAGTCAGTTTAAATTCAATGTGCACTTTGTTTTTTGTTTTTCAGGTAATTTTTCTTAGGACTATTAAAATGCAGCTGCACTTCTCACCTAGCATGAGAAGTATAACAATATCGAATAGTAATGGAGGATGTGTAGGTGGTGGTGATTTGATGAAGATCAAAGTCGCAGCTCGCCAATTCTCTTATCGGACGCTCTTTCGCACCATATTAATCCTAGCTTTCTTGTTGCCTTTTGTCTTCATTCTTACAGCTCTTGTTACTCTTGAAGGTGTCAACAAGTGCTCCTCAATTGGTACTTCACTTTTTCCCCTCCATTTTTCTTTATTGTAATGTTAGTTAGATATTTTTAACTCTCCATTAGTAATATTCATTGCCGGTCCAATTGGTCCTTAGATCATAATGTGTTTCTTCATTGTTGGAAATTGTTGATTGAGGTGGAAATGTTCATGTTTCTTTTTTCCCAAATTATCATTGGATTCAAGTTATATGCGATGATCGTGTAATGAATTCTTACACCATCACTGTAATTTAACCTCTTACATCAGGTTACTTACCAGTACGATGAATGCTTGTTAAATAAAGTTACCTGCAATTACCTTCTATGTGACCTAATCGAATTTACGCTGTCGGTGCACAAAGCTTAAGTTTATTAATATTGGGTAATTTTTTTTGTGTTGACGCCCTAATGCACCAGTTAAGCGTGACATTATGGTGATTGAAGTACCAGAAGGGAAGTTGTCTGAGAAAAGCTATAATCTCTACGAATCAACGCAAAAGTTGCTAAAAACAGAACATAATGAAAGCAAAGGATCCATATGGGAGATACCAATTAGTTGGGATTAGGGTTCAGTTGCACCTACATTAGGTATGGATAGGAATAAGTTTGGGATTTAGAGAACCCATGATTTGCCTTAAAGCCAAATTACTCATCAATATAGGATTAAATGGCTTGAATATAACACAATATCTAGATGATTCATATCCTTGATCTCAATTAGTTTGGGTTGAGGTATACTTGAGGCATTGGTTGATTATTAGGTAGCCTGGATTTTATTACAGTTCAATAGGCATTCATCATTTTCCTCTCACCAGTAATGCCTTAGTAGTTGTTTTATTTCTTAGTTTTTTTGGCTGTCGTCTAATTTACTAAAGTTGTGTTGATTACCTATCCAAGTATTTCAGTTTGATAAGAAATACCCCTTAGAAATGAGATACATCAAAGGTGCTTTGAAGATAAACGCTGTAATATACCGGAGCTGAAAATGAAGTGTCTAGTTCTTTCTATTTTTGGTGTAAGCAAGAGTTCTTAGAAGATCTTGAGTCTATTTTTGATGTTTTAGAATCCTTGAGAGAAGACAAAGGATTAGGAATTTTCCCTGTATTCCACTCTATAAATATGGGTAACCACACCGACACCGTTTTTGTGTAGTTTATTTTATATATACACAAAAGTTACCTTCTCAAAGAAAAAGAAATACCCCTTAGAAAGGGAAAGAAGGATGTTAAAACAATTTCAAATAAGTTTTTGCAATCTTCAACTTGTTTATATTTGATTCTACAAATGCTTACCGTCTCAATTAGAAATTATCTTAATGTTTTTATTAGCAACATGAGTTAAAGTAGTGAATATTGTGCGCTTTTTTGTGTGGCAGAGGGGGGGGGGATTTAGGGTTGTATGATGTATTTTGCACTACTGGTATCTAGTGCAGTTTCAGATATGCTTACTGCTATTATTTGCATGTGACACATATGCTTTCAGTAAATATTGTTTGTTTCCTATGTGTTTGTGCTGTTTTGAATCACAAGTTTCTTTAGTTCACATGTTCATATCACATCATTCAGTTGCTTTGAGATATTTTTAAATGCTGTTTCTCTGTTCCAAATAAATGTTATAAGAATCTAGCTGTGATGCTTGTATTTTCTGCTTCTTTCTCAATTCAGTTCCAGATATTGTCTGCTAAGGGTCCTACTTTTCCATTTTGTTTACGATTTTCAGCAAGAATATAGTCAAATACTGACAGACCATAACTTCATTTCCTTCACATGATCTTCAGATTGTTTAGGCAGACGATTGGGACCAAAGCTCCTTGGTCGATCTGATGGTTCAGGGGTAAATAAACTTCTATCTACATTTCTTGTTGCTGGATTGATGTTATAGTTTTTCAATTTTCTGTTGAGCGTTTAAGTTGAATACCTTTTTCTTTTTGTGATAAGTTTAAGTGGAATACCTTTCCTTAACCCAAGCCTTTATCATTTTTGCTGTTCCAGCAGAAGCTTGTTAAGGATTTTGTTAAGATCCTCAATCAAGTGAACTCGGAGGAAGTGCCAGCTGGCTTGAAGCTCCCAGAGTCATATAGTCAACTGGTTTCTGAAATAAAAAACAACAAGTACAGCGCAAAAGAATTTGCTTTGATGCTGAAGGGAATGGTATGTGCATGTAATTGGCCTCTCTCTTTCTTTGTGTACTATTTATTCAGACATATTAACTCGCATTTCCATTTGGCTTTATTGTTGTGCTTTCCACTTTGTTTTGGGCAGGGATTGATGTATTATTTACCACATAGTAGTGCTTCTTTAATGCCTGTGCATGCATTCGGATTCTGTGTATACGTTGGGATGATCTGTGTATAGCCCTTAGTTAAACTTTCCTTTACTTTTTTCTTTTCATCTGAATGAATTCATTATTTTGCAGATGGAGAGATCTGAAAGGGAGATCAGAGAATCAAAATTTGCAGAGTTGATGAATAAACACTTTGCTGCAAGTGCAGTTCCAAAAGGCATTCACTGTCTTTCACTGCGGTTGACTGATGAATACTCGACCAATGCTCATGCACGCAAACAGTTGCCTTCACCAGAACTACTCCCTTTGCTTTCTGACAACTCATTGCACCATTTTGTACTGTCAACTGATAACATCCTAGCTGCGTCAGTTGTCGTCAATTCTGGCGTGCAGTCATCTCTAAAGCCTGAAAAAATTGTTTTCCACGTCATCACTGATAAGAAAACATATGCAGGCATGCATTCATGGTTTGCTCTGAATCCTGTCTCTCCTGCTATTGTGGAAGTTAAAGGTGTTCATCAGTTTGACTGGTTGACAAGAGAAAACGTTCCAGTGCTTGAAGTAGTTGAGAGCCATTATGGGATTCGGAAATACTACCATGGAAATCATGTTGCAGGTGCCAATCTCAGTGATATTACTCCGCGATCTTTTGCCTCAAAATTGCAGGCTAGAAGTCCGAAATACATATCCTTGCTAAATCATCTCCGCATATATTTGCCAGAGGTAACACTTCGTCATATGGCATAAATTTCCTTCTATGCTCTAAATTGTATTGTGGAAGGATGAAATGGTCAGGTCAAAAAGGCTTGTTAAGAGAGGGATAACCTAGTAAGCACAAGGTTGGGTGTTCAAGTCACTAACGGAGTAAAAGTGGGGAAGGGCCATGTTGAGCTCCTGGGTAGGGGTTTGGAGGGGAGTGTGGTTTTCAATACACGCAAAAAAAAATAAAAAATGAAGGAAATCTGTCAAGTCTAAAAGGCTTACCTTACCCCTCAGGAACAAAATGCCAGGATAAATATAGAGTCAAATGATCGGTCCAATTATGCAAAATTATTGCTTAAGCAAGATGCCTGCTATGGAATTTGCTTTATTAATCTCAACCTAGATTTAGTCAAGTGTTGAGACTTTCTGTAGGCTGTGGTATTTATACACAAGCAGTATGTACACATAATCAACTTTCAGTATGTACATGTGAGCAGAGAGGCTACATAATTTTGTACTCCTTACCTGAATGGTATGTTTGCATATTGCTAAAGAGCACGGATTTTTGAGCTCCACAATCATTTTCCATTTATATGCCAATAGAATGGAATGGCCGAGTCTTATGTACCACTGCTTGGAACATATCTGCTCACAATTTTCAAGCTTATATCAGCTTCTAGTCCAAATGAACAAACCATTGCACCCCCTACTGTGCATTAATAGGTGTTAAAATACTTAATTTGGAGTGTGAAGTGTGTATATTAGCAGTTCTTCATTCCTCATTTTATTCTTCTTGTTCTGCCATTTTGAAGATGTCCCATAAAGACTACAAATGTGTTAGCCCCGTGTTCTCTCATTTCAGCAAGAATCCCACTTTATGCAGAAATATTTTCTTCTATTTTCTCCTTCTTGCTTTTGGTTGGATTTAAAATTTACATTTTGCCATTTTTCTGCTCTTTATTCTTTCACATGTTTTTGTATTCCAACTTTTGCATTGTCTGGATATGAACACTCTCTTTCCAGTACAAGTTTGAGATTTTTGTGTTGTATTTTGCAGCTCTTCCCAAATCTTGACAAGGTGGTTTTCTTGGATGATGATGTCGTAATTCAACGTGACCTATCTCCCTTGTGGGAAATTGACCTGAATGGAAAGGTGAATGGAGCTGTTGAGACCTGTAAAGGTGAAGATAAGTGGGTGATGTCCAAGCGATTCAGAAATTACTTCAATTTTTCTCATCATCTGATAGCAAAGAATTTGAACCCCGACGAGTGTGCATGGGCTTATGGGATGAATATCTTTGACTTGCGTGCATGGAGAAAGACAAGTATAAGAGATACTTATCATACATGGCTTAAAGAGGTACTCAGATCTCCATGATTCTTTAACCTAATCTTTAAATATGTGAGTTTTCTGAAATCTATGAGATTATTTTTTGTTATCTTTCAAGAGCTGGAGATTACCTTCTTTTAAATCTTTCAACATCTGCAAATCTTCTAGGATTCCTGCTTATATCTCCATAATCCTTGACCACTTTGTGGCTCGTTTAACTTTTCTATTGGCATGTTCATCTAGGAGACACAAGTATGTCCTAGTTCAGCATTGTCACTTGTTATATGAGATAAGCTTTACGATCTTGGTCCCGCTTGAGACATCACGAATATTGTGATTAAGAAGTTTAAAGGTTCTAGAGGTCTTCATTGTCTTTTGTTATTTCCATTCTTAAATAGACGAAGTATAGAAAGTGGGGCATGGAATCTTTGCTTTACCTTCTATTCCCCCTGGGGTTGGTGTAGATTTGATGTTAGGTCACTAAATTTTGTTGTATCATGCCACTTATTGATAGTCGAAGGATTGATCAATTATTTCTATTCGGAGAAGAGTTGAATAATCTGAACTGCTTATATATTGCGATTCAACTTGAAATCATGTGATAAATAGTCCTTGGCATTATCTTAATTTTCTATTAAGCAGAAATAAATGTGCTACTAATTGGCGTTCTGAAACTTTTTGGTCATTGTAGAATCTGAAGTCAAACTTGACAATGTGGAAACTTGGAACACTGCCTCCTGCTTTGATTGCATTCAAGGGTCATGTTCATCCAATTGATCCCTCGTGGCACATGCTTGGCTTGGGCTATCAGAATAAGACCAACATTGAGAATGTGAAGAAGGCTGCTGTAATTCATTACAATGGCCAATCCAAGCCTTGGCTAGACATAGGCTTTGAGCATCTCCGTCCTTTTTGGACCAAGTATGTTAATTGCTCCAATGATTTTATTAGGAGTTGCCACATATTGGAGTAGTTAATTGGTTGTGCTGCAAGGACAACACACACAAGAAATTTAAATGGCACAGGTTGTGCTGAATATTTGTGGGGAACTTCAAGTCCAATTGAGATGGAAATTCTGATACTTCGCAGAATTGGTTGGATATATTCAGGTATTGGAGTGCTGCGCACTTCTACGAAGAGAACCTGCATCACTAGCATGGACATAAGATTCATTCTTCCCATCTGTAAAACAAAAATTCGTCGCCTAGTTTGTTGATGGGTCAAAGTACATTGTATTTCCGTTTAGCTGGATGTAGCATAGGTCTATACTGGGGCGTGGCATAAAATGCGCACCATTACTATCAGTGATGAATTAGGACATCCTGATAAGCAAAGCTAGGATGTTGACGCTGTTTGAAGGCTGCCCCTTTGGCCCAGTTAGAGGTTTGAGATGATTCTTTTCAGTTAATTTCATTTTTTCTCTTGTCAATTTGGTTGCCATCACCCCCCACATTTCCCTTGTGTTTCTTGACTAAATCATGTCGATCATTTTAGACTGTAGATTATAGGAAAATTTTAAGTCCCTAGTTGGGGAACTACGTAGGTAATACATATTGGTACGTTTTGTATGATTGAGAAATATTTAGACAGGATCAGACACAATTCTTTTTACCAAGTTTCCACTCACTGACCTTTGCGTATGTGTTCCACGTTTTTAGCATACACTGGGGATGTGATTATTTTAGAGACTTCATTTTTTCAATGTTTTGTATTTCAATGTAAAAGTGATAGATTCGTATAACTGACCTTAACTTGTTTAAGATTGAGGTGTAGTTATAGTATTTTTTTTTCAACCTTTTTCAGTGCTGTACCTTTTGCTCTCTTCTACATGATGAATTTTCGAGCTAGTTTTACTTATCAAATTGTGGGATTTACTCAATGTAACCTTTGATTCTCAAGTTCCTCCTGATCAATTATCAGTGATGATAGCCGTGAAGGTATTTTACAGTTGATTAAAACAATATAAGGAAATGTTGATTGATTGATTAGAATAAAAAGTTACTTATGATTGATTTTGGCTTCTTTTGTTTTCGGGAGATTAATTACTACTTTTCTTTCATTTTTCGTTCAATTATTTTCCTTATTTTCTAACTAGGAAATCTGGTGTCCGTGGCAAGGCAAACTTGTTATCGAATAACAAACATTGATGGCTTTGTCACCTTTTTCACTTGGAGGGGGCGAGGGTGTTGGTGTATGAAAAAACTTACCGACGATGTCTATGCCAAATTATAATAGTTTATCATGATTAGAGATAAAGTTGAGATGAACAGTTCATGTAAAAACACATGTCGTGTTGATTGAATTATCAATAAACATTTATAAACTAAAGAGTATTAGGTGTGTCAGCACATAGTAAAACTAGTATGATTTTGACCGAAACGTCTTAAACACATAAAATGCAAACCTAACTATTTGAGTGAGGAAAGAATTTCAGGTGTCTTAAGCACATAGAAATTACTCCACGTTTTAGACCAAAGCGTTTTTAAGGTTGTAGGCGAAGCTTGAAACAACTAGAGAGCCAAAGGTATGCACTGTTAGCTCATTTTGATTGCAAAAAAAGAGAGGAGGAATTATATGTCTCCATAACAGTGACATTGCACAGGTGCCTTAGAGGGGTTCAAAGTATAAACTCAGACCCAAAAGCTAATTCATAAAAGTAAGAAGCAGTCACCAGCTTCTCCTCAACCAATGTGAGACAATCTAATATAGGTAGACAGCCACGGAAAGCAGAGAACAAGCAAAAAACAGTAAAAGAGATCCCAAATGTGTTCCAATTATTTGCTTTCAAGTATTTTTTTGACATGCTGTGTCATCTTCAATGCACTTCTATTCCAAATAAAATGGACAGATCCTTGATAAAATGACTTACATAGTCAATACGTGTTACTTTGTTATACTGAGTATCCAACCTCAGAAGATATATATTACATTCAAACACCACATATTTAGAAGACATATGGTACTCTTGCTTCAATTTTCTTTTCCTAGAACATCCTGAGACATTGGATTTTATTCAGTCTTGAAGAAAATATCGAAATACCCGTTAAGAAATGGATAACAACTTAGTCAGAAACAGTAGTTGGAGAAACAGTGCCCAGCCCTGTTAGAAAAGCTCATTATCATCCATTACCATTGAAATTAGTTCTATATGTATCATTATTTACAGGGTTTAAGGAAATTATGTTTGTTAATCAAGAAACTATGAGTGCAGAAGGCTTATTCTCTTGTAGGGAAATTACAGTTTCAAAAGCACCAACCAAAGCTTTAACCTTGCTCTTCTTGCTTTCGACGAGCTTGCTTGTCGTCTCTTCAATCACATCATTGAGCAACTGAGCATCTTTCTTCTCCTGCAAATCTTGATGTCTCAAAACAACTTTTCCTGAGTTAGGATTGCTACAACTTTCTTTGCCATCAATTACCTTCCCCCTCTTGAACTTCAGTTTCACAACTGAAGGATCATTACTTTTGGAAACACCTGCATTGCCCTTGCTAAAGATCTTTTTCTGATCTACAGTTTCTACTTCAGCTTTGTTTAACGCTTCACAAGATGTGTACACATCTTCCGAGCAGTCAATCTCCTCTTCTTTTTCTTCATCATTAGATAACAAAGGAGAGTATGATTCGGGAAATGAAATTGATGGTTGTTGAAGTGACAACATGATGTTACCATCCTGTTCAGGCTCTAAAAGATTTTTCTCAGTTTCCAAGTGCATGGTTTTCTTAGATGATACCTTTTCAGCATTCAATTTATCGGTTCCATCTTTCTGTATCTTGTTTTGGTTTTTCAAAGGAGCCGATGAATCAGCTTTGGACTTCAAAGACTTAATTGCAGATGCTTTTGGTACCACCTTTTCTTTTCTAAGACTAACATCACTGTTTCTTCTGCTTCTTGCAACAACGCTTTCTAGAGTCCTAGACAAAGATGGTCGTTTCACCATTGTAAGTTTTATTGGCTCATCGGCAGGTGGTTTGTTAGTTCTTTTTGATAGAGGATACTTTGACTCTTCTTCAAAAGAATGTTTCCTTCCATATTTACACAAGTCGTGGCAAGAACCAGCTGAAGCCCTCAGATAATGAGGGAGAATATCTTGACCTTTCTCTACAGTTCCAGTCGAAATACTTCCATTATTAGATGAATGCATAAAAGGGTTGCGATAGCAGGGAAGAACTCTGTGCTCGTTAGTCGAAACTCTTGGTTTCCCTCTGCTGATATTATCTGGTTTTCTTCCAGCTGAGCCTTTTCTAACAGGAAGTACTGAGCTCACTGGTAAATTGGTCTTATCCTCGATCATCAGGCACAACGAAAAAATTCCAAAACCCTGTAAGCATGAGAATATAGATTAGTAGTAAAAAGGACATGAAAATGCAGCAATAATTAAAGTGCAGATGAAGTGAGTTCCGTTCATAGTAATCCTTTGAGTTTCAAACTCCCAAAAGCATCTTTTCATTATTTTTGTAAAACAGGCAGAGAAAGTCGAAAAACAGGACGAGATCACACCACCAAATGCTCTTTTGAGATTCAAGGTTTCTAGTATGCATTCTCAGAATGTTACAAAAAATTTGGAATAATTCTGAGTCATCAATAGTTAGAGGATTCTATGCACTGATTTGTTGAAGGTAAACTGGACATTCCTTTTATATGTCAATAATTCGCTATTATTACTAGTGGTAAACATGACAATATTTTTCGTATTGTGCCAGCTAACAGATCTATTTCACCATACTAAATCCACCGGTTACAATCAGTAAGACAAATATTTTACGCCCATCTTTGCACCTTCTCGGTACTATACTGTGAATAAACTTACCCTTACAAAATGAAAATAAAGCAAGCAATCATTCTATGTTTATAATAACAAGTACTCCTATTTTGGACCCATTTCATTCCATGACTGCTAAATAATTTGTATTTTAAAGCAGAACCAGTACATGATTACATGCAACAAGTTATCCAAAACTTTAAAAACAAAAAAAAAGTTTGCTTCTTCACTGATGAAATAACTAAATTAGAAGTTGAAAAATAAAAAGATTAAGTACATACCTGGTGTATTTTTCTCTCTCGTGAATTCCTATCAATCAGAAGGTAATAAGGGAGGGGACTTGGGAATAGAATTACACAAAACAAATGTAGAACGAAGGTGACAAAAACAAATAGATACAAGCTTAAGGAAAAAATATTTCCTATATAAAACACATACAAAAAGCAAACAATATTCTTAGCAAACCCATATCAGAACCCATGGAATCGGGTCCTCTTTTCCGTTTCTTAACAGTGTCTCAAGAAAAGAAAAAAACTTTAAACAAAGAACAGAAAGATAGAAAAATCCCACCTTTTCTTTGCTGTTTTAATAATAATATAAGCAGAGATCGTGCAAGCAACGTCTTTAGTCTGAGAGATTCAAATGAGGTGAAAGGTGAGAAATTGTGAAGAGTGGAGTACTCAAACTGGAAAAGAAAGAGTTAAATATCTGGTCAATGTATAAACAATCTGAATTTGGGTTTGGGGAAATAACTGAAAATCAGGTCATCACATATCTTTATTAGCAGAGTCTGTCTAGAACTCTACGGAGAGGATATGGTGGGAGGTTTGCAATTCAAAAATTGACATGAAATAACACCATCTTAAAAGTAGGCATTAAATGATGCGGAAAAAAAAATTGGCATTAAATATAATTGGCGTTATGAAGTATAATAATTGAAGTTGAAAAATAAAAAAAAGTTTTGAAAGTTGAAATGCTGTTTATATAATGACTTTATTTGGACAAAAAATTGTGAAACCAGAAGATTTATGAATATAAAAAATACCATTTACTTGAAATACACTTTTAAACCATATAAAATAGTGACTCAAGCCTAGAAGAGTTAATATTCTTTTTATTTATTTCTAAATTGATTGCTATTTAGGGGGAGGGGAGAGCAAGAGGAATATTACATAGGTGTAAGTGCCTCAGTTTCATATTATACACTATTTTCAAAACCCCTCTTTGGCCTGGGTTTTTCTCTGGCCATTGAGAATTTTTGAAAGGACTTCCTTTTGGGGGTAAAGCCTTTAAAAAAAGTCACATTATGATAAGTAAAGAGCCATTAATGATCCCTTAAAAATAGGGAGCAGAATTTGAAGAATTAGCCCTATCGAATGCCATTGTTAAGTTATTACTATATTAAATCAGCTGAAATATAATATAATTAAAAATTTCTCTGGGAATTTTCCAAAAAACAATTTCTATAATAAGTAAAATTATTAATATAAAAGGTTGAAGAATGAGCCGAAGCTAAGCACAAAGTAAGGTGGATTTGAAAATTGAATCCTGATTAGTTTACCCTAACTCCCAACACAAAATTACTAACCTGAAATACGTATGTAGCCTTCTAAAGTTGTCAAGATTTTTTTATCTGAATACTTAATCTTAATAAAAAAAATGTGTCAATTAAGCACCTGAAGCTGATATGGCAAATACTGTATCTTTCACACAAACTTGAGCGCTTAGAGTTAACGTAGATTTGCAGATATGGTTATTTTCTTCTTTTTCGATCCACTATCTTCTTTGAATTTTAACATATTCCATCGTCAAGTATACTGTTTTATACTTTAATTAGGATTTTTCTTTATTAGTTATCTTTGCAATTATATTTAGTTTATTGTTTATTATAATATGTTTTTTTTTTGTCTTTTCTCCTTTATATGCATTTTGCACTAGCATATTTAGATAAATCTTTTGGTTAATTTATTTGAATATCCTCCGCATCGAGGATATTGTTTTATATTTTAAATAAGAATTTTTCTTTATTATTTATTTTTGCTATCATATTTTGTTTATTTTTTATTATAATATCGTTGTATGTGCAGTACTATGAAAGTCGAGTATGAAGATTATCCAAATGTTAAGGGCCTCCATGGTAGAGTTAATACATTGAATGATTCCCCAACTTATAAGAATATCCTATTTAACCTACAATTGCCTTTTGACTTAGAAAATAAAAACTACATATTTAACTTTTAAAATTTTATTTTTAATAATAAAATTTATTTAACCTATTACCTTTATTCTCATCTAACCAACCCAAGAAATTGAGTTTAATTACTACCAACATATTAATGTTAAGAACTTTTAAAAGTGAAACACTTTACCAATTATTTTCGAATGTATTAATGAATATATAACATCTTTAGATGTTAAAATTACTTGAACATTTATATGACTTATGTCACTTCCATCATCTCATTACAATAAATTATATTTCAGTCGTGGCATAGAACATGGCAACTCATAATAAGAAAAGGCCAACTGACAATCGCGCAAAAAACTAATTAAATTTGATAACCGAAAAAATATATAAAATTTATATAATTTTTATATATAACATACAAAATGCATATCTATAAAAAATATACATTTTTGTCATTTTTGTATATTAATAATAGCAATAGTAGTTCAGCGATAGACTGCAATAGCAATTGAAGTGTATTTAGGCGTAGCTCTATTACAGATAATATCTGCACAAAAAACAATAGTTTCTTTACTCCATTCGGTTTACTTTAATTGATTTTTTGGCTATTTTCGATACACATACGAAGGAACTCATCTTTTAGTATTAATTAATAATAAAATTAACCATATTAACCTTAATTTGTTCATTGAAAATATAACAAATACTCCTAGGCTCTTTATTCCAATGATAACTTTGAAAAAAAGATGTTAACTCCTTAATATTTGAAATAATCAAATATAGCGGATCATAAAAAACAGGGAAAAAAATATCAATTAAAGCGGGACAGAAGGAGAATTAACTATTGAGGAATTCTCATATCCAAGTAATGAAATCTAAATTACCCATGACGTACTATTCCTCCATTAACTCATATATATTTGTAAAACTAAAACCATTAACTTGAAAACGATGGCTGATTAGATTAGAGAAACACTAACTCAACACCTTGAGGAACGTGACCCTGGAGTTGCTTCTGGACCATCTCTTGATTACAATCTTCCTCTTCCCTAGGAAGATCGACCCATTGTTCATCTCCAGCGTATATGCTTGTTGAATTACTGATAATTAATCGCTCCAATCCCTTTGCAATACTCAGTATTAACAACTGAAACTCAATTTCATACCAATTACCAACACATCCATGCATCTCTAACACCTTCAGTTCATTGTGATGGTGGATAGCATCCACTTTCCGGATCTCTTTTTGATTCTCATTGAATTTGCCAAAAGTTAACTGCAACAAAAATCAATAACTTGAGGTAAAAGTAGAGTAACTAATACAGAGATTAAAGGCACATCCACGTTCTTGTTCTTAGCATGACATGACATTAACTGGAAATGTCGATCACTGCCCCAAACACAAGTGAAAAAGATGCTGAAATGGATCAAAGATTGCGACTTTCTCAGACACAGTAAAGAACTTGATTGGTTGTATAACAAACTTTACTACAACTTGACAAAGAAGCTTTCAACAACAGAGCTAAACCCACAAATTTGAATCCATATCCGAGGCAGCAATCTTTACATGATATAAGGTGAGGAGTAGCCTAAAAGAAATTCCATTCCTAGGACCAACAGAAACTTTTTTAAAAAAAAAACTACGGCGGTGTCCAGCCAACTTGCACACACCTCAACTATTCCATTGAATACCTACTATCCTAGGACCAACAGCAACTTAATTGGAGTTGAATTAGGAATGGTACTTATCTTATGAAACATTAAATACAGGACAGAATATATATGTTCGTATATATGTAACAGTTCCAGAATACGTCTCTCTTTAGCATTACACATAGTTCTTATTGATTCAGAATTGAGAAAGTTTCACACGAAAGGATGACTTACAGTTAGGACTAGCTTCTGAAGAAGGGGTGAGGTCTTCAAGAAAGATAAAAGCCATAACAGATCAAAATCATCATCCGAGCAGCTCACAAACAAATCCAGCTGCTTAAGACTTGTGAAACAAGTATTATTTCTTGGCATCTTTTGTATCTGAAGTTGAACAAGAATATAATAAGGAACAAAACTTTCACGCCATAATTAATAGTTAAAAAAGGCCAAGGAATATGAGACTTAATTAGTTACCTGGTAAAGGTCCATTTCTAGACTCATGTGTAGACGTAAGATTTCAAGGTTAAGAAGTCCAGAAAGACGGGCAAGTGGAAAAGGTCTCCCAAGGTCCATTAAAAAGATTTCTTTTAGCTGAGGAGCATAAAGATGTGCAATATTTATTGTTAAATCGTCGTACTCAAAAGTTGTGAGATTCATGGAAGAAATTCTAATAGCTGCTCCACCAAAACAATGAAGAACCTTCAGATGCATTATTCGCAGAGACGGATGTTCAAAGCACAAGGTTGAGGTTACCTTACACCAAATTAAGGACAACCTTTCAAGTAGCAAACAACTAGGGAGAACTTCCGAGACAAAGCTGTCACCCAAAATCACATGTTTCAGTATAAGAGTTGTCAAGTTTCTGAAGCCCTTAAAGTCGCCTGGAGCCCTGATAACGCATTCTTCTAAATGTAAATGGCTCAACAGAACTGATGATGTACTATTTTCCGACAAGAGCCAATATGGAAAATAGTACCGACTATGCTCTAGAACACCGAAGTTTGTCAAGAAATGCTGCTCGTGATATAGCAAGAGTTCAAGTTTGGTCAACCCAGATGCAAGTGCAACTTTCAACCATCCATTTATGCGAAATGAGTATCTATTATCTAAGAAGAAACTCACTGTCAAGGAACTTATGATTCTTTCTTGCATTTGTTGCATCAATTCATCTACCCGCCTAACAAATTCACGCCTTTCGTTCTCGAAATCCTCAAAATTAGAAAGAGTGAACCTCTTATGTTTTTTACCATCACCCAAGATACTAGCACAATCAAATACTAGGTGGGGACCAAGCATACGACTCGGTAGTTCACTGATCCCATCCTTATCTTCCCTTTTAGGCTGCAAAATTTGAGAAAATACATTAACATGGACCATAGTTGAAAATTAAGTTGTTGGACTTGCTCTTTTGGTATTGTTAATTTAAGAGTATGTCTTAATTTAGATAGTGCAAGCAGTATCTGGTTTTATGCACGAAAAACAGTCAACTCAAGTGGTTCTGGAAAATTTCTCCATATTCCCGTCTCCCCCCAACCCCCAACCAAACACAACTTTTCCCGCTACCATAAAAAATCTTTTCAAATTTGTAAAAGAAAATCTTATACTCATTAATTAGGTCATTCTAATATTTTTAAAATTTAATGATTTTGTCCATCCCTACCCCCATCCCCCCTCCTAGTGGTATCCTTTGGTAGGGAGCGTGTTAGTCCTCACAGTGGGACTTCCGGCATGACTCCGGATTATTTGGACCTCAAAGCGGAAGTGAGAAACTAAAACAACAAAAACTAAAGGAAAATTCGAAAATCCCAGAGTAGAATGGTGTTACAACTAAAAGAGTAACTCAATGAACATGTATTTTCAACATAAATGAATAAGTAATCATAGAACATCAAGAATTTGCTGAAATCATTCACAATAATTCGATAAATTATTTGCTGGGTTTTACAGATCTAGAATACCTACTGACACCTCAATTATGGGGAGGGATTCATGAAATTATTCACAACACTCCAATAAAATAGCATAATCGGACTTCAGAAAGAAAGAAAAAAGTAAGCCCAGACGAAAAGGAAATTTACTATATTATTTTACCTCCATAAAGCTTTTCGCGCTAATCGTCTTTGACAGAGAGAATGAGACGCCAATCGTTTTACTAGCAGTGACAAGACTACAAATTTATGGCAATCTATTCACCCTAGTCGTGTAAAGATTCTTAAAGCTAACTTAAGGTAATTATTTATTGTAATATAAATTTGTGACCAAATAAGGTAAGTAAATAAATTACATTAAAGTGTTAGGTGTGTACATAAATTAAATACGTAGATCAATAAGTAAATCTTTTATTTTTCTTTAAAATTTAAATTTTATGGTAACCATAAAGAATCATACTATATTATAAGTGTGAAACCACCAAATCTAAGGTAAAAGACAAATATATCCATCACAAATTGATAGACCATTTTGCCCATCATTCAAATGTTATTCTTGTTATGTTTTTTGTACAAAAATGTAACTATACATTCTAATAAGTGTTACCCCACTAAAAATGAATATTGTACAATAAATTTGAGCATTAACTACTATTATGAAATGTGTGTGTGATTATATACGGAGCATATAGTAAAGAGGATAACAAATATATTCCATTTAATAAGTAATTAAGCTTTGATATTATTGTACGGCAAATTAAAATATATTTCACGATAAATAACGGAAACTGATGCAACATAGTCTATTCTGTACCTATCATTAATGTAGTCTTTGAAGAAGTGTGCATTTTAAGAGTAAGTACCTTAAATAGTAAATGAAAAAGCTACTATTATTACTCTATAATCTTACAATTTATGTTGAATAAATGAGAATTACAAGGAGCAATGTCCTTTCATTGTTTCTCGGGTACTTTATTTTATTTTGAAAGTCAGTTGTCTAATCTAGAGAGCAAATGAAAAGACACTATTATAGTCTCATTATTTGTATTGAATTAGTGGAATTAAAAAGGGACATGGTCAAGTCCTCTATGTTCTTTTGTTTCTTTTGAAGTAGACGGTATGCTCTTTTCTGTTATTTAGTTTTTTTTTCCTTTCAAGTCCCAAATTTCTTCCTTAAATTTTATGTTATGTCGGTTTAGCCTTGAAAGTTTGTTTTAATTATCTTGATTTTTTTGTGAATTTTGTTGGTTTTGATGTACTATGTAAGTCGGACTTTAGGGGAAGCGAAAACTAGATACCCGCACTTGGAAAAATTAGCGCTTGCGCTGGTTAGCGCCTCTAGGAAATTACGACCATACTTTCAATGCCACCCCATAAGCGTATTAACCACCTGCCCACTTCGTAATATTTTGCATAGGCCCGAACTATCGGGCCGATTGGCCAAATGGGCCATCGAACTCAGCGGGTACGATATCGAATATCGACCTCGAACAACCATCAAGTCTCAAATTTTAGCAGACTTCGTGACCGATTTCACGCCGACTCTTGTACCCGAAGTCAAAAAAGAACTACTGTTAAAATCAAATTTATCAACGAGGTCATGGATCCTCTTTACGGATGGAGCTTCGAACGTAAAGGGATCCGGGCTAGGCATAGTTTTAAAATCTCCCAGGGGTAACATTATTAGGCAAGCTATTAAAACTATCAGGTTAACTAACAACGAGGCCGAGTATGAAGCCATAATTGCAGGTCTCGAGCTAGCTAGGAATCTGGGAGCGGAGGTCGTTGAGGCCAATTGCGACTCTTTGCTAGTGGTGAGTCAAGTAAACAAAACCTTCGAAGTCCGAGAAGGCAGAATGCAAAGGTATTTGGACAAACTGCTCGTCACTTTGAACCATTTCAAACAATGGAGTCTACGACATGTTCCACGAGAACATAATAACGAGGTCGATGCACTTGCTAATTTGGGATCATCGGTCGAGGTGAATGATTTGAACTCGGAAAACTGCCGTTCAACTTTCAAGATCTATAATCGAGGAAGGGCACGCTGAAATAAATTCTACTAGCTTAACCTGGGATTGGAGAAACAAGTATATTGAATACTTAAAAGACGGAAAGCTCCCTTCAGACCACAAAGAGTCCAGGACCCTTAGAACTAAAGCTGCTCGATTCACCTTGACTGCGGACGGAACGTTATATAGAAGAACATTCGATGGACCGATGGCAGTATGCATAGGTCCGGGAGATACCAATTACATCCTCCGGGAAGTACACGAGGGCACTTGTGGCAATCACTCCGGTGCCGACATGTTAGTTCGAAAAGTGATCAGAGCAAGGTATTATTGGATCGATATGGGCAAAGACACAAAAGAATTTGTTCGTAAATGCGATAAATGTCAAAGGTTTGCTCTGATGATCCATCAGCTCGGAGAACAACTTCACTCGGTCTTATCACCATGGCCATTCATGAAATGGGGAATGGACATCGTCGGCCCCCTGCCATCGACCCCAGGTAAAGCTAGATTTATTTTGTTTGTGACTGACTATTTTTCTAAATGGGTTGAAGCACAGGCGTTCGAGAAAGTAAGAGAAAAAAAGGTTATCGACTTTCTGTGGGATCATATCATATGCCGATTCGGAATACCATCCGAAATAGTATGTGATAATGGGAAGCAATTCATTGGCAGCAAAATCACAAAATTCTTCGAAGATCACAAAATAAGAAGGATACTAGCAACCCCATACCACCCTAGTGGAAACGGACAAGCCGAATCAACAAACAAAACTATTCTTCAAAATCTGAAAAAGAGATTGAACGACGCTAAGGGAAAATGGAGAGAAATCCTGCCCGTAGTCCTTTGGGTGTACCGAACAACATCGAAATCCAGTACAAGGGCGACCCCATTCTCCTTAGTATATGGCTCCGAAACATTGATACCAGTCGAAGTCGGAGAACCTAGCCCCAGGTTTCGATTCATGACGGAAGAATCAAATAACAAGGCAATGAACACCAGCCTTGAATTATTGGACGAAGGACGAGAAGCTGCCCTCATCCAGTTGGCCGCACAAAAGCAACGAATCGAAAGGTATTACAATCGAAGAACTAAACTTCGCCACTTCAAGCCAGGAGACTTGGTGTTAAGGAAAGTCACTATCAATACTCGGAATCCAAATGAAGGAAAACTAGGACCAAATTGGGAAGGACAGTACGAGGTGCTCGAGCACTTTGGGAAAGGATCGTACAAGCTCGGCATCATAAACAGCAAACAGTTATCAAGCAGTTGGAATGTATCACATCTAAAACGGTACTACTGCTAAGGTCCGACCTTATTTATTTGTCCCGTACAGAAGTTCGAACAAAGAACAGAAGCATCCTTTTACTCAAAAGCACGTGTTGCACTCCTTTTTCCTTAGACCGGCCTTTTCCCAAATAGGTTTTTTGCGGCAAGGTTTTTAATGAGGCAACCATCGATCGTGCTGCGCTGACAAAATAGTATCCGAGGCTTTCGACCCTTAGCCCGAACGGCCTCGAATACTGGGGGGCACCAGGCCCTCAAATACATCGAGTTCAGATGCAACAAAGTCTTCTCACAACAATAGAGAAAAAATTATAAGAGCCAAAATGGTCAAAATAAACCACGCTCATATTTGATTGCCCCAAAACATATGTACAATGGCTTGAGATTTATTATGTAACTAGAATTAACAATCACTCGAATCTTAAGCCTACGGGCTTCCACATTATCTCGAGTTTGAAATAATCACTCGAATATTAAGTCTACGAGCTACCACATAATCTTGAGTTCGAAAAAAAAAACACTCGAACATTAAGCCTACGGGCTACTCCTATATCATGTTTGATATACTCGGCTGGCCATTGAGCCTACGGGTTACTTCAACATCGAGTTCGAAATAATCACTCGAATATTAAGCCTACGGGCTTCCACATTATCTCGAGTTCGAAATAATCACTCGAATATTAAGCCTACGGGCTTCCACATTATCTCGAGTTCGAAATAATCACTCGAATATTAAATCTACGGGCTACCACATAATCTCGAGTTCAAAAAAAAATCGAACATTAAGCCTACGAGATACTCCTATATCATATTTGAAATACTCAGTCGACCGTTGAGCCTACGGGCTGCCAAGTTCGAACAAGGACCCAATTGAATTTGAAACATTGAAAAAGCTACGTTTACTCAGAGTTTACGTTAATATTCGAATCATCATCAACTCAACAAGCAAAATCAACCTTGTCATATATATACAAAATTGCTTACGTAATTAATTTACAGGTAATGAGAATTAGACTCTAAGCTTCTGGGTCGAGGTATTCCCCACCCTCGGACCCGCTTTTGCTACCATCATCGTTATCATCGTCATCATCAGAAGCCAAGGCTTTAACTTCCGCTTCAAGCTCTTTTGCCTTTCTTACCTCTTCGGTAAGATCGAAACCTCGAGCATGAATCTCCTCGAGGGTCTCCCTCCGAGATCTACACTTAACAAGTTCGGCAACCCAATGAGCTCGAGCATCGGCAATCTTCGCCGCTTCCCGGGCCTCCACCTGAGCGGCCTCAGCATCAGCTCGATATACAACGATAGACTTATCCGCCAAAACTTTCGACGACTCAACCTCCGCCATAGCCTCAGCAAGTCGTATCTCAAGCTCATCGATTTTCTTAGTCTGGGCCAACACCTTTTGCTTGAAGTTTCGAAGCTGAACGTCGGCTAATAGTAACTTTGTTAAGATGGTTTCTTTCTCCGCTGCCAAGCGGTCAATAGTCTCCTTCCACTGGTTGCAATCGGCTCGGATTTGATCGTCCTCCTCTCGAAGTAGCCCGATCTTCTCGATCTTTTGCTGCAACTAAGACAACGGATGGTTAACTTCCACAGTCGAGTTGAATCCATACTTTAACAGAACAAGGCTCACTTGTTGATCGAGCTCGACCCTTTCTTCACGGACCTTTGCCAAATCCGCTTGAAGATCCTTGATAGCCTCCTCCTTCTTGCTACAAAGAAGTCAAAGGTCATCCCTCTCACCTAAGACCTTCCGGAGTTCAGCCTCACACTGGCTAAGATCAACTCGAAACCTACCGATGGCCTGCACAGTTAGGAAATGTCATCAACACCAACAAAGCAAAAAAAAAAAGGGGATCACCAATATCGGAACCGCCAAGTATGGAAAAGAATCATTACTCGAGTAATAAAACGCTGAGCTTCCTCTAACAAAAAAGAGGCATCACCGATATCGGAACTTTCATCAACACCGGTAAAACAATCCTTAAAAGGATCCGCTGCACCTGAGCCAACACCAATATCGGGAGTCTTCAGCTCTCGAGCCTCCTTCAACGCCTCCTCATAAAAAGACGGAAGGGAAGGTGAATGACCCATTGCCATTGCCCCGAGAAAATCACTCAGAGTACTTCGATCGAGACCTAGGTCTTTGGAACCAACCACGATGGGCACGACCATCATCGGCTCAGTAGCTCTAATAACCTCGACTGCCTCCGCAGGTCGGACTACCAAAGCTGAGGAGCTATCTTCTTCTTCTTCTTCCTCCCTCAGTCGATGGACCGAGTCGATCGAAAGGGAAATGATTTTTCTCCTCACCGTTCGAGTTTTGGGCTTAGGGTCCTCCGGCCGAGAGGAAACCCTTCGTTTCTTTTCTTTCCCCAGTTCCAGGACTGGGCGCTTATTGCCTTCATCAACGCTCGAAGGCCGCAGAACGGCATCCCTAGTTACACCTATATACAAGAGAAAAATCAATAACGAAATGAACGCAGAATATACCTCGAGGGAAACAGGAACCGAACCTCACCATGATTCTTGGCCTCCCATCTACCTTTAGCCAAATCACGCCAAGCGCGCTCGGCATAGGATGAAGTCAAGGCTAACTTTCGAACCCAATCCTCGAGATCGGGCATAGCTTATGGCATTCAAGGTGCAGCTGAACATAAGAAAATAATATTAGCAAAGACGGAAAAAGACACGAAAAGCAAACACGGATCACTTACGGTCGAAGTTCCATTTTTCAGGAAACGACATCTTTTCCTCTGGGATAAGATCACGGGTCCTCACCCGAACATATCGACCCATCCAGCCTCAATCCTTATCTTCATCGATGCTCGACATCAAAGCCTTCGATGCCCGACGATATAGCCTAATAAGTCCACGATAAATCTGAGGTCGATATAATCGTATAAGGTGGCTCAGAGAAAAATCCAACCCTCCGGCTTTGATAGAGAATAAACGCAATAAGATGACTATACGCCATAAGGAAGGATGAATTTGGCCGAGGGTGACCTCATATCTTCTGCAGAAATCAAAAATCACGGGATCGACAGCTCCCAACATAAAAAGGTAGGTGTAAACACTCAGAAATCCCTCCACATACGTAGTGACGCTCTCATCGGAGGAGGGGATTTGTATCACAACCTCAGAACCCCAGCCGCAATCTTTCCTGACGGCCTCGAGGTTAACCTCCGCTATAGAGCACATATACATCGATACGTGCTCACACCGACCCGAAACGGATGAAGGATTCTCCACTTTAAAATCAGCTTTTAAAATACACGGGCCGGGAATATAATCTTGAACGGACGGCTCGGTTGGCGCCTTATCATCACACGGCCGTGAGGAAGAAGCTTTCTCCTTGTGAGGTATGATTTTTGAAATTTTCGCCATTAATACGAGAAGAAAAAGTCACAAAGAAAGGTGAAAGAGGGGACGGCACCGAAACTCTGGTACAAGCGGCACTAAAACGACGAAATAAGAGAAACTAATCAAAGAGAATTTGGGAAAAGAGGAAGCACAAAAGTGAAAAACATTGTATGTGAAAATCATTTATAAGGCATGGCTATTCATCTAGCGGTGGCCGACCACTGACTGACGCGCATTAAATGCCTCGATAAAACCAAATCAATGGGACAACTATCACGCACGTCATAGTCAAAGCCGGTAGAAACGTCATTATCGATTCGGTCGAACCTGGGAAATCATATCGTTCCTCGTCATCTCCTTTCTGAGAAATGAGGGGGCTATCTGTATATGGTTAAAACTGATCCTCGGTCGTGAAGATCGATCGAGGATAGCATTTCAATCGAGGGGTACCTTCATGGAGACCCCGAGCGAATTTCGAGATGGGAGCGTCGAGCTCGGGCATTCGAATCGACTGAGGATACATCGGTCGATACAGGTCCCGAACATCGATGCCCAAAAGTGATCACCTAGCTTGAAATCAAGGCCAAGGTTCCGATCCGGTACCGAGCTCGAGTCGGTATCGAGTTCACAGATAAAAGCTGTTACAACCGCACCAAAGGAGAGAATCTCTGCTGAAATTAAGGAGGAGACACACCATCATGGGTCCTCCACTAGTAATATTTATTCCATCATGTTGCTATAGATAAAGTAGCAATCCTTGGCTATAAAATCCAGGAGAGTTTGTAATAGAAGACACTTTTTCACTGGGATTAAGAATTCATTATGTTTATCTTTCTAAAGCTCACCTAATATCTTTGTTCATCATCTTCTATTTTGCACTACAAATACGTGCATTGTTATTTTCATATCAGAGGAATCTACTTGCCCTTAGAACTATACATAAATTTAAATTTATCCGATTTTTCGGGTAAACAACAGCAATTATAGAATATAAAGAAGACACAAATTTAACGTGGTTCGGTTAAAGTGACCTACGTCCACAAGCGGAGATGAGCAATTTACTGTAACAAGAAGAGTACAAAATTAGAGTAAACACTCTAATTAATCCCAAATACCCTAAGAGAATAACCTCACAAGATCACTCCAAAGAAAGGGTTCACACAAGTGCTTCCCAACACTTAACTCTCATACAAAACACTCTTAATAAAGGAAGAAATGAAGAAACAAGAATTGAAGACAAGTCTTGTTGGTGTGTCTAAAATGAACTAATGGCCTTCCCTTTTATAGGCAAAAAAGTCTTGACCTCTTAGGTGTAAAAGAAGGGATACAACTTGTGCAAATGATGTCCAACACACAATGCAATATTTTTGGGTCCCAAAGAATATTGCCAACAAAGTCTACACTTTGCAAATATGCTTATTCTTATGTGAGATGGGCTCCGTTTGACAAAATAATGGTCATATTGCAAATCTCCACCTTGGCCTAATTTTGGATGATATAGTAAATTTGCTCCACCTTCTCCGCAAAAGCCCCAATGGGCATATGTCAAAATTTAATGCCATCAAAATCAGACAAATTGTCTGATACCAAAACTGTAGTAGGACCTATAATAGTGGATCCCAATAAAGTATACAACGAACCAGATCTGTGTGCTTTCATGATCAAACGAGCACCTTGAAAAAGTTTCAGAACTCCACATTCACGAGTGAATTTGCACCCAAGGGATTCTAAAGTTCCTAGAGAGATGAGATTTTTCTTCAACTCGGGAACATATCTAACATCGGTGAGAGTTCTCACCACATCATCGTGCATTCTAACCCAAATTATACATTTGCCAATAACGTTACAAGTAACATTGTTACCCAATTGGACAACTCCACCTACAACTGAATCATATGTAGTAAACAAGTCCCTGCTATGACACATATGATATGAACAACCAGAATCTAAAATCCACTCATTGTCTAATCTGAAACTAGTTTCAGTTGCTAAAAATATAGTTCCCTTAATCTCATCAGTTGCTACACTAGCTTCGGCGGTGTCAGTATTTTTGTGCTAAGTTTTTCTTTCCTTATGCATTTCTTTATTTTTCTGCTTATAGCATTCAGAGATATTGTGACATTTCTTATGACAATAGAGACACTCTAAATTATTGTATCTAGAATTGGAGTCGGATTTGCCCATAACAAACAAGTCAACTTCCGCTTGAGTTCCACTAGCTTCCCTAGTAATATCACTATCTATCTGTTCTTTTGATTTTAAGATAGATTTAATATCCTTATAAGAGATATTATCCTTTGCATAAAGCATAGTATCTCTTATATGCTTAAAATATGGGGGTAGAGAACAAAACAGTAACACAGCGTGATCCTCATCTTTAATTTCAGCATCTATTTTACTCAAATCCATAAGAATGGAATCAAAGGTGTCAAGATGAGAGAGAATAGAGGTACCTTCACCCATACGAATTGTATAAAGCTTCTGCTTCAGGTAAAGTCTATTTTCTACCGCCCTCTTCATATATAAGGTTTTCAATTTTTCCCACATGCCTTTAGTTGTGGTTTCTACAGAAACTTCACGTAAAACCTCATTTGAGAGATTTAAAATGATACCTGCTTTTGCCTTTTTATCTATGATGGCAAACTCCTCGTCCGTCATTTTATCCGGCTTCTTCTCATTTCCTTGTAACGCCAAGTCTAAGTCATCCTGAATTAGGATAGCTTCCATCTTTAATTGCCATATTCTGAAGTTTGCACTTCGGTCAAATTTCTCAACATAGGTCTTTGTTAGAGTCATTTTGGCTATTGAAACTAACCCGGTTAGATCTGGCTCTGATACCAATTTGTTAGGATCGGGAACCCGGGTAGTGCGGAATATAGCCAAACAATGGTATAATGACAATAACAAAGACAATGGAAGTTGATAATAACGGCAATTAAAGAATATAAAGAAGACACAAATTTAACGTAGTTCGGTCAAAGTGACCTACGTCCACAAGCGGAGAGGAGCAATTTACTATAACAATAAGAGTACAAAAGAGAGTACAAAATTAGAGTAAACACTCTAATTAATCTCAAATACTCTAATAGAATAACCTCACAAGATCACTCCAAAGAAAGGGTTCACACAAGTGCTTCACAACACTTAATTCTCATACAAAACACTCTTAATAAAGGAGGAAATGAAGAAACAAGAATTGAAGACAAGTCTTGTTGGTGTGTCTAAAATGAACTAATGGCCTTCCCTTTTATAGGCAAAAAAATCTTGACCTCTTAGGTGTAAAAGAAGAGATACAACTTGTGCAAATGATGTCCAACACACAATGCAATATTTTTGGGTCCCAAAGAATATTGCCAACAAAGTCTACACTTTGCAAATATGCTTATGCTTATGAGATATGGACTCCATTTGACAAAATAATGGCCATATTACATATACTCATTAATTAGGTCATTCTAATATTATTTAAATTTAATGAATTCTCCACCCCCACCCCCACGGTATCCTTTGGTAGGGAGTGTTTTCGTCCTCACAGGAGGACTTCAGGCATGAATACGGATTTTTTGGACCTCAAAGGGGGAGTGGGAAACTAAAACAACAAAAATTAAAGGAAAATTCGAAAATGAGAATGGTGTTACAATTAAATGAGTAACTCAAAGAACATGTATTTTCAACATAAATGAATAGGTACTCATAGAACATCAAGAATATCCTGAAATCATTCATAATAGTTCGATAAATAATTTTTTGAAATTATTCACAACACTCCAATAAAATAGCATAATCGGACTTCAGAAAGAAAGAAAAAAGTAAGCCCAGACGAAAAAGAAATTTACTGTATTATTTTACCTTCATAAAGCTTTTGTAGTTAATCGTCTTTGAGACTAATATTTCATCCATGCTGAGAGATGAGACCCCAATCGTTTTACTAGCAGTGGCAAGACCACAAAGAAAAGGTTATTTATTAGGCCGTTGGGCAAATTAAGGTAATTATTTATTGTAAAATAAATTGGTGACTAAATAAGGTACGTAAATAAATTACATTAAAGTGTTAGGCGTGTACATAAATTAAATACGTAGAGCAATAAGTACATCTTTTATTTTTCATTATTTGGGACCTGGGAATTACTTTTGTCCAAAATTGAGTCACGTTGTATTTTATAGAGTACATAGTTTCATTCTTTTTTCTATTTTTGTTTAATTTAGCAACCCTGCTAATTTTATTGAACAAAATAAAATCAAAGAATATAGAAGCATAAGTGATGCATGTTAGCTTCAACAATAATCGCTAGCTTAATGTCATTGCTACTAGTACTATATACAAATTCTTCATCAATGTCCTATGCTCGTTGGGATATGACCAACATAACATTTGGTAATTCAAAACCATTAAAAAAAATTACCTTACTTATATGGATTATCCTTTTATTTGAGTAAAGTAATAATTATAATTCCTTCCATAGTACGGTTAGATATTTTATACTTAGGATAAGCTAATACATGTTGATTTTAGGGGTAATTGACAATGAAGAACCCTAACTGTTTGCTCTAAGAAGAAACGAGATGAAGACGGGAGAACCTTCTAGAGAGAGAATTCTTTTATTGGATTATGAATGAATGTACATTATTACAATGATAAAGGTTCCTATTTATACACAATTGTAATAACAATAATCTAACCTCCTAACTAACTCTAGTTGTACAACTGACAACTAATGTGTAATTATCCACTAACTACTTCCAGTGCTATTTACAAGTTTACCCATGCATACATGTATTATGTTACACCTATTTAATCACTCCCGCTGAAGCTAGGGGGTGCAAAAACGTTCAGCACTCCTAGCTTGCCAACTAGGTATTCATGTTGTATCCTTGCCAATCTTTTTGTGAGAATGCATGCTTCTTGATCTTTTGATCCCACATGTTGTGTCCTTATTAGTCCCTCTTGGATTTTTTGTCGGATAAAATGACAATCTATTTCTATGTGCTTTGTTCTTTCATGGAACACTGGATTAGCTGTAATTTGTAATACAACTCTACTGTCACTATACACTTCAACTGGTAATTCAACTTTTGTTCCCAACAATTTTAACAAAGTTGTCAATCAAACCACTTCTGAAATTGCACTGGCCATGCTTTTATATTCTTCTTCAACTGAACTTTTGGAAACTGTATTTTGCTTCTTTGATTTCCAAGAAACCAAAAATTCTCCATATTTGATTAAGAAGCCAGAAACTGATATCCTGGTATTGGGATATGATGCCCAATCTGCATCACAAAACACACTCAATCTGTTGGAACTTTTGATGCCCAGTAGAATTCTTAGCCCATGCTCTCTCTTAATGTATCTTACTACCCTTATAGTTGCATCCCAATGTGACTTTTTTGGTTGATGTAGGAACTGAATAAGAGTTTGCACTAAGAAAGCAATGTCTGGTCTGGTTAAAGTCATATATAGTAGTTTCCCTATTAGTCTCTGGTATTACGTTGTGTCTTCAAGCAGAGGATCATCAATGACCCCTGCTAACTTGTCTAGTTCTGAGACTTTCAACTTCATATTTGTCTCTAGAGGAGTCCAAGCTGGTCTTGCACTTCCAAGCCCCAGCTCTAAAATTATTTCAAGAGCATATTATTTTTGGTTGATCAATATTCCTTTGGTGGATCTACTAAACTCCATTACCAAAAAAACTTCAACTCTCCTATGTCTTTAATCTTGAATACCTAGTGTAGTGAAGTTTTGGTGCTTTCTATGAGATTCAAATTATTTACTGCCACTAGCATGTCGTCTACATAGACAAGGAACATAAATATATTTGTTCCTTCTTACCTAATGAATAGTGAATGATCTAAGCTGCTTTGATTAAAACTAGACTGTACTAAGGCTTCTGTCAATTTAAGATTATGTTGTCTACTTGCTTGCTTGAGTCCATAGAGGGATTTGACAAACCCGCACACTATGCCTGACTCCCCCTGGCTTGTAAATCCCTGGGGTAAGTCCATAGAGACCTCAACATGCAAATTTCCTTGCAATAAAGCATTGTAAACATCTAATTGATTGATAGCCCAACCATGTACATCTAATAAGGATAGAATAGTTTTGACAATAGTGATTTTGATCACTGGAGAGAATGTCTCATGAAAATCAAGGCCTTCTCTCTAGTTATACCCCTTGGCTACTAGCCTAGCCTTAAATCTCTCAACTTCACCATTAGGTTGAAGTTTCACCTTGTAGACCCATTTACAACCACTGAGCCTCTTTCCCTCTGGTAATTTAACTAACTCCCATGTATGGCTATCTTGTAAAGCTTGAATTTCTGTCTGCATAACTTCAACCCATCTTTGGTTTTTGGATGCCTCATGAAAACTCTGAGGTTCCATTATGGATGATAAAGCTCCCAGATAGGTCTTGTAGGAAGAGGATAGTTTTTCATAAGAGATGCAAGCTTCAATAGGATGTAGAACAACATTAGCAGAAGATTTGCTAGTTATGTAATATGTCATCTATATATGCTCTTTAGATTCTCTTTGGGACCTCCTTAATGGAACTGCTGCATTTGAGGAAGATGGAATGTCTGAAGCAGTGACAGTATGGGGAAGAGTATCAGCTGAACTAGTTGTACCAGCTGAAGGCAAAGAGCTCTGCATTGTAAAACTATCATACCCATTTTCTGTATTTGGTAATGAGTCAGGTGCATTCTCAGAAGTAGGATCCATAGAATTAGGATCCTTAGGCATAATAGAATCAGCTAAACCAGTATCAACAATCACACCATCAGGCATAATAGAGTCAATACCAGTAGGGGCATGATGTTGTAGATGTTGCACAGAGGTTTCATGAGTTGTATTGAAGGGGAAAACAACTTCTCTGAATAATACATCCCTATTTATAAAAAAAAATTGATTTTCTAAATCATATAACACATATCCTTTTGTGACAATGTAAAAGCCCATGGTGACTGCCTTGATTGCTCTACTTGCAAACTTGTCACCCCTTGGCAGCACACTGGCAAAACATAAACATCCTAGTGTTCTCAGATGAGTGATGTTAGGTTTCCTACCAAAAAACATCTCATATGGTGATTTTCCCTCAAGAGCTGGTGATGGAATCTATTGATAATATGAGCTACAGCTAAGACACAATGTCCCCAAAACATTAGAGGTATATGCCCTTGAAACCTAATTTCTCTGGCAACCTTAAGGAGATGTCGATGCTTCTTTTCTACCACTCCATTCTGCTGAGGGGTGTAGGTACAAGTTCTTTGATGTATGATCCCAAAGTGCTTAAACAAAACTTGCATCCCAATATTCACAAACTCACCTCTATTATCAAACTTCACTACTTTTATTGTTGCACTGAACTGATTAAGAACCATTCTGAAGAAATCCTTCAGAACAACTATAACATTATTATTGAATTTTAACAAAACAATCCAAGTCACACGTAAGAAATCATCCACAACAGTCAAAAAGAATTTATTGCCATCAAATGTTTGTGTGTTGTAAGGTCCCCATACATCTAAATGTAACAATTGAAAAGCCTTAGCTGATCTACTACTGTATAAGGTAAAATATGCTCTGACATGTGACCGTCCAAAAAAGGGACACGTGGAACCCAAGACGGGGGGATGGCCAAAGACCGAAAGTAACTGTTTCATTTGTCATCGGAAAGAATAATGCTCATAAAGATGTGATAAATGCTCTTTGCCCGGTAGCATTTAATAGAGAATATTCCATGGTATTAAGAGCAAATTACCCGTTATAGGGAATTTAAAATTTATGTTCACCGTTATATCTTTATCAATGCCCCTCATAATTGACACTAAAGAAGGGCACGATCCTAGGACCTCTTTCAAAGCTATAAATAGTGAGCTCAGTTGTCATTGTAAAGGACATAAATTTTCTGGCAAACTTATTCTATATTCTATACAAACCTCAATACAATCTTATCTTCTTACTTTTTGAATTCATTGTTATTGTACCCGAAAACCTTATTCTCGGAATTGTTGCTTCTCGTGTTTTGTCTATATCTTATGTCCAAGTATTGCATAATTATTTGATTATTTTATTATTTCAAGATCAAATTAATTCACTTATCTAGAAATAATGTATAAATTCAGCTATACCGTTTTACGGGTAAACAGTTTGGCATCCACCGTGGGACCTAGACAGCCGTATAATTAAATTGATCCTTGCATTTTTATTAACGTGTTTTGATTATTTTGTCTTAGAAAAGATCATAAGAAATGGAAGATAACACTATTAATGACATGCACAACCCCGAGATTCGAGGGGATCAACCTTGTTTCGAGGACTCAATTAGTGACACCCATAATTAAGGGAATGATGTTACACCGGTGCATGACAGTCAATACCCTTGACATGTTCGGGAGACCACTACCGATGACGCTGATGAGGAACATGTCGTTGATGCGGTAAGGGTCTTACAAGAGCAATAGGCGATCATTCTAGGCTACCTCACGTGATAGGATAAAATTATGATGGAGTTAAAGCAGGCATTGTCGGGAGCTTCAAATAATACAAACAGACGAGATTCGATTCCTCCTGGGGTTCCCACGAATCAAACAACGTGGAGGGCCGACAACAACACTCCTAGGGGTGAAATTAGCTCTAATGGGGTAGGAAGGATTGGATCCGGCCTCAACAACGAGAATGATCCTTTCAAGAATGAATTTTTACAGTTCGTGGGGGTAGTGAACGCATGCATGGACAAGATCCCGGGAGCGCCACCAGTGATGAAAGGTACGGACTCGATAAAGTATACACAATTGTCATACCAGCCACCAGAGTTAAAACCGAAGTGATTCAAAGTTCCTGAAGTGCCAAAGTATGACGAACTTCAGACCCCCAAGAGCATATTACCACCTACCTAACAACGATAAAGGGAAATGATTTAGCTCCTCACGAAATTGAATTTGTGCTGCTGAAAATATTTGGAGAAACCATCACTAGGGGAGCCTTGACGTGGTATTCACTATTACCCGAGCATTCCATAGACTCATTTGAAATGCTCGCGGATTCTTTCATCAAGGCTCATTCCGGGGCTAGAAAAGTACAGGCCCGAAAGGACGACATATTCAGGAATGCGCAAGGAGAGTCTGAGTTGCTACGAGAGTTTGTTACCCGATTCCAGAAGGAGAAGATGTTTCTCCCGGCTATCCTGGATGAATGGGTGGCTGAAGCATTCACCAAGGGATTGAATCCGAGGAGTTCAAACACTTTCCGGAAATTGAAGGAAAGCCTACTCGAGTTTTAAGAAATGACCTGGGCGGATGTCAACAATAGGTACAAATCAAATATAAGGATTGAAAATGATCAAGTTGGTTTTCCATCGTCGCCCAAAAGACGAGAAAAGAATAGAGAAAATCGAAGTATGATTATGACGCGGATAGACGGACTTCGAGGGGTCGATTTTTTCCCTACGAATGAACCAAAGGCCACATCAGAGGTTTCCAAATAGCGGACAAGTTCGCCGTTAACAGGAGGATTGATCGCGATCAGAACAATCGATCATTGCAGGATAAAGAAATGTCGGGATCACGGGATCCTTCTACCCCAAGCTATCGAAATACAAATCCAACGTCAGTATAATGGAGTTGGTATCGTCCATGAGAAACATCAAATATGCACGATTCCCAAAACCGATGAGATCTGATTCCCGTCGGAGGGATCCCAACTTATGGTGTGAATACCACAGAATGAATGGCCACCGGACATGGGACTGTCGACACCTCCGGGAAGAAGTGGCAACATTATAGAAGAATGGTCACCTCTGAGAATTCTTGACTGATTGAGCTAAGAGAAATTATGTTCGTAACCGAGACAACGAGGAACCCTCAAAAGCATGAGAAGATCCCCCACGCCAAACAATTAACATGATCTTCGGAGGGAATGAGATTAATGAGGTCACCTTTTCAGCAACAAAGAAAACAAAAGTATTAATAACATATAGCAAAAGGCTTCGCGAAGACGATATCACTTTTACGGAGGAGGACGCAGACGGATTGTTTCTACCACACAACGACGCACTGGTAATTTCTTTAAATATGCTGGATTTTAAGATTAAACGCGTTCTAGTGGATCCAGAGAGTTCAACTAATAGCATACAATGGAGAGTATTGGAGAAAGCTAAACTCATCGGAAGCATTATTCCGTCCACAAAGCTCCTCGCCGGATTCAACCTCGCACGTGTGACAACTTGGGGAAATTTTTTATTACTCATGAACGCTGAAAGAGCAATGAAAACAACTCTTTTCGAAGTAGTAGATGGTGTGATACAACATCATTCAGGGAAGGCAATGGTTGCACGAGATAAAAGTTGTACCATCAACATATCATCAATTGCTGAAGTTTTCAATGGCCGAAGGAATTAAGCAGATAAGGGTTGACCAACCGACGGTAAGGGAGATGAAGGTAATTTCGATCTCTAGTAGAAAAGGAAAGGAACATGTGGCATAGTAATTACAGGGACCGACACCTACTCCTGAACTAGATGAAATTAGCCAGGCGCCGGAATATTATCCGATGCACAGATATTTCCAAGATCCAGAAGACACTGATGCAACTAAGTCCACAGCGTAAGAATTATAGCAAGTGGCATTGTTAGAAGAATTCCTAGAATGGAGATTCCACTTGGGGACATGACTACACCCAGAACTCAAGTCTGACTTCATTAAATTACTTAAATCTAACGCCGATTATTTTGCATGGTCATATGAAGATATGGCAGGTATCCCGACAGAGGTAGCCGTACACAAGTTAAGCTTAGATCCCAATGTACCTCTGGTAAGACAAAAGTAGTGCCTGATTTCAGAAGCCATGAATAAACAAAGAAGAGGTAACCCGCTTATTTAATATCGATTCGATCTGAGAGGTAAGATATCCAGACTGGATAACTAATGTAAAGTAGTTCCTAAGAAAAACAATAAGTTTCGCATGTGTGTAGATTATAAAGATCTTAACAAGGCGTGCCCGAAAGACTCGTTCCCACTGCCAAACATCGATCGAATGATTAATTCCACGGCCGGGCACGAGTTAATGAGTTTCCTCGATGCTTATTCCGGGTACAACAAAATTAAGATGAACCCGGAGGATCAGGAAAAGACTTTGTTTATAACAAATTTCGATATATATTGTTACAATGTGATGCCATTCGAGTTGAAAAACGCTGAAGCCACTTATAAACGGCTCGTGAACAAGATGTTTGAAAATTAAATTGGAAAAACTATGGAAGTTTATATAGAAGATATCCCGGACCAACTATCAAACGTGAAGGAAGTCCAAAGGCTTACGGGGAGAATGATAGCTTTGACCATGTTCATTTCCCGGTCATCAGAAAAGTGTTATCATTTCTTCGCACTACTCAAAAAGAAAAATAATTTCGAATGGACCCCGGAATGCCAGTAGCCTTTAAGGGATTTAAAGAAGTACTTGTCAAGCCCTCCATCGCATTCAAAACCAAAAGAAGGTGAAACGTTACTGGTTTATCTCGCGGTCTCGAAAGTTGTGGTAAGTGCGATTTTAGTTTGAGAGGACGAAGGTACGCAAGCTCCCATTTATTATGTTAGAAAAATTTTAACGGGAGCAGAAATTCGCTACCCACATTTGAAAAAAATGGCCTTAGCTCTCATAGTCGCCGCTCGGAAGCTGAGGCCCTACTTCCAATGCCACCCGATAGTCGTGGTGTCTACTTTTCCTTTACGGAACATCCTCCACAAACCCGAGCTCTCGGGTATATTGGCCAAATGGGCCGTCGAAATGAGTGAATTCGACATAGATTAAAAACCAAGGACTGCAATTAAGTCGCAAGTCTTGGCTGACTTCGTGGCCGATTTCAATTCGGGATTATTGCCTTTGGCAGCCAAGGAAGAAGTAATAGTGTCGGAATCAACATCGGAGGTTTGGACCTTATTTAAAGACGAAGGTTACAACGCAAAAGGGTCCGGGCTCGGTATAGTCTTAATCACGCCTTAGGGGGAAACCCTAAGGCAAGACATCGGGAATGTCCATTTAACTAACAGTGAAGCAGAGTATGAAGCTTTGATTGCAGGGCTCTAATTGGCCTGAGGACTTGACTCCGAGGTCATCGAAATAAATGCGACTCACAGCTATTAGTAAATCAGGTCTACTGGATGTCAATTACTCATATCCCAAGGGAAGAAAACATAAAAGTAGATGCATTGGCAAATCTATGATCATTAACAGAAATAAAGGGATCAGAGTCCAGGACGGTAGTATAACTAATGAACTCAGTCCTGGATACAGATGGTTACTACAAGGTAAATTCAACTAATCTGGTCTAGGACTGGTGGAATGAAATTATCGATTATCTCGAACATGGGAAGCTACCAGAAGACACCAAAATATCCCGGGCGCTATATATCTTCAAGGGAGGCCAATTGTATAGAAAATATTTTCAAGGCCCGCTAGCCCCACGCTTAGGGGAATTCAAAGCTAACTATGTCATAAGAGAGGTTCACAAAGGGATATGCGGCAAACACTCGGGCGCAGATTCCTTTGGTGCTGAAATTAGTTCGGGTAGGATATTACTAGCCCCGCATGGAACAAGACGCCAAAGACTTCATACGAAAATGTGATAAGTGTCAACGCTAATCACCACTGGTGCATCAACCGGTAGAACCCTTACATTTGGTTCTATCTCTGTGGCATGAAATGGGGGATGGACATCGTCACACCACTTCCACCGAATCCCGAGATTTCTTTTAAATTTGACTGACTATTTTTCTAAGTGGGTGGAAGCATGGCCTTATAAGAAGATCGGAGAACGCGAAGTGGTGGATTTCTTGTGGGAAAATATAATTTTGCAGGTTCGGAATACCAAAAGAGATAGAATGCCACAATGGGCCACAATTTATCGGCGCAAAAATTACAAAGTTCCTCTAAGATTTAAAAATAAAGAGGATCACATCTTCACTCTATCATCCGAGCTCAAACGGTCAAGCGCAATCGATGAACAAAGTGATTATTCAAAACCTCAAGAAAAGGTTGGAAATGGCTAAGGGTAACTGGCCCGAGGAATTACCCGGATTTCTATGGTCATACCGAACTACGGCTAAGTCGAGCACAGGGGAAACACATTTTCCCTCATGTATGGTGCAGAAGATTTAATCCCGGTCTGAAGTAGGGGAACCCACCTTGAGATATTTCCAGGCAGATAAGGAATCGAACAACGAAGCAATGTTAGTCAACTTGGAACTACTCAACAAACGCAGGGACTTGGCACATGTAATAATGGTAGCTCAAAATCAAACCATGGAGTGGTATTATAATCGAAGAACCAACCTCCATTATTTCAAAGTAGGAGACTTGGTTCTAAGGAAAGTAACTCAAAACACTCGGGAGCTCAACGCAGGGAAGCTAGGTCCAATGTGGGAAGGCCCCTACCGGGTTTCAGCTATCACCGGAAAAGGTTCATACAAGTTGGAAAACCAAAATGGAGAAAAGTTGCCCAATAATTGGAACGTGGCACACCTCAAAAGATATTATTGCTTATGAACATTATTCAATCAGAAAGTATGTGCTGCACTCTTTTTCCCTTCGTTCAGCTTTTGTCCCAATTGGGTTTTTCTGGAAACTTTTTTAACATGGCAGCAATAGAAAGCATACTACGAAGACAACAACAATAAGACCTTTAATAGTAAGGCACACAAGAAAAGATCCACTCGGGGATGGTTAGATAATTTTTTGCTCTATACCACCGGGAAGTTAAGTTTGCTATTGAGCAAAGGTTACCTGATCATTCACGAGTACAAACCACTAGAGGATTATCTAACAATGCATTAGTGGAATCTTCGAAGATACGAGACTTCCAGTGTTCCAATTCACACTCTTCGCATTCGAACACTCGGGGGAATGATATGAGGATGATGATATGAGGATACAACTACAGTGACTGCCACGTCGACCAGGAAATAAAAAACCGGAAATATAATTATATTATCGAAACCGGGGAATACGTGGCCAGCCCCGTAGAAACAAGTTGTACAAGTTAGCCACAAGTAATGGCAATTTCTTTTCAGCATAAAAAATGCTTATGTATTTTTTGAAATTAGAAGGAATAAATGAAATCCTTTTGTTTTTATCTTGTTTCTTGTCTGAACGATGAATTAACTTTGTCATTTGAAAGTTAAACAAGTACTTCAAATGCTAGTGTCGTAATGAACATGAAACGTCCTCTTCAAGAGCACCGTAAACATAAGAGGGACCTCTCTTATAAAAACTCTCACGTTAAAGGGTTGGTTTCGAAAGAATTTATGCCCAGAATAAAAAATGCCTTCGGGGAAAGATACACCCGAAGCCGTATATGAAAGGACGCAAAAATTAAACTTGAGGGTTACCTCGGCAGAAAGGTTTTCCCGGACGGGCCTAGCATATTTGAGGCTAATATCAAGGTCGCGGACAGTTGAACTAAAAAGCCTATTATGCTTGATAGTTTTCCTGTACTTCTCATCCAACTGGGAATGTTTTGCCCATGTAGAAGCAAACTCTTCAATTTTGGTGTTCAAGGCTGCCTCTAAGTTGATCACTCTTTCAGCGGAGGCAACTTCGCGTTCGGTTGTAGCAAGAACGACGTTATGGACTTCAACCCATTTAGCCCTGGCTTCGTCAAATCTAACCCTCAGCTGGCCAATTTCTTGGCTAAGGGTTACTATTTCTTGCTCACTTTGTCGCAAACGATCTTCCAATAGAACAACCTCAGTAGCTTTACCTTCCAGGTCTGAAAGGTGAGAGACATGTTGCTCCCGCTCTGCCAAAAGTTGATCCCGTGCGGAGGTAATCTCTTCCTTTTCACGAATCAACCTATGAACTCCCTCGGAAGCAAGAAAGTTGTCCTACAAAGTTAGAAGGGTAAAATTCAGGATATATTCACACCCAAAATAGAAGAAGTAATAAAGGTAGAAAGGAACGTACTGATGTGGCGCTGTACAGGGCGTTGTTCAACAAACACTCTCCCAAGAGTGCCTAAATGTTTTCCCAGTCTTTATCTGAAGCCAAAGGTTTCAGATAATTAGCAAGATCCACCGGCCGAGATAGCAAGTTGCATCCGGTAGAGTCTGAAAGAGTAACATTCCTCCTCCTTTGTGGATCTTCAAAAGGGGCAGCATAATTTTGCCCCAAATTCCCATGAACTGGGGACTGTGGAAGAGGAACACCTACTTCATGGTCAGGTGCGGCTGGTGGAGATGATGTAGAAATTGGTAGTGAAAGAGTGGATGAAGATGGAAATGATGTAGCAGTTGCTGGTGTTGGCGAAGATGGAGATGAAGTTGATGGAGTTGAAGAATGAGAAGCAGTTGCATCAAATGCAATGCTGGTTGTTGGATGCTCGCCAACCAAAGATGGGAGGGGTCTGGTACTCAACCCCGCAGTATCGCGCATAACAATTAGGACCCTAAAATGGGAGTTGACATTATCTACCAAATCAAACTCTCCCCAAAGTGTCGAGGCATCGTCCTCGGTTGGTGTAACTCTCTCAACAGGTCGAGCATTATGTTGAGATGATGAGGATCGTCGTCTTCTATGTAGAGAAGCTCCCTCATCACTAGCTTCTTCATCATCGTCGATCGTCACAGTGTCTATGATCAGCCCAAAATGAGGGTCAGTCACTATCGCTATCAGAGATGACTCAGGGACATCGGTTCTCGCCCTCTTATTCTTTTCCCCGCTGCAGAAGAGCGTTTTCTCTTTAATTGTTTGTCTTCCAGGTGGGGACTCCGTAAATAAACATATTCTCTCGAAGCACGCCCAGAGCCACGTGTTTGAGTAAGCGCCTCCTGAAGCAGCCTCGCTGCATCAGCGGGATTAGCTAAGACATCATCTTCAGGAACATCAACAGAGCCCGCGGGTAGACCTAATTTCATAGACAGGTTAGAAGGGATCAATCAAGTTCTTCACATAAAAAATTGAAACAAGGTGAGTTTGAGTTACCATGATTCTTGGCCTTCCACCCATATTAAGGGGCCAGTTCTTTCCACAAGCGAGTCTCGGACGTCGTAACGTCCAAGATCTTTTGTACCCACCGGTCCAAACCTTCAATTACCGGTGGGATCCATCAAGTTGCTAAAACAAACTAAGGATGGAGGATCAATACTGCTATAGAAAAATATTTAGTAAAAGAAAATACTAAACAAAGAGCTTACGAGTGTGATTCCAAGCGGTCGGAAAGGATGGAGCCATTACCGGAATGATGTCATTGGTAGCATCTGCAAAGAACCGTTCCATCCACCCACGGTCGTTGTCATCATTCATTCTAGATAATGGAGCATGGTGGCCACTCTTGCATAGGTTTATCATTCTCCCGCGGAAGATTTTGGGAGAATAGAGATTCATCATATGAGCTAAGGTTATCTCCTCTCCAGTTTCCTGGTATAAACACTGAAGGAAAGCAACCGTCCTCCGCATAGAAGGACTTACTTGTGCCAAACACACTTGATAGAGGAGGCAAAACTCCGAAATCATGGAGTCAAACTCTCCGCTCAAAGAGAACGCACCCAAAGTAAAGAGATACGTGTAAAAATATGTAAAACTCTCCTTGGGTAGGGTGACTCGCTCCGATAGATCAGGAGCAATAATTTCCAAGTCATGGCATCGGCAGTCTTCCTTCACAGCAGGAATGCTAGAAAGATGTATGGAAGAAGGATACCTACTGACGGCCCATGTAATAGAGTTAGAAGTAAGGAATTTCTATTCGAAGTATTTTGTGATAATAAGACTTCTAGGGATGATGGAGCCCACTATTGGAGGAGCAGAGTCCTTGGCCTTATTCTTGCTTTTTGAAAAATTGGTACGCTTTGAGGAATAAGACATTGTATGGAAGAAGGAGAAGGTTTTTTGTTTGAAGAGAATTAGAGAAAAGATGAAGAGCATGATGCAAGTTAGATAAAGGAAGCTCGAAATATTATGATGTATAAGGGAGGAAATTGATACGTATAAGTAAAGGTTTTGGCAGCTAAATTCATGGCCATGATTACCTCGATAATCCGCAAAAGTTGTGCTGAATCTTGGGATGGCGCGTGTTTGGGGCATTAAATGCGGAGAGACGTGCGTCTAATCAACCGTCAGAAGCATTCAAAGGGAATTAATGTAATTCCTGCCAAAAGAATATTTCTACCAACTTCCCGGTAACACAAAGTTATGTCACCGGAAAGCAGGGAGACTATCTGTATAGGGTAAAATATGTATGACACGTGGCCGTCCAAAAAATAGATACATGAAACCCAAGACTAGAGGATGGCCAAAGACCAAAGGCAACTGTTTAGTTTGTCACTGGAAAGAATAACGCTCATAAAAATGTGATAAATGCACTTCACTCGATAGCATTTTATAGAGAATATTCCATGGCATTAAGAGCAATTACCCGTTACAGAAAATTTGGCATTTATGTTCATCGTTATATCTTCATCAATGCCCCTCATAATTGACATTAAAGAATGGTATGATCCTAGGACCTCCTTCATAGCTATAAATAGTGAGCTCAGTTGTCATGTAAATGACATAAATTTTTTGGAAAACTTACGCTATATTCTATACAAAGATCAATACAATCTTATCTTCTTACTTTTTGATTTCGTTGTTGTTGTGCCCGGAAACCATGTCCTCGTAATTGTTGCTTCTGTTGTTTTGTCTATATCCTAAGGCTAAGTATTGCATAATTCTTCGATTATTTTATTATTTCAGGATCAAATTAATTCGCTTATCTAGAAACCACGTATAAATTCAATTGTACCATTTTACGAGTAAACAATTACTACTGGAAGGAAAGCACAACCTTTGATGTCTTGCTAGTGGACACACTTCACATTTATTTATTACGGATTTACAATCTTCTAAACTAGAAGCTAGCAGTTCTCTCATAGAACCTACTGAGGCATAAGTAGCCTTTTGTGCCAGGTGAGGACATCATCCTTCACTGCTTGTGCATTGAGTCCCTTTGCTACCATATTTCCTTCAGTTCCAATCCTAGTATGGGCTTGTGAGACCAGTAGGTAAAGTCCATCCTTCTCCCTACAAATCCCCTTCGCATGCCCACTGAAGAGGTCCTGGAACAAGCAAAAGTCAGGGTAGAAAGCCACTAAGCATTTAAGATCTCTAGTCACCTTGGAAGCTGACAAGATATTATGATGAAAATCTGGAATAAACAGGACATTTTTTACTTCTCATATATTTATGATCTTACAATTACCAATATGTGAAACATGTTCTACTTCTCCATTTGGTAAATGCACCCATTTACTACTTTTTGAATTTATTGCTTTAATGTCACTCAACATCCCTAAGTGTGCCACTATGTGGTTGGTCGCCTCTGTGTCCACTATCTATTGTTGCTTTGCTATACTATCCAGAAATGAGTAAGCAATGCCTGCCATATTAGCCATGTTCTCTTGTGTTGGTTTTTTGTTGATGTTGAGGTTCAGCAGGTTCATGATTTGATCATATTGCTCAGGAGTTGTGGTGCCCTTTTAACAAACATCTCCAATCCAGCACTTTGTGTCAAACACATCAAGTATCCTAGAATTCCCATCAGCCATATTTGGGTGTACATTCTCGACACAAGCATTATATGCAGAATTCACATTTCCTCTTTTTTTTTCCTTTGAAACCTGAGGGATATCCAATGATTTTGTAACAGTCATCTTTAGTGTGTCCTTTCATCTTGCTGAACTCACATTGAACATTACAATTTTTCTTAGTCCTTTGATAACTCTCGTTGTTGTCTCACTTACCAACTAATAGTCAGTAGACTCATTTGCATAACCATTTATAGAAGAACATGTTACTGATCTCTGACTTTCTTGTTCAATTAGCATAGAATATGCCTTGTTGATATTTGGTGTGGGACTAGTCATCAAAATTTGGCTCCTTGCTTGTTCATAGTTCTCATTCAGCCCCATGAGAAACTGTAGAACCTTCTGTTATCGCATAATCTCAATAATATCCTTAGACCTAGCACAGTCACATGGCGGCGGAACCATACTGTCAAATCCATCCCAGAGATTGCGAAATTTTGAAAAATAAATTGAAACACTATCAGTTCCTTGACTGACTGTTTCAATCGCCTTATGCAATTGATACACTCCTGGCGTATTCACTTTATCAAACCGTTCTCTTAAATCTTCCCAGATTGTTCTAGCATTTTTTGCATATAGTATTCCTATCACCAATTCTCTTGACACCGAGCTCATAATCCATCCTAGAACAATGGAGTTACATCGATCCCATTGATGACCTAGTTCCTTATCAAAATCCTCCTTCTTTAGAGTCTCGTCGACTAACCCTAGCTTATTCTTCCCGAGAAGCTGGATTTCCATTGCCCGACTCCAAGTGGAGTAATTCTCTGAACTAGTCAACTGTATCGATATAATCAGAGCTCCGGTAGTGTCCGATGGGTGAAGAAACAACAGATGATTGTGATCGAGATCTGGTTTTGCCATTGTCAAACTTTGGAACTGTAATTCTCCAACAATTTGAGCTTGAAACAAATGCAAAATTGGATAGGATCAACAAATTTGACTCACAATTGCGGTCAATTGCTCTAATACCATCTTGATTTTAGGGGCAATTGACAATGAAGAACCCTAACTGTTTGCTCTGAGAAGAAATGAGATGAAGACGAGAGAACCTTCTAGAGAGAATTCTTTTTATTGAATTATGAATGAATGTACAGTATTACAATGATAAAGGTTCCTATTTATACACAATTGTAATAACAATAATCTAACCCCCCAACTAACTCTACGTGTACAACTGGCGGCTAATGTGTAATTATCCACTAACTACTTTCAGTGTTATTTACAAGTTTACCCTTGCATACATGTATTATATTACACCTATTTAATCAATACATTTAGACCTCTCTATAACAACATCTATATATAACAGTCATTCACTATAAAAATAAATTTTCCTCAGAACCGATTTTTAAAGTTATATTTTACCTCTCTTTAACAACTTTTTACCTATAACAACAACAATCATATTTATAGCAGAACACTTTTTGTAAAACTACCCCTCTATAAAAGACATATAGAATCATTAAGATTACTATTAATAGATTTAAAAATATGCACATAATCTTTTCCATCATACAAAGTTTCTATCTTGCATAAGATATAAGATTTCAAGATTTGTACATGATATATTTTTCATTGGACAAATTTCAAAAAATATTTAGATAGAAAATTTAATTGTTAAGCTCTTAGATTGTCTTAAGGGAAAGCTATTGGAAACTTTTTTGCTGAAAATTTGGACACAATCTTCGCCAATTCAAACGTTATATAGAAGAGAATAAATCTACAAAATAAGCTACAATTACAAAGTTTTTCCATCAATCTTGAAAGAATTTATTTTTTAGGTAGCTTTAAAATGTATGCCTTAGAGTTTAAAATCTTCATACGTTTAGTTATGAGTTTATTAATAATGTATTAGCTTTCTTCAATATTTAACTAGTGAAATATACATATCTTTTGAGATAGAAAAATAATTGATTTTTGGATAATTTTTATCTATAACAGCTAAAAAATATTTAAACGTCAAATATTGTTATATGTGTATAATAGCAATTTACTATAAAAGCTAAAAAAAAAAGGATTACTTATTTTAATAAATTAAATCATGATATAGTATAAAGGACAATGGAAGAAACTTTCACAACGGGGATGTGGTACTTCATCACAATATCAAAGAGATACTACTTATTTAATTGCAATTTTAATGATCTAGCTAAATAAAATCAATATTCATTACTTTTAGAAATTTACACTTGTTTAATATATTGTTTATAAACTCAAATGCATTGTATTTTTAAAAAACAAATTATTCATTATGATAAATTAGAGGATTAGACCACGTATTCTAAAACTAGTAATAATAAATGTCCAATGTAAAGCTAAAGAGTTTATTTATTCTGTGAATTATGATCTGTTCAAAGGAGGCGCTGTTAATATATAGAACCTAGCTAGCTGAAGTCGTATTAATTAATGGTTATAACATTAGAAGGGAAAAATGGAAAGACAAAGCTGCGTCGGCCAAAATCACATGTTTCAGTACAAGAGTTGTCAAGTTTCTGAAGCCCTAAATGTCGCCTGGAGCCGGCATTCTTCTAAATATAAATGACTCAACACTAATGTACGAAACAAAAAGAGTTCAAGTTTGATCAACCCAGATCCAAGTGCAACTTTCAAACATCTATATATATGTGAGATGCATATTCTCAATCTAAGAAGAAACTCAATCTTAAGGAACTTATAATTTTTTTTTTCTTGCATTTGTTGCATGGATTCATCTACCCTGACAAATTCACGCCTTTCCTTCTCGAAATCCTAAAAATATTAAAAAGAGCGAACCTCTTATGTTCTTCCCCTTTACTCTGCAAAATTCAAGAAAGTATGCATTAACATGAAATCCTAAGGAATTAGGCTATTTGACAAAGTATAACTCCATTCTCATTTAATCAGTTAAAAGTTCCCATTTCAATGCATAATAATTTACAATGTTGGGTTTCTAAAGTAAAACACAAATCTAACTCAGAAGTTACAATAAAACAGAAACCCATAGCCTTTTTTTACAAATGATAACATTTGAAATGATCCAAATTATATCTCAGTAGTATAAGTTCACCAGACTTTCTTCGGGCCCATAAGCCCAAGAACTTCTTCCCAAAGCCCAACATTTCCAACATTGGACAGCCCAATTACACTTGGACTACAAGCTGCTACTGTCCAATAACCAGCTTTAATCTCATCCCTCAATTGATCTCTCTCCCATGCACAATACCCATCAAAAAACCTAAAGTTTTCAAGTCCAACTACATTCCTTTTTACCATTTCAGCAGCACATCCCACACTCTCTTTTGTACCATAATACACATTCTTCATTACTTCATCAAATACCCCACTTTTCCCAAGCCCATCTTCTCCTTCTTCATTTGGGCTTACTAAAAAAAGCCCTTCTTCTAAAGGCCCACCAAAGAACAACGGCCTATTCGCAAATGTCCCAGACATGTCCAATACCGACGATCTCATTTCTTTGATTGACATAAGTGATGGCCTGTTGAGAATTAAGCCCGTTGGGCCTATTGGGCCCATTGACAACAAGAGAACTACGGTCCGCTCGAAAATGTGGACGCCGTCGAGCTTTTCAGTGGCGATGAGCAAGCAACCTTTCTCTGGTTCGTGAATGGTGTGCGCCCATTTGTTACCAATTGTGACGGCCGGAGGTGGCGGAAGATCGTCGACGGTGTCGGGATTGACGACGGAGGAAGGCTCTTCTGACCGGGAAGATTTTTCTCCGGCGACCAATCGTGCTCGAAATGATCTCCAATCCGTTTCAGCAAAAGGTCTTTCTTCATCTTGAGGTGAAGGTGATGGCAATGATGAACTTGCCTGACAACCTACAAGTACAAAGTTTTCTCAGGTTTCCCAAAAATACCATCTTTTTGTAGTTTCCATGAACCAAAAATAGACGATGCAGAAATTTTTCATTAGATTATCTAAAAAAGTGAACAAATGAAAACTTTAGGCTGAAATAATTCGTTTTCCAAATGATTGAAATTACCCCTAACCCCCCTGAGTTATTGTTCTCGAATCACAAATTAAAATTAGTTGCTTAAAATGAGTGTAATCTTATTATACGTGTATACTTGAAATTTCTTTTTCTTCTCATGTATACATAGTAATTGAACCCGCAGACTCCGCCCTAGATCTAGCTCTGTTGATTTGAGCATCACAAATTGAATTGTGATATCTCGATCACTGGACTGTTTCATCAGACCTACACGAAAATACCATCGAAATGCAAAACGGAGAAAACAAGAAACAGGGTACTTACATGTCACTGACAAAGGAGTGCCAACTTTTTTGAGCTGATGAAACTGACTAACAAATAACCTTCTTCTTGTAGAATAAGAAATTCTTGATCCTAACAAAGGAAAGAGTTTCTCTACGGTTGCAGGGAAGGACTTTGAAGTGACAAAGCAAGCATCCATATTGCTTTGAGAATTTCTTGAGTTATTTCTCTTGCAGATTGAAAAGGGTTCCACTAGAAAAGCTGAACACTATATTGGATAAGTGGATAGAGAGAATTCGTTGTGTTTTATATGGAGAATGTGGTTAAATGTAGACCACAGGAAGTTTTAGAGCCAATCCAATCCAAGTAGGATGCTTTTTCACTGTTGGCAGAGTGACTTTCCCAAAAGTATGGGCAAATGGATATGGCTTTACACGTAAGAAGACAGGACAACTGGTGTAGGATTACACGTGTACTTATGCAGAATATTGTTTGGTTGATATGAGCTAGAAGTGGCTAAGGTTTAATCTGCTAAAATCTAGTGCACTTTTATGAATGATGTGTTCTGGTACTAGCCACAAAGGTCAGTATGACTTCCTGTTTCTTTAATCCTTTTTCTTTTGGTCGTTTCTTTCTTCTTCTTTAATGGGTTGAGCCGTAGACTCGTGTGGTTTCAAAGAAATCGAAAATTCGCACTAACTAGAAACTGAATCAAATCAACTTAGATAATTATTTTTCTAAATTTGATTCTATGTCCATGGATGGGGCGGCTTTGTAAATTGTATTCCTCCATTAAGAAAGCAGTAAAGCTGCTTTATCAACCTCCCACTAAAAGGGAATACCAAATCTTATTATTTGGTTCAAGTGTCAAATTACATGAAAGCATAAAAGCTTCTCCAATATAGTCACTACCACCTAAAAGATCAATCTAATTCAGAAATAACCCCATAATCTTTCTCCATAGAACAAAAATAAGCTATCCTCATCCACCAAACCAATACAAAGAGTTTGTGGTAGAATAGTTGAAATTCCTTCATATTTAATCAAAATTACCGAATTCGAACTCTAGAGAATGAAAACTTTTTGGTAAGGAGCGTTTTACTCCCCTTAAAGGCTTACTTGACACAAATCTTAATAAACTTCAGATACCGAATGGTCATACCCTCCCCTCCCACACACACCCCTAAGGAAAAAAAGAGTATAACTCTATGTGCACAAGATACCTAACAATGTCATTTCATCAGGTTTCATGAGAGAAATGGCTAAAAGCCGTGCCTTCTTTCCATATCCATGTAAAGCAAACCATGTATCAACATTCCAAGAAACTAATATATCTCCTCAGACTGTATAAGCAGCATACTTATCAATGAAGGCAATGCAAACTAGAGAATTAACCTTGTACATACTTCTCACAATTGGATCATGCACTCAGTACTCCTTTATCCAAACTAAGCATACAAGATCAGTACAAGCAGCTAGAATACTAATAGAAGCGACAACCTCAAGGCTCAAACCATCTTCCTCCATTCAAATGCACCAACTCAGATGCCTCTACAAGCCTTTTTTCAGCATATCCAGAAATCATCTTGTAATTCATCAGTATGAATTTTGATGTTACGGAGTCAGCGTATTGAACATGATAACTTTCTATTCATCTTATTCTCCTCATTTTTCTTCTCATTATACAAGCCTCATATTCCGAATGGCTTGAGTGCAGAAGCAAATCAAGAATGTTAAGTCAGTGAGTTCAGAGTGCCATTGCATCCACTATTACTTCATAAGTTAGTAGCAACGGTTGCGTATTTAATATTGAATGTGTGTATTTTTCAAAACAATTGAGCTATATACATAGAGCTCAAGATACACTAAAATCTACTCCCCCACGCAATATGCAGGTAACTAACTTTATTAATCTGAACACGAATCTTCCTCAACTCTCACAAGCGTGGGTATTTGGCCACGATCAACAAAATCTATCTTGTTCAATCTAACACAACCAAGCACTTTCTCTGGCAACTCCTCTGGCTTCTGTGCCTGTGGAATTTAGTGAATACCCAATGAGCATACATTCACCATTTATAAAGCCAAAAGTAAGCAACCATCCACAAAAAAATCAGCATCATTTTTTCTTTCTGAAAAAGAAAAATGGAAAATGAGAAACCTGAATTGTTAGACCAAGATCAACTATTCCATGTCGTAAACGTTCTCTAAAAGCATCAAGCCCCTTTCTTGCTATGTAGCTGAAACGATGAATGTCAAGATCAACTTCAAAGTAATTCGGGCCCTGCAATAAGAAGAGATTGTGCACATTAAGAATAAGATGTTGCTAAACTGACTACTGATTAAAGTCATAGGATTGAAGTAAAGATCATTAGAAGTGTCCACCTGATAAAAGTTGTGTTGAGGGCGAGAAAGCACAGGCTTTTCATTGTAAGCATTCAAAAGCTTCCTTTCAGTTGCACTTGAAACAAGCTCATCTGGATTAACTAACCCAACCATAATCTTCAATCTCTCTCTGAAAGGAACGATTGACTCTTTTGCAAATCCTTTAACCTTTTCCATGTCATCTTCGATGAATCTCTACAACATAAATCAGTAGCACATTTAAATGCAAAACTAATAGGGAACCAGGGCGTATTGGAAGTTCTCCCATTCCCCTAGTACCACTATCAGGGCTAGATCTGTACCAAGCATGACGAATAACTGCCAAAATTAGTTAAAACGTGAGAAAGTTTATTTTGGTTTCTCTTGTTTACTAACTTAGGAAGATTGCTACATATCAACCAGACATTTGAGCAGTTTCTTCCACTCGCATGAACACCTTTCCCAAACTTTGAGTAAAGTAGAAGGAGAAAAGAAAAAACAAAAGGAGAAGAAAAAGGTGTTGTTTTTGCTTCAGAAAGATTACATAAATTACCTTGATGAAGTCTTGAAACTGAGGAGAGATGTCCTCCTCAAAACTTTCAGAAAGTTTGAAATATATTACAAGGCTCAAGCCTTCCCCATCAGCATCACCAAGGAACATTGGAGCAGGATAAGTAGGCAACTGACAAAGAAGAAAAACCTTATTACTAATTAGAGTAGGATATTTTATCTAATGAAAACTCCTTTGGTCAGTTGGGAGAGACTGATCTAATACCTGAATGTTAACAATTAGTAATGGAGGTATTCTTCCATCTCCTTTTATAGAAGGAAGCTCAATGTGCTGTGCGATATGATTGATCTTTCTTGGGCAAACAAATAAGTCGACCCCAATTGGAATATAAGGAGACACATTAGGAGCAGGGCATTTCCTCTTATCTCTGTAGATTAAATGAAAAATGTAAAGTAACATGTGTAAAATCCACTACAAAAGTTCAACAACAGTAATAAATTGACAAAGAAAAGGATAAGTTCAGAGCGTACTTGAAATAACTATCACCGCGGAGCTTGAAGTTTGAGGGCTCGATCTTTGACCAACTTCCTGCAAGGGGCTTTTCTTCTCTGCAACAAGGAATTACGAGCCCAGCCCTGGGGCGGAGAAGATACTTTCTTGAAGAACCTACAAGAATACCACTATGTTTAATGTACCATTGCACTAGCTTTCTCAATAGCTTTTCGGAAAAAATAATATACAGTACACAAATGGAAAGTGGGGGAAGTACTCACGATATTCATTCTTTTCTTCTCCATCAACAGATGTCCTCTTCAGAGAAAGCCTTATAATAGTTGATTTCTTTACTTGAGAATGTGGGCCTGAATTTGATGCACAAATGGTTTTGTCGTTGAAACTCAATGAACTAACCAGCTTCGGTAAGACAGACTTGAAAACATTCTCCTGAGTTTTCTCCTGCAATTTATCCTTTTTTACACCTTTAAAACTTGCATAGGCACAATCCAAATTCTTCTTCTTTTTGGTGCCAAGGTCTTCACCCTTCCCTAGGGATGGATCATAGTCTTGAGCACTTACAACTGCAAGTCCATTTGGTTCCTGAACTACATCTTTGCTCAAAACCTTTTCTGTTTTACTGCCGTCTATCTTGAGATATTTCTCATGGTATTCTTTGTACTTGAGTTTGCTATCCATAAAGCATGATGAAGTTTCATACTGAAGTACTTGTCCACTTGAAATATTGGGGAAAATATCTACAAGAAGCGAGAAGGAATAGAATGAATAAGTAATAACTTTGTCACTTGGTTCATTAAACTTAAGAAAGAATCATTCTAACATATAGTTTGCCAACTAAACAGTAATGTCGTAATGTTGTCATAGATTCCTATCAGCTTCTGATCTTCTGGAAATGATATAGATCCATCGCCTAAAGAGCATATGATCCGTTATGCACCAATAGTGTCTAACTCCAAAATAATTCTGAAGGAAAACTTACGAAAATATAGAAAAGATTAAGAATTTAGCAATTTCCGGAAAAGATAAGAGACCCCCCCCCACCCCCCACCCCCCCAAAAAAAAGAAACAGAAAGAAAGGGACAAGAACTGGCAAAAACATAGGGTAATGAATAAGGTGGTATTCTTCTTTTTTTTTCCTAAGAATGATGGCCTTCTTAATCCATAGAAAGAAGGTCATCAATTATAAGTATCACTTAAAACACATTCAAGAACAGCAAAACAAAATAGGAAATTGACATCAAAACACAACTAAATATGCCCAACATCAATGATCATTACCTCCATGAATACTACTGAAGTCATCATCTGAGTCGGACTCCAAAATGCTGTGCGTGTCAAACCATGCTTCTTCTTGGCAAAGAACTGTTAGCATGTAAATATCTCATCATTTTCAAGCTTAAGGTTCAAAACTTTTTCATTGTCAAGTTCTTAATCACACAAACTCCAGTTGCTAATAAGACGCTTTCAAGAGAGAATATCCCTTTTCTTTTTCCTCATTGCGAACAAGAAAAACATCAGAATTAACGCAACCACTAATCTATCAAAGGTAAAAAAAAGGATGACAGAATGCAAAACTTTTAGCAGGATATACTCTTTTGATACCAGTGCCCTAACCGAATGAAATATATTCTGCCCAACAACAAAATAGCAACTCCAGAGGACGTTGAAAAGAATTTATTTTGTGAGATCAAATGGGAAATATCATTTTGATGGAGTATACTAAGGTGACATTTCACTTGTCTAGGATGATCCCTTCAAAAGAGATCAAGTACTTATCACTTCAAGGATTTAATCAGGTAGGTTTCTCATCGAACATAGGCATATGATATCAAAAGATAATAAGGTTCAAAATGAAAAAAGAGAGTATACCATTAGCATCTATTTGACTATGTTGCCACTGCAACTGAGTAAGATGGAATGTGGAACTGGAGACCTCAGATCTTCCGGAGGTTGTAGTTGTATGAACAAACTCACTAACAGCAATATCTGTCACCCGTGCATCGCTGTTTCTTTTCCTGGTTCCTACTAGACCTGAGTTTGAATTCTTTCTATGGTATTTTCTGTGGCGATGATGGTGTTTCTTTCTTACCCTGATTGTGTTTGCTGGAGTTGATACACAACCACCCATTATTATGACTCAGCTCACAAATCCCACTGCGAATTGCTGCTGTACCATGCAAAGATGCAAATTCCAAGTTTAACACAAGAAATTAAGTATACCTGGCACGAGAACAAGAAAAACTTTGAAATTGATTATACAACTCCATAGCATTTCAAAATGTGACAATTCAAAATAAGAACTATAATAATCTGTCCAAGGTCTATGTCAAAACCGAAGTTGTAAACACATACAAAGATGGAACAATTAGAAAGGACTTGAAATTTTGATGCAAAACATTATATGCATTCTTGATTCCTGGACTACACAAAGCTTACCTTAAAGGAATATTAATATCTGGAACTAACAGTACAATCTACAATGCTCCACCTTTCACAAGAGTGAACAAGAAAAAAGAACTGCTGTTGCTAATCTCAATAAAAGCTCACAAATTTGTTCATCATACGTTACCGGGACTTACAAAGAAGCGTTCAGGTAAATCCACATATATAAATTGATCTTGATTTAGCAGTTCTCAAATCTTATATACTAGAATGAAACTCAAAAGGATGGGACAAAAGCAGCTTTTAGCAGGGCTTAAAAGCAGTGAACCTTATAAGACACATTTAAAAATAAGGAATCACCAAGAATATTACTGACATACAAAGCAAACAAGGTGCACAAAGATGGCTAAGTACAAAGGAACAATGAAACAAACTTTAATAATTTCATGTGATTGCAGATAAAAAAAAGCCAAAAAAAAAAAAATTGGAGACATAACTGAAAAGGTGAACATAAAGTAGCAGGATCAAATATGTGATAACTAATAAGCTGCTTTTCCATTTCATTTTTTATTTTTTTTATTTTTTTTCTTGTCCTGACTTTATGAAATCGTTGATGATGAAAAAGGATGGAATGAACATGACCTTGTTTTCGCTTTCAGAGGCTTAATTAGACAAAAGATGTCAGATTATTATAGACATAAGAAAAAGGGAAAAAGGAGAACGAAGAAAATGGGTCCACATTAAGATCATATAACAAGCAAACAAACAAAAGAATAACAACAAAATTGTTGTTAGTATAACAGAAAAAAAGGAATAAAAATAACAATGCAAATGCGTAGGGAAGCAGAAAAAGCCAAAATATATAGAATGAAAAATAAATAAAAAATATGGGAAACAAAGATCAGAACTAAAAACTCACAATACAACAAGCTACGAATCAACAGGTCAGGAAATACCTAGGAAGGAGGATGAAGACGTTAAACACGAGTTAAACAAAATTAAAGCCTCGTTCTTTGAGCAATAATATAAACAATCAACCATGAATTTTCAAAAGAACCCATTTTTAAACCCTTCAAAAATTATGACAAAAAAGCACCTACATCTCAATCTCGAACTAATTATAGTAGCTATTTTTTATATATACTCTTTATTTGAACCTGTCTAAGCATGGACAGAGCTAGAGGCAGGGGCGGAAGGGCTTACTTGGCCGGAAAATTACACTATATAAATAAGGTCAATTTATTTTTTATATATTTGATGTTAAATCTCTGGCTTCTTCGCGTATTTTCCTTCTTTTTTTTTTTGAATCTCCCGATAAAAATCTTACCTCCGCCATTGTGTTTAAGTACAGAAAAAAGGATTACAAAAGAATGCAGAAAAAACTGTAAAAGAAGCACGAAAATAACAAGGCTAAGTAGCTGTGTGATCCAAAGAATGCAGAAATGAAGCACACCTTATATAAAAATGCTGGATGCGCAACATCAGCAACATATAATTATGTGAAAAAATTATGTACGTACCTTTTTAGGTATTGAATGAAAAATAAAGATGATTAACAATGAAGAGACGTGAATGTGGGTCTCCCTCTCTTGTGAAAGAAGAAGAAGGAAGCAAAACTCAAGAACCAGAGGGAGAGAGAGGGAGAGAGAGCTAGCGAATGGGTCCGACGGGTCGGATCCAAGCTCTTTTTCTAAAGCTTCTCTCCCTTTTCAAGCAGCTGTTCTATTTTCGGATTTTTATATTTTTCGATTTATTTTTCCTGTTTATATGTGTATGGATTTGACAGAGAGAGATAATATACAGAGAGAGAATTCAGAATTCAGGGGAATCAGGAAAGGAAGAAGAAGAAGAAGAAGAAAGGGACAAGAAGGTCAATTTAACTACGTCTAAGAGTGCGTGCGTTTGTTGATTTGATGTATATGTAGTCCCGCCTGTCCCCAACCAAATCATTATTACAAGCCTCCGTCCCTTTCTCTGCCCCCACCCCCCTCTGTCGAGGTATTATTACTGTAATTTGTTTTTTAATAAAACAGAAATTATTTTTGTTGTCAAAAGAAGACCATTTATTTTGCATCTCATAATTATTTTTTGGCCATATTATCCACGATATTTATTGCATGTACATGCAGTTTTATGCAAAATACTCATACTCGTTTAAACCAAGCTAGTGTACACCGACAAATTTTACTTAAGTTTTTTTTTGTTTATAATGTCAATTGCTATCTTTTTTTTATGTCACATAATGTTCTTTCTTTCAGTCTCGTATATATAATGGAATAAATTATTTTAAATTAGTAACAGTGATTGCAATAGTATTATTAGTTATTCAAAATGAGATTAATCTCATCTATATATATCTAGTTATATTTATGTGTATATATATATTTCGAGTCGAAATAAATGTGACCCAAAAACTGGGTATAGATGCAAATCCCCCAGGGGCGGCTCTAAGGTTTTTGACAGTGAGGCCATTGCCTTAGGCCCCCAAAATTTGGAGGCCCCAAATTTATTTTAAATTCTTCTTCTTATTATTACTATATATTACTATATACTAATAATTCATATAAATAATTAGTATAAAGAAAAGTGTTACAATATATTGTTTTGCTACTTGAGGTTATTTTATACCAATAAATTTATAAATTATGATAATCCCCCCCCCAACATAATGTTCTTTCTTTCAGTCTCAGGTCCATATAATGGAATAAATTATTTTAAATTAGTAACAGTGATTGCAATAGTATTATTAGTTATTCAAAATGAGATTAATCTCATCTATATATATCTAGTTATATTTATGTGTATATATATATTTCGAGTCGAAATGAATAAATTTCTTAAATTTGGTTAATTTATAGGAGTCAGGGGCGGCTCTAAGGTTTTTGGCAGTGAGACCATTGCCTTAGGCCCCCCAAAATTTGGAGGCCCCAAATTTATTTTAAATTCTTCTTCTTATTATTATTACTATATACTAATAATTAAAATGGATAATGTTATTCTAACGTTGACTTGCCTAGCAAGTGAAATGTTATGCGCCATCACGGTCCGGAGGTAAAAATTTCGGGTCTTGACATTTTCCCCCTCATTAATTAGTATATTTGCTTCACTCTTCAATTTTAATTTTTTTCCTTTTTATATAGGAATTAAATTATATATATCGATAACATAATGAATTTATTTTACAATATACTCTGAAATTGCATGAACACAAAAGTATTCATGCACCGATTTTCTTTTAGTGTAATTTCACATATTATATTAGGTATTTACAATTTATTTTAGATATTTACTAAAAAGTGCTACTTAATATAATGAACTACAATTATCGTTTAAATTGATCAGAAGGAGTAAATATTTTTGACACCGTCAATACTCAAAACTTAAGTTATTACGTTATGTACGTTTATTTCTTTTTTTGTTTGTGATAATAGCCAAATCAAGATTTTTACTTTGAGTTCTGGACTTCAACATCCGATAGTCCATCACTTTATTTTTTGTGTTCTTCTTTTTTTTTTTTTTTGAAATTCATTTTTTTGTTTTAAATGATTAATTTGTTATTTAAAAAGTAAATTTTATTGTTAGTGTAAATATTTTGTAGAATAAATTTAAGGGTCTTTCAATATGATTTCGCCTTATGCCACGAAATCTGTTGAGGTGACTGTAGTCCATATTTAGGCAAGTCGATGAATAAATAGCCGAGTCAAGAGCTCCCACTACCATTGACTCGTGATCACATGTACATTGTAATGCTAAATTCATTTCTTTAATTTCAGCCACGTACCCTCCGATCCCAAAGAAACAAACCATGCATATGCGTCAAGCCATGCATGTTACAGCCTTAACTTTAGGTAGGTAGCTCAATGTAAAATAACACATTTTCTTATTACCCGCGGTTACATAAGTTACGGGTTTGGTTCAAGTTTTATATTCTTCTAAAAGGATTTATTAAAAATATATGTATTATTAATTTAAAAGTCAATAACTTAAAAGAACTAGAATCTCAAAGTCAAGATATCTTCTAAGTCCATTGCCAGCATCTCAAACGATCATATTGCCAGCCTTATAATAACTAAATTCATATGCCGAAAAGAAGTTTTTGGAGGAATGTTATTCGTATCTAATTGTGATCCTTCGATATATATCTTAAAAGCTAGAAAAAAAGATACATCTAAACCAGGGAACAAAAAATATTTAGAGAAGAATTACATGTCTATCCAAAAGATTAATATATATATAGAGAGAAATATTTTCTTCAATTTGCAAAAGACCAATTAAGGGAATTTTGAATCTTTCTCCTTCTTCAAAGTGACGTATTCTATTCATTTATACTGGGTTAATTAATTTTAATTGATCAGGAAAAATAGGAATAGTTATTAAGCTTTAACCGTGCATGTGTATAAAGTTATATATGCACGGCTACAAGTCTTATAGCATGTGATCTTATTAACCAAACTGTCTTAATTAAAGGGATTTAGGTTGAGATCATGAAACTTCAAAGAATATAAAAGAGCATACGTATTTCATTAACCTTTTAAGTATACATATATAAACATTTCCACTAATAAAGGATCACAGACAAAAACAAAAGGTTACAGAAAGTGCAGGGTTGTGTGTCACTGTGTGGTCAAAACTGAGTTTGTCCTTCGTGTGATTAATCGAGATTGGGGCATGATGGATCAAAGTTCGTCATTGTAATATCGAGCTATAATGTGAAGTCGGGCTGCTGAGTTCGAACCCTAGAAACCGACCAAGGTCGGGATCCGCCAAGATCGATATCGAGCCCAAACAGAGGTCGAGCAAATAGAAACCGATCGAGACTGAAATCAGCCGAGAGCCCAAAACCGAGATGGAGCCCAGATAGAGGTCGATCACGATCGAGCGCGACCCAGTTCGGGCTCGAGATAATCGCATTTGGGGAGATAATCTCGGCAGAAATCAAGGAAAAGTCAATTAATTAATCTATCATGGGATCTCCACGATATATTTTTAATTATATCCAAAGTACGATTCCTCCACTATATTAAGAGTAGGTTATCATTGATTCAGGTGACTTAATTTATTCATTCACAGATTCATTCATATATTCATACACTCTCATATTGAGAAATTATTGAGATTTACATAGCATCTAGCAAATATTTATCCTTTTTGGGGCTTTTGATATTGATCTATCTTGTTCATTTATAAATTATTCTTTACTCAATTTGGGTTTGTATTCATTCCTTTTTATAGTCAATATTCGATATATTTCTACTTATTTTTCCTATTTGTACCAAGTTACGCCACGTATCCTCAGAACCACATATAAATTCAACTTTATCCGTTTTTCGGTTAAATAATTTGGCGCCCACCGTGGGGCTAAGGATAACAGTGGTTATTTCGTACGAATCTATGCAAAACACACTATTTTACACTTGCTCTTAGAAGTGTCTTTAATTTCAGGTTAAAAATGACGAACTCTCAATTAATGGCCCTACCTATCGACAACGAAATTGGCCTTCAAGATGAGAACAACAACCTGACGACCGAGATGAAAGGCCACTCGTCGATCCCGTTGGAAATCGGGCCACAGATCCAATCGACGTTAATTCACATGTGGCCATCAAGGCGAACCAACGTTTTGACCCTGAAAATAACATTCATGGTGGAACTCGACCTGCAATTCAAAATACCCAAAAATATTGGAGAAGACGGGATCAACATGCGTATAATTTTTGAAATGTTACAAGCTCAACAGGTAGCAATAGCTCAGTTGCAGAGCCAAACCCAGGCACCGAGCTGGGCCGAGCCCGGTCCACCCCGAGAAGTCACCCACAAAACGGGGCCAGCTGTAGTAAGATCAAATGAACAAAAATCGGGAACTAATCCCGAAATTATTAGGATGTTTGAGGAACTAACAAAACGAATTGAGTTAGGAGAAAAGAGGATTGAAGCAAACGACAAAAAAATAGAAACTTATAACTGCATGGTTGATCAGATCCCGGGGGCACCACCGGTATTGAAGGGCTTAGATTCCAAAAAATTCGTACAAAAGCCTTTCCCCCCGAGCGCGGCCCCCAAATCGATCCCCAAGAAGTTCCGCATGCCCGAAATTCCTAAATATAATGGGACGACCGACCCCAACGAACATGTCACCTCTTACATATGTGTCATTAAAGGGAACGATCTAGAAGACAACGAGATCGAATCCGTATTATTGAAGAAGTTCGGGGAAACCCTATCAAAGGGTACAATGGTATTGTATCATAATTTACCGCCTAACTCTATCGATTCTTTTGCTATGCTTGCAGATTCTTTCGTAAAAGAACATGCCGGAGCCATAATGGTCGAGACGAGGAAGTCGGACCTTTTCAAGGTAAAGCAAAAAGATAACGAGATGCTAAGAGAGTTCGTATCTCGTTTCCAAATGGAGCGAATGGATCTACCACAGGTCACAGACGATTGGGTTGTTAAAGCTTTCACTCAAGGACTGAACGAACGAAGCTCGATGACTTCCCGATAGTTGAAGCAGAACTTGATCGAGTATCCGGCTGTTACCTGGGACGATGTACACAATCGATATCAATCGAAGATTAGAGTCGAAGACGACCAGTTGGGTTTTGGGTTCGTTATTAAAAGGGACATCGACCTAGAACCAAGGTCAAACAAGGACCAATATCGGCCGTATAACGGAGATCGTAGGGGTAGCGAACCTGCACACTTCTCCGTACGAGGCAAAAGGAGAAGTGATCGAGGCCAGGGGTCTTGGGGGATGATAAACAAGAATGGGTTCAACAGTCATACCGGACCTAAGGAAGCACCATGGTTATCAAAATATAACTTCAACATCGATGCATCCGCCGTCGTGTCGGCTAACGGACGCATCAAAGATACTAAGTGGCCTCGACCTCTGCAGTATGATCCACCCTAAAGAAATCCCAGTCAAATGTGCAAGTATCATGGCACCCATGGCCACAGAATTGAAGACTGCAGGCAGTTGAGAGAGGAGGTAGCCCGGTTATTCCATGAAGGGCACCTTCGAGATTTTTTAAGTGACCGGGCCAAAAACCATTTCAAAAACAGAGATTTTAATAGAAAAAACGAACAAGAAGAGCCACAACCATCATCCACATGATCATCGGAGGGATCGATGTCCCCCAAGGGCCTGTGCTTAATCGCACTAAGATGTCGATTGTAAGTGAGAAGCGATCTCAGACTCATGATTACACACCTAAAGGAACCTTGTCCTTTAGTGACGAAGACGCGAAAGGTAACGATGCACTGGTAATATCTGTACTTATGAATAAAACTCAAGTTAAGCGTGTGTTAATTGATCTAGGTAGTTCGGCCAACATCATTCGATCAAGGGTCGTAGAGCAACTCGTTCTACAGGACCAGGTCGTGCCCGAAACCCTAGTGCTAAACGGATTCAATATGGCATGTGAAACTACTAAGGGCGAGATAATCTTGCCAGTAAACGTGGCCGGGATCATCCAAGAAACGAAGTTCCACGTGATCGAGGGTGATATGAGATATAACACCCTGTTCGGGAGGCTATAGATCCACAACATGAGAGCAGTTCCCTCGACCCTTCACCAGGTTCTGAAATTCCCAACATCGGAGGGAATCAAAACGGTCTACGGGGAGCAACCGGCCGCAAAAGAAAAATTTATCGTCGATGAAGTGATTCTGATATCTTCACTATCATAGACAAAGGGATCGTATTCGAAGGGGGAACAGGATACCAAATAGCAATCACAAACGTCAGCCTCAACCCAACTAGAGAATCGGAAGACTGAAGAAGATGATGACTATGGGGTCCCTCGATCATTCGTGGTCCCTGATGATTCCGATGCCACCCAATCAACAGTCGAAGAACTGGAGCAAATCACGTTAATCGAACATCTGCCCGAGTGAAAGGTATACCTAGGCATGGGGTTAGATCCCCGAGCTCAGGAAAAAGCTTATTCAATTTTTTATAGCTAACATGAACTGTTTCGCTTGGTCCCATCTTGACATAACAGGGATCCCACCGGAAATAACCACCCATAGACGAGGTAATCAAATTTCTTAAAATAATATCCATTCGAGAAGTAAAATACCCCGAATGTCTAGCAAATGTGGTGGTAGTCCTTAAGAAGGAAAACAAACTTAGAATGTGTATATATTATAAAAACCTGAATAAAACATGCCCTAAGGATTCATTTCCTTTGCCTAATATCGATCGTATGATCGATGCCACGGCCGGCCACGAGACTCTCAGTTTTCTCGATGCCTACTCCGGGTACAACCAGATACAGATAAACCCGGAGGATCAGGAAAAGACCTTGTTTATCACTAAGTACGGTACCTACTGTTATAACGTAATGTCATTCGGTCTAAAAACTGCTGGTGCAACTAATCAATGCCTAGTAAACCGAATGTTCAAAAAACAAATAGAAAAATCAATGGAAGTTTATATTGATGACATGTTAGTTAAGTCTCTGCGAGCAGAGGACCATTTAAAGCATTTGCAGGAAACTTTCGACATACTGAGGGAGTACAATATGAAGCTCAACCCCGAAAAATATGCATTCGGGGTTGGCTCGGGCAAGTTTCTTGGTTTCATGGTATCCAATCGAGAAATCGAGATCAACCCCGATAAAATCAAATCTATCAAGGGCATCACGATAGTAGATAATGTAAAGGCCGTGCAGAGACTAACGGAACGGATAGCCGGCCTAGGATATCCAACTTTGCATGGACTCCGGAATGCCAACAGGCTTTGAAGGAACTGAAGCGGTATTTATCGAGCCCGCTTCTACTTCATACCCCGAAAGTGGACGAACAACTTTACTTGTACTTAGCTGTTTCGGAGATAGCGGTTACTGGAGTCCTGGTTTGAGAAAAATGAGGTATGCAATTCCCTATTTATTATGTCATCCGGACCTTAGGCGAGGCCGAAACTAGGTATCCACACTTAGAAAAATTAGCGCTTGCTTTAATAAGCGCCTCTAGGAAACTAAAACCATATTTCCAATGTCATCCGATACATGTTGTAATATCCTCTTCGAAGTATTTTGCACAAACCCGAGCTTTTGGGTCGATTGGCCAAATGGGCCATAGAAATTGGCGGGTACGATATTGAGTATCGACCCCGAACTGCTATCAAATCTCAAATCTTGGCGGACTTCGTGACTGACTTTATGCCGGCCTTCGTACCCGATATTGAAAAAGAACTACCAATAAAATCGGGTACCTATCCGGGTGTCTGGACCCTCTTTACTGACGGAGTCTTGAACACAAAGGGGTGCGGACTAGGCATCATACTAAAATCGCCCAAAGGTAATATAGTTACACAGTCTATCAGAACTACAAAATTGACTAACAATGACGCCGAGTATGAGGCCATGATTGCAGGTCTCGAACTAGCTAGAAGCTTGGGAGCGGAGGTCATGGAGGCTAAGTGTGATTCCCTCCTCGTGGTAAACCAAGTTAACGAAATTTTCGAAGTCCGAGAAGATCGAATGCAGAGGTACTTGGATAAATTACAGGTGACTCTACACCGATTTAAGGAATAGACTTTGCAATAAGTACCCCGAGAACAGAACAGCGAGGCCGACACCCTTGCAAACTTAGGTTCATCGGTCGAAGATGACGAACTCAACTCGGGGATTGTCGTACAACTCATAAGATCGGTGATGGAAGAAGGTCACGCTGAGATAAACTCCACGAGTCTAACCTGGGATTGGAGAAACGAATATAGAGAGTACTTCAAGAACGGGAAGCTTCAATCAGGTCCAAAGGAATTGAGAGCTCTGCGCATAAAGGTAACACGATTCACCCTATCCGAAGATAGAACGTTGTTTAGAAGGATGTTCGATGGGCTATTGGCAATATGTTTGGGACTGGGAGATACCGATTACATCCTACGGGAAATTCACGAAGGCACTTATGGAAACCATTCCAGTGTTGATTCGCTGGTCCACAAAGTAATCAGATCAGGGTATTATTGGACCGATATGGGCAAGGATGCAAGGGAGTTTGTTCAAAAATGCAACAAATGCCAAAGACATGCACCCATGATTCATCATCCCGGGGAGCTACTCCACTCGATCCTATATCCATGGCCTTTCATGAAATGGGGAATGGACATCGTCGGCCCCCTCTCATCAGCCCCAGGTAAAGCTCAGTTTATTTTGTTTATGACTGACTATTTCTCTAAATGGGTTGAAGCATAGGCTTTCGAGAGAGTTAGAGAAAAAGAAGTGATAGACTTCATTTGGGACCACATCATATGTCGATTAGGGATGCCATCCGAGATTGTATGTGATAATGGAAAATAATTCATCGACAGCAAAGTAACTAAAATTCTCGAGGATCACAAGATCAAAAGGATCCTATCAACACCGTATCATCCCAGCGGGAACGGACAAGCTGAATCGACCAACAAAACCATCATCCAAAATCTTACGAAAAGATTGACCGACGCCAAAGGAAAATGGAGAGAAATACTACCCAAGGTCCTATGGGCATACCGCACAACATCGAAATCCAGTACCGAAGCAACGCCATTCTCGTTGGTTTATGGCGCCGAAGCTCTGATCTCGGTTGAGGTCGGAGAACCTAGCATCAGGTTTCGATATGCAAAAAATGAGTCGAATAACAAGACCATGAATACGAGCCTAGAATTGTTGGAGGAAAGATGAGAAGCCGCTCTCGTCCGATTGGCCGCCCAAAAATAGCGGATCGAAAGGTACTATAATCGAAGAATCAATATTTGAGATTTTAAAATACGGGACTTGGTGCTAAGGAAAGTCACCCTCAACACCCGAAATCCGAATGAAGGGAAACTGGGTCTGAACTGGGAAGGACTTTATTAGCTTCTCAAAATCATCGAAAAAGTATCCTACAAGCTCGGTGTGATAAACGACAAATAACTACCGAGCAATTGGAACGTATCGCACCTAAAACGATACTATTACTAAGGTACGACCCTCCCATGTTCATTTGTATTTTGAAATTAACCATTGCAGGTGTTCGACCAGAAACAAGGATGGATTCTTCAACTCAAAGCCTTTAGGTCTGAAAGCACGCGTTGCACTCTTTTTTCCTTAGATCGGTTTTGCCCCAAATGGGTTTTTTGGCGAGGTTTTTAATGAGGCAACCATTGATCGCGCTAACTTAGAACAATTCAACAGTATCTGAGGCCTTTTTACAATCAACCTCGAATACTAGGGGGCATTGCCCTCAAAGAGTTTAAGTTCGATGTAAGGAAGTTACTTCATGGCAACATGGTCTCGATAGGGAAACTTTGTAAGGGCCAAATAGTCAAACGAACCATGCTCGCATAGTTTGCTCGAGCCCTGGCACAAAACATGAACACATGTATAATGACTTATAAAGAGAAATTTCTTCTTTACCGATATCTCATATCTCAGAAAGATTCATCTACTTCATGTTCCCGATCTATTATGTAAGCATGCTTAAGGGCCGACCGTGACCGGAGTTCGAATGATTACCCCATAAATAGGGGACTGTTATCCGAAAAATCAACGAGATCAAGCTCTATAAAGCCTAAGGGGTACGTTGCTTCGAATTCGAGAAATCATCCTCACTCCACTACAAAGCCTAAGGCCTATCTTAACTCAAGTTCGAGCAAACCCTCACTCGACTACAAAGCCTAAGGGCTACCTTAATTCTAGTTCGAGCAAACACTCACTCGACCACAAAGCCTAAGGGCTACTTTGCTTCGAGTTAGAGAAATCAATCCCACTCGACCATTAAGCCTAAGGGCTGTTTTTTACTTCGAGTTCGAGCAAACACTCACTCGACCATAAAGCCTAAGGGCTACTTTGCTTCGAGTTCGAGAAATCATTATCACTCGACCATAAAAGCCTAAGGGCTATTTTTTACTTCGAGTTCGAGCAAACACTCACTCGACCATAAAGCCTAAGGGCTATTTTTCACTTCGAGTTCGAAAAATCATCCTCACTAGACTACAAAGCCTAAGGGATACTTTGCTTCGAGTTCGAGAAATCATTCTCACTCGACTATAAAGCCTAAGGGCTATTTTTACTTCGCGTTCGAGCAAACACTCACTCGACCATAAAGCCTAAGGGTTGAGTTTCCTCGAGTTCGAGTAAACCCTCACTTGACCATAAATCCCCACTCGACTTCAAAGCCTAAGGCCTACCTTAACTCGAGTTCGAGCAAACCCTCACTAGACTACAAAGCCTTAGGGCTACCTTAATTTGAGTTCGAGCAAACACTCACTCGACCACAAATCCTAAGGGCAACTTTGCTGCAAGTTCGAGAAATCATTCTCACTCGACCATAAAGCCTAAGGGCTATTTTTTACTTCGAGTTCGAGCAAACACTCACTCGACCATAAAGCCTAAGGGCTAGGTTGCCTCGAGTTAGAACAAACCCTCACTCGACCATAAATCCTAAGGGCTACTTTGCTTCAAGTTCGAGAAATCATTCTCACTCGACCATAAATCATAAAGGTTGTTTTTTACTTCGAGTTCGAGTAAACACTAACTCGACTATAAAGCCTAAGGGCTACATTGCCTCAATTCGAGCAAAACCTCACTCGACCATAAATCCTAAGGGATACGTTGCTTAGAGTTCGATAAATCATCCTCACTCGACTACAAAGCCTAAGGCCTACCTTAACTGGAGTTCGAGCAAAACCTCACTCGACTACAAAGCCTAAGGGCTATCTTAATTTGAGTTCGAGCAAACACTCACTCGACCACAAAGCCTAAGGGCTACTTTGCTTCGAGTTCGAGAAATCATTATCACTCGACCATAAAGCCTAAGAGCTATTTTTTACTTCCAGTTTGAGCAAACACTCACTCGACCATAAAACCGAAGGGCTACTGTTTTTACTTCGAGTTCGAGCAAACACTCACTCGACCATAAAGCCTTAGGCTACTTTGCTTCGAGTTCTAGAAATCATTCTCACTCGACCATAAAGCCTAAGGGTTGTTTTTTACTTCGAGTTTGAGCAAACAATCACTCAACCATAAATCCTAAGGGTTACGTTGTCTCGAGTTCGAGCAAACCCTCACTCAACCATAAATCCTAAGGGCTACGTTGTCTCGAGTTCGAGCAAACCCTCACTCGACCATAAAGCCTAAGGTCTACTTTGCTTAGAGTTCGAGAAAACACTCACTCGACCATAAAGACTAAGGGCTACGTTACCTCGAGTTTGAGCAAACCCTCACTCGACCATAAAGCCTAAGGGCTACGTTGCTTCGAGTTCGATAAATCATCCTTACTCGACTACAAAGCCTAAGGCCTACCTTAACTCGAGTTCGAGCTAACCCCCACTCGATTACATAGCCTAAGGGCTACCTTAATTCGAGTTTGAGAAAACACTCACTCGACCTCAAAGCCTAAGGGCTACTTTGCTTCGAGTTCGAGAAATCATTCTCACTCGACCATAAAGCCTAAGGGCTATTTTTTACTTCTAGTTTGAGCAAACACTCACTCGACCATAAAGACTAAGTGCTACGTTGCCTCGAGTTCGAGCAAACCCTCACTCGACCATAAAGCCTAAAGGCTACTTTGCTTCAAGTTCGAGAAATCACTCTCACTCGACCATAAAATCTAAGGGCTATTTTTTTTCTTCGAGTTCGAGCAAACTCTCACTCGACCATAAAGCCTAAGGGATGTCTTTTACTTTGAGTCCGAGCAAGCACTCACTCGACTATAAGGCTTAAGGGCTACACTAGTTCGGTTTTGATCAAATTATTTGAACCGGGGCCTTAGGATACAAACTTCACAATTCTATAAGGCAGAAAGGAAGAAAGTTTTTATATACATGTCAAATTCATTTACAAGGGCAACATAGCCCGGTCAAATTTCTTTACAAAAGACCAAAACGGTCTTATAAGAAACAAAAAAATACTAAAAGACTTACTCTTCTCCAGGAGCAGCGTCTTCGCCCTTGAGACCCCCTTCACTTTCAGATCCGCTCGCACTCCCGGTACAACACTCTGGCTTCGGCTTCAAGCTCCTTAGCTTTCTCGATCTCGACTGTTAGATCGAAGCCACGAGCATGAATCTCTTCGAGAGTCTCCCTTCGAGACTGGCATTTAGCATGCTCGGCAACCCAATTTGCCCGAGTCTGAGCAGCCTCAACAACCTTCTTTGCTCGAACTTTAGCAGCTTCGACATCAGATCGATAAACGGCCACCATTGCATCAGTATTGGCCATGGTTTTCTCGACCTCCGATTTGGCCGCTGCAAGTTCTGTGGTCAATCTCTCTCTATCAGAATTTGCTGAGCTCAACTGAGACTAGAACTCTTTGATTTTCTTAGCTTGCACCAAGGCTTTCTCTTTCAAGCTTCGGAGTTGTGCCTCAGTCGAAGCCAGTTGAGTTCGGGCAGTCTCCTTTTCTAAGGCGAGGCAGTCCATGTTCTTCTTCCATTCATCGGCCTCTGATTTCACTACGTCCACTTCAGCACGAAGTTGCTTAATTATATCAAACTTTTGCTCGACCCGCGGGGCCGAATTATTAGCCATCACTCCCGAGTCAATATCATTAAATTCAAAGATTCTTTGTACATGCTCGGCCAATTCAGCTTGTTCTTTTCGAGATGCTTCCAGCTCGGCCCGAAGTCCTTTTACTTCTCCTTCTCTCTGCTCACTGAGAAACTTTAAGGCATCTCTCTCCTTAGTAAGCCTTCAAACTTCGGCCTCGTACCGACTTAGCTCCCCTCGGGATTGGAAAAATGCCTCGTGATGAAGCACAGAAGCCTACAAAAATAAGAAGGGATTATACAAAGAAAGAAAAACACAAGTATAAAAATTGGCAAAAAAGTATGAACTTACTCGATTCAGGGCCTGTTGGGCTTCGTTAAATAGGCAAGGTGCTCTCATATCACTCGAGCTCTTCTTCGGAGCCTCCAAGTCACTCAGACCAGTGACATTTTCTACCCCGATAAAATAACCACGGAAAGGATTCTCCTCTCTATGGACTCCTTCCCCATGACAGGTCTCCACAACTTGAGCGTCACGTGTCATCGATTGGGAAAAAGAAGGAAAATAGGGGGGAATCCCCGATCTCTATCGCCCCGAGTAGGTCTTTTTGAGCGTCGCCTCCGTCCTAGGGAGCCTCAAGCTCGGTTTGTGCATCGACATCCACCGCCTTTTCGACGGTCTCTTTACCCCGAGGAAAAATGTCCTCGATCTCCCTCAGCTTGGGAACTTGGGTCAAAGTCTCCTTCTCGACTTCATCAAGCCTGGACGGGTCAGTATCAACTCCCACCGATACCAAAGTATTTTGAGTATCAGTGCTAGCCCGTGCATGGGCCAACAACCCTAAATCACTTTCTTCTTCTTCTTCTTCTTCTTCTTCTTCTTCTTCTTCATCTTCTTCCCTTAAACTCAGGACCGACTCCATAGTCAAAGGGATTGTGTTCACCTTGGGTTTACAAGCCGCTCTCTTTTTGAATTTTTGACCCTCGGAGTCCGAGGCCTTTTTTCTCTTAATCATCTTCTCCAGTTTTGAGATAGGCGGTAAAACTTCTTCATCACCTGATGTGGGTCTCATAACCGCATCTTTTCCGAGACCTACAAAGAAAGAAAGGTAAGTAAAACTTATGCCTAAAAAAATACTTGAACAATAAGCAAATCGGTGAGCCAAGAAGAAGGTTTACCATGAATACGAGCCTCCCACAGGCCCTTTGACAAATCGCGCCATGCGCGTTCGACATATGTCGACGTCGAAACATGCTCCTGACCCGGTTCTCGAGATAGGGAACCGCACCCGGCATCCAAGCAACATCTGTGTCAAGAAAAACACTGATAAGAAAAGATGAAGAAGTCAAAACAACAAAAACTAAAAACGAAATAACAATTACAGTTCATATTCCATTTCTAGGGAAATGGCATACTCTCAGCCGGGATTAGGTCCGAGGTCTTCATTCTAACAAACCGGCTCATCTAACCCCTATCTTTGTCTTCATCTATGCTCGAGGTGAATGCCTTGGTGGCCTGGCATTGAAGCTTTATGAGCCCACCTCGGTAAAGATGAGGGCTATATAATCTTACGAGGTGGTTGAGGGTGAAGGGAAGACCGTCGATTTTGCTCACAAAAAAATGGAGCAGTATTACAATCCTCTAGAAAGAAGGATGTATTTGGCTGAGGGTCACTTGGTATTTCTTGCAGGTGTCGATGATGACCGGATCGAGGGAATCCAATGTGAAAGGATAAATGTAAATACTCAAGTACCTTTCCACGTGGGTAGTGATCGCTTCCTCCGGTGCCGGTATCACAACCTCTTTGTTTTCGCCAACCACAATCTTTCTTCACCAAATCAAGAAGGTATTTGGGTATCGAGTATATATATCTCGATACCGGCTCACATTGACCAGCAATCGACGAGGGTTTCTCGACCTTAAAGTCGGAATCGATAACACATCCCCTGGGAACGAGTTCTTCATGGCGTGGCTCCATCACTGGTTTCTCACCGGCCGACCGAGATGAGGACGCAGTCTCTTTCTGAGGAACGATTTTAGATATCTTGGCCATCTAAGTTTTCAAGAACAAAGAAGATGGGAAATTGAAATATTTTGGTGTTTGGTGAAGAACAAGCAAAGAAATTTTTAAACCTGGAAATAGAGAACTTTGGAGAAGGCGAAGAACTGTGAAGGTTGGAATGAGAAGAGTTGAAGGTAAAGGTTTAAAATAACGAAGAAGGGAGGCTATTTATAGATTTCACAATGACGGTTCAAAATTAGCAGTGGCCGACCATCGATTGACGCACATTTAATGCCTTGGTAACTGAACCGACGGGACATTTGTCACATACGTCACAATCGGGCTCGACGCAGACGTCAGTGTGTATCTAGTCAGAGGTTGAAAAATCATATATTTTCTCGCCACATTCTTTCCGAAAAACGAGGGGACTATCTATATACGGTCAAAACCGAGTTTGCGCTTCGTGTGATTAATCGAGATTGGGGCATGATGGACCGAGGTTCGTCATTGTAATATCGAGCTATGATGTGAATACATGACCATTTCAAAAGTGAACGGAGAGAGAGTATTAAGTACAAACATATTGTCATGATGATCATGTTGCTTTTAATCAAGCAAGATACATATCATTACTCAAAAGCCTTGAGAACATAATTGGTTATCCATCACATGATGCGTCTGTGTTTCCTTCGATAGTTCCCAAATATTCGCAAATGCTGCTACTACATTCATTTAAGTACTACCATTACGATTTTGAGTGGGAATTATTACAAAATGCCAACTTACTACCTCCGACTCAAAAAATATATATTTTGACAAAATTAATTTTCTTAGAATATATGTAAATATATACTCCCTCCATTTATTTTTACTGGTCCGCTAATTGAATGGAGGAAGTATATATTTACATATATTCTAAGAAAATCAATTTTGTCAAAATATATATTTTTTTAGTCGGAGGTAGTAAGTTGGTATTTTATAATAATTCCCGCTCAAAATCATAATGGTAGTACTTAAATGAATGTAGTAGCAGCATTTGTGAATATTTGGGAACTATAGAAGGAAACACAGACGCATCATGTGATGGATAGCCAATTATGTTCTCAAGGTTTTTGAGTAATGATATGTATCTTGCTTGATTAAAAGCAACAATTTTATATACATTCTTGTCATGTGGCATTGTTGCTTTAATTCCTTAACAAATATACCTAATCACTTTCATGTTTGGAACCTTTTAACACCATTTTTAACAATAAGAAATCATGCATTATTTTGAGCGACAGTGTAAATTTTTTTTATCTTATTAATAATAATTTAATTAGTTATTATAACTTGTTTCCTTGTTCTTTAAATTACATTTCAAAATACTTGTTATAAAAAATTATCTGTAATTGAGTGTCAAATTAAACTAATGATTAAAAATATTAATTTATACATTTTCAATATAAAAAAGTTAAATTCAAAAATATATTACACTATATTTGCATCAATTTTTACAAAACAGTAATAATAAGTCCAATGGTATTTCATAACCATATATTGACTTAGAATTCCTTTTCTGCGTCTATCTAGCTCGATTTCTTCGCCTAACTAAATTATTCTATTATGCAAGTCCTTGCAATTAGTCCCTTTTTATTTTGTTTTTCCCTACTTTATCGCCTTTATTGCTTCAAATTAAAAGCTATTAATTACAAACTTGCCGTAGTACGTTAGACGAGTAACCCAAATCTCTTACAAACAGTCTTAGCGTGAAGCCTGTGAATACTTGATCATTTTGCAATGCTTCACTCCGAATATATATATAAACACAAATGCACATAGGAATCCTTTTCTATATAAGTTATGAGTGCATTTTAATATGTTGTAGCAGTTGACTTTGCCTTATATTTGGAGTCACTAATTTCACCAATTACTTTGTATGATGCGTTTGTTGATCTCATATGGGGCAACTCCTTCGTTTATACCTTGCGAACGAAGCCTATCGGGTATTTCTAATCACATGGGAAAAGATCTAATAGAACTTTCAAAATTAATGTTGATTTAATTAGGAACCGAATACGATAGATAAAAACAAAAGATCCAAATAAGTGATATCGATTAATTGGAATTATGATTATTGTTGTAGGAGTTCTCAGTCGCATGGTTTTTAAAATTGGAAAATTACCAGTTATGTCAGTTCACAAGTAAGTTCGTATAAAAATTAGTTAATTCATAAAATATTATTAATATAAGCAAGTTAGTTATTTGTAGCAAAAAAATATCCAATTTTTGCTTTCTTTTGAGTGTGTGTAATTGTAATAGATTAGATACATCTTATGAAGTTTAAATCTCAGTTTTGGGTTGATTTGGTAGAGTATTGAGGTGGTTTGAATCGAAAATTCGAAGTAGAAGATGAACATGAAAAAAGATGATATGTGTATCACATATGTATCATATTCATATCAAATATGTATCACATGTTTATCCATATATACCCGTGTGTGAGATACATGTGTCGCAGAAGAATTTTTCGAACTCGATTTAAACTACGAATTTTGATACTAAATTAGTCCAAATCACTTCCAATCTTCCTCAAATTTCATATATTGACTCATCTTTATGTTTTCAATGAATTTTAACTATACACATTAATATTAAAAAGGTCCCTTCTATCTTGTATAATTTTTTTTTGTTTGTAATTCATCACCTTGTTTGCTACCTATCCATGAAATTTCCTTTTCGTCTTGCATCTAATGTTGCTGATCATGCAAATATAAAAGGAAATCTTTGTTTGTGATTCTTAGAGAGGAAGAATCCTTATTTATTTGAGTTTTTAATTTTTGTATGTGCTTGGTTAGTTTTGATATGTCTAAAATTAATGGCTAGAAGTTGATAAGTTAAGACTTATTTGAGATATTTCCGTAAGATTCCCCTTCGAATATTCCTCTATTGCACCAATACCGATTCTAATATATCCAATCTTATTCCAAATTGAATATATGAATTGTATGGGTGGCCCAAACCCATTTTGAGCTGTCCAACTCGCCCAAAGTTGGGCTAGTCATTGTCCCACCCAATTGCTGAACTCAGTCCATCTTGATCCAATCAATTTCATCTCATCTAAAATTGGGCTGATTTTTAGTCCAAATTGATCCATAAGTAACTTTGCATAAATATCTTAAATATGACTTTCTTTTATTTGATATATTATATATGACCCTAATAAAAAAAAGTCTTATTTGATAATTAAACAATTCATAAAAAAAATAACACACATCAATTAAAGCTTGGTAAGAGTTGAACGGGTTAGGTTATGACCTAAATTTTAGCACAACTTGATTCAGCTCATCTCTGACCAAGTTACTTATGACCCGCCTATTTATTTACCCAGCTCATTTTAACCGGCCCAGCACGCACATTTGACACTCCTAATAGAATTGGATGAAATTAAGTAACTTGGAGTATGTTTCAAGGAAACTGGCTTAAGCATCTATATTACTACTATATAGAAATGGGAGTTGGGGGTGGGACGAACATGTTGTTTTACTAGATTCCATGTGAATAGTAACGTGTAGTTGGCCATTTCATTAAATGAGTATATGGTTGTTTGTCTATTATATCCTTGACTTACACCATCTAATTAGTTTTATTTTTTAGGGTAAATTGGTGATTGAGTTTCTTCATCCTATTCATCTCTAAACACGTGTATTCCACTTTCAATTTATATTTTTTTACTGCCACACTCCAATAGTCCATTCTAGAAACTATTCTGATCATCATCCTTCAATTTGATCTCTTTGAGATGTTTTAATTTGGTTCCAAGTTTTCTCGGCTAATTTCTCTATTTCTCAATTAGTTTGAGTTTTCTGCTTTCTTTTCTTTGTTTAATCACCACTGCTTCTTACATGACTCACTTCTTAGTTTTACTGTTTTTATATAGCCCTCCATTGAATCTATGGGTTCTGGTAAGGATTTTTACTCTTTTTATTTTTGCTGCAAGATTTTTAGAAATTGCAACAGTCTTTATTTTGAGCCCTAAATCCCTCCTTAAGATGTTAATGGAAACTTGTGCAATTTGTGTCCCCTCAGAGGGCATCCGATTGAAAAGAATAAAACTTGTGCAATTGGTTAGTTTGGGAACAAGGTGTGGGTCTACTGTATTTTCTGATATAGTAAGTTTTTTTCGATTCTTTCTTTGATTTTTGCCTTTGTTTCTTGGTAATAAGAATTTGGTGGATATTTGATAGTTTTTCTAGATTCTCTTGCATAGGTTCTTGCTGGATTTTGTACATGCATGTCACTACTGTTTCTTATTTACAGATGCATGTTTGTATATAGATGTCTAGGTGCATGTTTGAGATACATAATTGTTTCTAATTTTAATTGAGTAAGATTGGTACTTTCAACTGGAGCCCAAGCTCCGTTCTTGAAGCAGTGTCATTGGATTATTCTTTTTCTATATTCTTTATGAAGCAAACAAAGATATTGATGCAATGGCATTGGAAAAGATAAGGTTACCCGTTTGTTGCATTTGATTACCTGTTACTTTTACTCTTCCTCTTCCATTTGGCCATTAGCTCTACTACTCTTTCCAATAAGCTTCGACTTGCCTCATTTTCTTTTGGCCTATTGCTTGGTTGATTCACTGAGTCTGCACATGCATGCTCTTATAGCTGACCATTTTTTTGTGAATTTTATTTTAGTGATTTTTTCATGTAACATGAGAGACAGCATTGCAATGATTAAATTATATACATGTTACATATGTTTTCTTTACATGACACAGAATACATGTTTGGAGAAAAGTCACTGTTAGAAAGTCAAGCTTTCTTTGTAAGGTTCAGGAGTAAAATCTCAGCTTTGTATACCTTCTAAGTTTAAAGATTGAGCTTTCAGGTTGCTTACATTTCCCAAGAATGATAGCTAATTTGTATACGCATCCAAGTTCAAAGGCTACAACTGTCCTGCAGGAGTTCAAAGACTTTGAGGTCAAATTAAATGAATCATGACATAATGGATTTTCAGGTGCTTTCTATTACGCTGCCAAAATGTAAGAAAATGTTTCTGAACTCTCAAAATTCAACTAGATTTTTTGTTGTTGTAAGATATCAGAAGTTTCGTTTAACACTTTTTTGTTTTGTTCTGTATGCGCAGCCTCCATAGAGACCACTCTCATGGCAATCAGCAAGAATCAACTGAACACATTTCTCAATCCATCAACTGAAAATGGTAATTCAAGAAGTCAATTTTGCAAGCTTACAATTTAGTATAATACATTTTGGGTAGCTTATAGCCTTTGTTTCTATGACTTATCTTCAAGACTTCCTAACTTAGATTGCGCACATCCTTAAATCTTAGCCTTCTCGGGTTTAAAGTTTCGAGTTAATGTTAAATTTAAGTATTTATGCTAACACAATTTGAGTTCTATTTTCGTCTGTTTTGATATAGAATGAAGTAGTTATGTCTGTATATGTCTGAGACCAAATGCAAAAAGATTTCAAGAAATATTATAGACATTGCAAAACAGAAAGACTTAATCGTTCAATGGCCATGACTATGTCCTTTCATAGATTGAGAAAGATAAATTTACTCTTTTTCATCAAATGAATTGTCTCAATGCAAAACCAAGTAAATTTGCATCTAATGTTGTTGAATCGTTGATAATGTGGATTGGAAAAATGATGACAATTTAAAATTACAAAACTGTAACTTCGTTGCAATCTTAAGGAGGCCAGACTAACGAAACAAGCTCTCTTACCATGACTATGGCCTCTCATGTTTAAATTCATTCTTTTACACTTCACATATTATTTAGAAAATGGTTCTACTCCAAAAAATTTAGTAAGTTAATATAAACAGAGCTAAAAGAGGGGATCGAAAATATGCTACATTTGATATGCTTGCAAGTGGAATACGGCATGGTAGTATAGGTGCACAATATCACATTATGATTCATTATCAACACTGATCTCCACTATATTATATTTTTCATTAGTGGTTCTAAATTTTTCACAGAAAGAAGAGTAAAAAAGGATGCACCAACTGATAAATAAAAAAGGCAGAAAATTTGAGAAGTTACAGTGTAGGATCATCATATAGTGTAGGTGAAAAAGCAGAAAGTCATCCTGTCCACTAGAAACCCTGTTGCAAGTATTGCTGAACAAAAAAAATTCAGTTTGAGCCTCTACATTAGTTCGTCATGATGACCATGTTACATAGAATGTTGTTTATTCTAAAGCCATTTGGAAAAAAAATGTTTAAATAGTGACCTAATAGAAAAACATGCTTAAGAGAGACAAGACTGGGATATTAGTCGTTACTAATCCTCCCATGAGTGCAGTTTTGAATTGAGAATTTAAGATATGTGAGTCGACTAGCTTTCAGCGGGCAAAAAAATAGTCATTTTCTATTTCTACTAGTTTATGGTTGCCAATATTATAATATGTTATTTAGTTCGATTGGTATTAGTTTTACTCACATGATCAATTTTTGCAGTCAATATTATGTTTGGAGACACTGATGAGAAGTATATTTTTTTGGCAATTGAATAATTTGTCAGTTGCTATATTTCACTTGATAAATTTTACATATTTGTTGGTGTGGATAAATATTCTATCCATCATTTTTGTTATTATTTCTTCTATTGGATTAGCATAAGCATATGATAAGTTTCATTTTATGATGCTTCTTGGTTTTTGCTGCTTGTAGATGTTGACATTATATTTGAGAAAAATCAGTCACTTCACAGTAGTGAGCTGTCAGTAGTAACCCTTTGTTAGGGGAGAAGAAAAAAGCCAATATTATACCCTGCTTCCTGTTGAGGCTTTGGCTGCAAAGCTACTCAGTAATGGAAAGGAGAGAAATATCATGCAAAATTAAATTTTTGTAGTGGAGAAGGAAAATGGTGACTCTGTACCACTGTTGCTGCCTTTCTTCTTGCTGCTTTGTGTTTATAGTTTCTGCCTTTGTATGAATAATGAACTAAAAATGTCGGGGCAATGTAACTACTCCCTGCGTCTCAATTTATGTGGCACCATTTGAATTTGGCACCATTTGAATTTCGAGAGTAGTTTTACTTTGATCATGATTTTCTCATATGCCTTTTAAATATTATAAATTACTAATTATATTATTGTGACTTATAGTACTCTTTACGTAGTTTTCAAATATATAAATGTATTTCAAAAGATTTAAAGATTCTACATCCGAATTCATGGTCAAAACTCTCGAAATTTGAACCGCCCCACCTAAATTGTGACATAGGGAGTATATTGAGTTTTAGTTGAATGGAGCTATATTAACTGCAACTCTACAAATTTTCCAGTCAAATACGTTAATATTGAACTTTTTGGCTCAACTTTGAGCTATTTTAAATCAGTTTTCGACTCGATCTGTTGAACTATTTTAGTGTTGGGCCCGTGCAGAGCATAATTATATAAAACATGGCCTAAGACATGTGACGTGGCACTATATGTGATGAGAGAAGCCATTTATCTTTTTCCATATGTTTTGCTACTTATTCTAATTTTTCTGTTTATCTTATTTTCGGATGAAAAATTAGAAGCGACTGTTCATTCTCTTTAACCTCTTTAGCCACATTTTCATTTGTTTTCCACCGTTTCATTTTCATTTTCTCCTACCAAACCGAAAACTCTCCGGTCTCCACATACTTTCTCATGGAACTTACCCATTCCTCATCCCCTTTTCTGCATTTGATTTTTCCTCTTTTTTCATTAATATAAATTGTGCCTGGTGCGTTTGGTTCGACCAAAATATTATTTATTTAAAATACATTGTGATAAAAATTTCACATTCTCCAAATACGCTGATGATTTCAATTCAACAGATGTTTGCCGATCTCTGATTGTGTTTGGTTCGACCAAAATGTTATTCATTTAAAATATTCATTGTGATAAATATTTCACATTCTCCAAATACGCTGATGATTTCAAATACGCTAGTTGTGTTTTGGGACTAGAGAACGCATAGAAAGGGACAAAATGTGATGTTTTTTTCTCTTATTGGGCGCATCATATTGTATGTTACAATCTTCTATTCATGAGTGTTCAGGGAAGATGTCAACTTAAGCAACATACAATATGCTTTTTCTCTTACTAGAAGTATTTTATTACTTTATGTCATAATTATGGTACTCATGTTAAGTAATTTTTCTTTAATTTCCTGATTTAAATATTTATAGTATCATGGAATAAGTGGCGATTTTCATCTTTGTTGTTGTTGATAAATACTTATAGTATCATGTCAAAGATAATACTATAATTTCCTAAATGAAGAATTGGTATCAGAATCTTTAATTTCCTAAATGTTTTTCATCTTTGATCATGAGGAGAAAATTTAGGAATTTAGGGTTGCATATTCGAGCACGAGGGGAGAGGATAAATTACCAAAGATGGTAAATTCTCCGAGAAAAAGAAAGAAAGAAAAGACGGAAAGTGTAGAAAAAGAGTTGGGATATTTCTTCCCCCCCTTCATGCGTGATAAGGTTTCATTATTTTCCTTTTTATTTCTTTTCCTTTTTTATTTTATTATCTCCCCCCCCCCCCATTTATTTAAGATTGAATATGAGAAAAGTAAGAATAGTTCATTATCCATGTAAGTGGTGGAAAAAAACATTATCCATGTAAGTGCGATCTATGATTTAGGTTTCGTAAATCTTGAATGAATCAACTGCAGCCATATATCCCAGGGGCGGAGCTAGCATATGATTTGCAGGTTCGACTGAACCCAATAAGTTTGGTCTAAATCATGTATTTTTCTTAAAAAGTTTATTACAAATATATAAATTATTAATTTAGAATCCAGTAACATAAACAAACTAGAATCCTGAACTCACATGCTTCAAACCCGCCTCTGATATATCCCCTTAACAAATTAGTAGTATAATATGACGTTCTTTTTCTATGAACTTGTAACGACCCGACCGATCATTTCGAGAGTTGTAGCCTCGTTCCTCCATTTACTTCTCATTTTATATTTTATAGCTGTGATGTGACTTACCGGGGTAGTCGGTTCGGGTCCGGAGTGAATTCAGAATGAAATGAGCTACTTAGTCTCAAGGTTGAAAGTTTAAGTTGAAATAATTGACCGGATGTTGATCTATGAGTAAACGACTTCGGAACAAAGTTTTGATGGTTATGTTAGCTCCGTTGGGTGATTTTGGAATTAGAAGCATGTCCGGATTGTAATTTGGAGATCCGTAGTGGAATTAGGCTTGAAATGACGAAAGTTAAATTTTTGGAAAGTTTGACCGGGAGTGGACTTTTTGATATCGGGGTCGGATTTCGATTCCGGAAGTTGGAGTAGGTCTGTAATGTCATTTGTGACTTGTGTGCAAAATTTGGGGTCAATCGGACGTGTTTTGATAGGTTTCGGCGTCGTTTGTAGAAGTTGAATTTCCTTAGTTTCAATGGGCTTGAATTGGGGTGTAATTTGTGTTTTTGAAGTTGTTTGATGTGATTTGAGGGCTCGACTAAGTCGTATGAGGATTTAGGACTTGTTGATGTGTTTGGTTGAGGTACCGTGGGCCTCGGGTTGATTCCGGATGGTTAACAGATCAAAAGTTGAAGTTGAGTGATTGCTGAAGTTGGACCTCTACTAGTGTAACCGCACCTGCTGAGCTTTGATCGCAGGTGCGAGCTCGTAGGTGCGGGCTGGCTCGCAGGTGCGAGATTGGAGGGGAGTGTGCAAGTGGTCTCAGGTGCGAGGAGTTTTCTGTACCTGCATGGCCACATGTGCGGTGAGAGGTGCGCAGAAGCGGAAGGCGCACATGTGCGATGGGCAATTCCGCATCTGCGTGACCGCAGATACGACAGGAAGACCGTAGAAGCGGAACTAGGCATATGGGCTTGGTCCGTATAAGCGACTTCGATGCTTGCAGAAGCGAATCTGCGGAAGCTGAGTGAGGGACGGTAGGAGCGGAAGAAGCCGCGGATGCGGGAGAGTGGTCGCTTCTGCGACGCCGCAGAAGCGGTTATGTTTTCGCAGAAACGGAAGTGCTGGACAGAACACTTAAATACAAGGGTTCGCGATTTTGCTTCATTTTAAATATTTTAAGCTCGGATTTTGGCGATTGTTGAGAGAGTTTTCGAGGGGTTTCTTGAGGTAAGTCCCCTGTGTTCATTTTTGATCAATAATTTTGTTTCCCCATTGAATTTTTTACCTAGTTTGTGTGTATTTAAGGTGAAATTTAGGAGTATGAGGCTAGGGATTTGGGTGACGATTTGGTGTCGGATTTTGGCAACTTTGGTATGGTCGGACTTGTGGTTGAATGGGTTTTCGGGTTTTGTGACTTCTATCGAATTTCGAGACATGGGCCCGAGGGCCGGCGTTTGAGTCGACTTTTGACTTTTGATTTATAACTCAGTATTTTCTTATGGAAATGATTCCTTTAGCCCGTGTTGATTGTACCACATTGTTTGTGGCTAGATTCAAGATATTCAGAGGCCGTTTCGCGAGGCAAGGGTGTGTTGGAGTAGAGATTTACTCGGATTGAGGTAAGTAACACTTCTAAACTTGGTTGTGAGGGTTCGAAACCCCGAGTTATGTATTATATGATTGGTGTTGAGGTGACGCGCATGCCAAGTGACGGGTGTGTGGGCGTGCACCGTATGAACTGTGACCTGGTCGATTTCATGAAACTGTACAGTGAATTTATCTTGTTGCTATCCATATTTTCATAATGTGATAAAGTAATTGAGCTGTCAATTATGCTAGAAATCATATTTAGGCTATTGCCGATACTGTTGAGACCTATAGTGGTAATTTCCTTGTTGTTGACTTATTGATTACAATGATATTTCATACTCAATCATATTTATTCATTACATATCATTTCTCAGTCTTTGTTGTTATTTATTGCTATATCATATTATCATTTTGGGGCTAGTTTCACGACATGGTGAGCCCGAAAAGAGAGATTGATGACTGAGTGAGGCCGAGGGACTGATTGAGAGTGACAGTTATGGGATTGGGCTGCACGCCGTAGCATGTTTATTGATTTATGCCTGAATCTGGCTTATTATAGCGCTTGGGATTGAAGGTGTCCCTCCGGAGTCTGTACACACCCCCAGTGAGCGCAATTGATTATTTTTTAGGGATGGATCTTCCCTGGATATGGATCTTGTCCGAATCATTTATTCGGGGATGGATCTTCCCCTGGGCTGGATTGGACTTATATATTACCGAGTGATTGAGCAGCAGTCGTTATATATATATATATATATATATATATATATATATATATATATATATATATATATATGGGATGGATCTTCCCTGGGCTGGATTGGCCATATACAGTTACTGAGCGATTGAGTATTCTAAGAGTGTGAGTACACGAGACTTTCAGTGTGGTGCATTGCATACAGCATGTGCATTGGCATGTAGATGTTGAGAGGTCATACTTCTCGTATCATTCGGAATTTGATCTATTTTACTTGAATTGAGTTTAACTGTTGAACTTGGAAGCGTGCCTATATTTTTGTACTGTTATTTCTATGTTGAACTGTACCTGTTGAGTTCGTTACTACCTTTCAGTCCACATGTTAGATTTGTTACTTATTGAGTTGGTTGTACTCACGCTACACCATGCACCTTGTGTGCATATCCAGGTACTTCCTATCACGGCGGTTGATGAGTTGTGGAGTTCAGATTCTCGGAGACTATCGAGGTAGCTGCTTGGCATTTTGTAGACCTTGTTTCTCCTTCCCTATCTTTTGCACTTATTGTATTTAGTTTCAGACTATTATACACAGTATTTTCCAGACTTGTAATGTATAGATTCTCATGTACTCTGTGACACCCCGTTGGTTGGAAACTTCCGCGTTGTATTTTGGGTTTCTATCCCGTTTATGAGAACTTCTATTGTTTAAACTGCTTTAATTCATTTTTCTGTTAAATGTGTTGGAAATATTTTAAATGTCGGCTTTCCTAGTACCACGATAGGCGCCATCAAGATAGGTTAGGATTTTGGGTCGTGACAAGTTGGTATCAAAGCCTAGGTTACATAGGTCTCACGAGTCATGTGCAGGTTTAGTAGAGTCTTGCGGATAGGTACGAAGACATCTGTACTTATTTTCAGAGGTTGCCGAACCCGTAGGAAACTTCATATTCTTGTATTCTCGTCGTGCAGATTTGTTGATTCCGGTAACTAAACTTTTGTTTTTTATTCTCTCACAGATGGTGAGGACACGTGCTACCGGATAGGATGAACAACCACTAGTACCACCAGCTAGGGCCACGAGATGCTAAGGTCGCAGGAGGGGTTGCGGTAGGGGCAGAGGTGCAGCTCGTACAACAGCTAGAGCATCACCTGCAGATCTACCAGTTGCTCCAGCTCAGGAGCAGGTTCCAGTTGTGGTTGAGCCAGTGGGGCTAGCTCAGGCACCAGCTGTGCCCATTGTGATTCCAGGTCTTCAGGAGGCGTTGGCCCAGGTATTGACTGTTTGCACTGTCCTTGCTCAGGTGGTTTCGGCTCAGGCCGCACCAACCACTTCTCAGGCCGGGGGTGGTACTCATACCCCCACAGCTCGTACTCCAGAGCAGGTGATGCAGGGACTTCAGATACCTTGGGTACTACCAGCCCAGCCGATTGTAGCTGCTTAGGCCAAGGTGGTCCCCGTTATGACTGATGATGAGCAGAGGAGACTTGATAGATTTGGGAGGCTTCAGCCTCCATCATTTAGCGGTGCTGAGTGAGAGGATGCCCAGAGTTTCTTGGATAATTGCTAGTGGATTCTTTGTACTGCGGGTTTTCTGGAGACCAGTGGAGTCTCATTCACTACTTTTTAGTTCACTGGGGCTGCCTTTAGACGGTGGGAGGCATATGAGAGGCGCAGGCCGGTCAGTGCAACACCACTTACATGACAGGAGTTCTCCGTTCTCTTCTTAGAGAATTTCATGCCGGAGTCTTGCAGGGAGGAGCTGCGCAGACTTTTTGAATAGTTACGACATGAGGGCATGTCTGTGATGCAGTACGAGATGAGGTTTTATGAGTTGGCTCATCACGCAGTTTGGTTAGTTCCCACTGATAGGGAGAGGATTAGGAGGTTCATTGATTTCTTCACAAATCAGTTGCGGTTGCTTATGACTCAGAAGAGGGTGTCTGGTGCTACTTTTGATGAGGTGGTCGACGTTACTCGACAGATAGAGATGGTCTGCAATCAGGAGCGCGGGGAGAGGGAGCCCAAGAGGCCTCGTAGCTCGGGTGGTTTCAGCGGTGCTCCTACTAGAGGTCAGTTCTACCACGGCAAGGGTTGTCCGTATAGGCATGCTCAGACGGCTCGCCTAGTTCACCGTGGTGCATCATCTAGCCATGGTTCATACAGTACTCATCAGGGTCAGTCATCTCTCAGTGCCCTTCCAGCTCAGAGTTCGTCCCATGCTCCTTCAGCTCAGGGTTCGTCTGCACCAGGTGCTTCTAGTTCTCGGGGCCCACCTTAGTACTTGTCGTCATATTCAGAGAGGGGTTGTTTTGAGTGTGGAGATTTGGGTCACATAAATAGATATTGTCCCCGCCTTTCGGGAGGTCCATCTCAGTAGAGGAGTCAGACTACGACTTTAGTACCAGTTACTTCACCACCCGCCCAGACAGCTCGGGGTAGGGCTCAGTCAACCATGGGTCGCCCAAGAGGGGGAGGCCGATCAGGTGACGGTCAGGCCCGATTCTATGTTATTCCTGCCAGACCAGATCCTGTCGATTCAGACACAGTGATTATAGGTATTGTTTCAGTATGCCACAGGAATGCCTCTGTATTATTTGACCTTGGTTTCACTTATTCGTATGTATCATCGTATTTTGCTTATTATCTGGATATGCTCCTTAGTTTTAATTGTTCGTGTATCTACGCCGGTGGGCGACACCATTGTTATGGACCGAGTATATCGATCATGTATAGTGACTATTGGGTGATTGGAGACTTGAATTGATCTCTTGATGCTTAGTATGGTTGATTTCGACGTGATCTTGGGTATGAATTAGTTGTCTCCACGTCAAGTTGTTCTGGATTGTTACGCTAAGACCGTGACGCTAGCGATGCTGGGGTTTCCAAGGATTGAGTGAAGAGGTTCTCTAGACTATGGTCCCAGCAGAGTGATTTCATATTTTAAGGCCCAGCGGATGGTTAGGAAGGGTTGTTTATCTTATTTGTCCTTTGTGAGGGATGTTAGTACTAATACTCCTTCTATTAATTCTGCTCCGGTTGTGAAGATTTTCTGGATGTGTTTACTGCAGACCTGCCGGGCATGCTGCCTGACATGGATATTGACTTTGGTATTGATTTGGTGTCGGGCACTCAGCCCATTTCTATTCCACTGTATCGTATGGCACCGGCGGAGCTGAAGGAATTAAAGGAACAGCTTCAGGGAACTCCTTGATAAGGGGTTTATTTGGCCCAGTGTGTCGCCTTAGGGTGCACCAGTTCTGTTTGTAAAGAAGAAGGATGGTACTATGCGGATGTGCATTGATTACAGGCAGTTGAACAAAGTTACAATCAAGAACAAGTATCCTTTTCCACGCATTGATGATCTATTTGACCAGCTTCAGGTAGCTAGGGTATTCTCTAAGATTGACTTGAGGTCTGGGTATTACCAGTTGAAGATTCGGGACTCAGATATTCTAAAAATGGCATTCAGGACCCGTTATGGTCATTATGAGTTCCTTGTGATGTCTTTTGGGCTGACCAATGCCCCAACAATATTCATGCATCTGATGAACAATATATTTCAGCCTTATCTTGACTCGCTTGTCATAATGTTCATTGATGACATCTTGGTGTACTCCCGTAGCCAGGAGGAGCATGCCCATCATTTGAGGATTGTGTTGCAGCGGTTGAGGGAGGAGAATCTTTATGCAAAGTTCTCTAAGTGTGAGTTTTGGCTTATTTCAGTGGTGTTCTTGGGGCACGTGGGGATTCCACTCAAAAGGTACAGTTCAACATAGAAATAACAGTACATGAATGTAGGCATTCTTCCAAGTTCAACAATTAAACTCAATTCAAGTAAAATAGATCAAATTCCGAATGATATGAGGAGTATGACCTCTCTACATCTACATGCCAATGCACATGTTGTATACAATGCACCACACTAAAATCCTCGTATACTCACACTCTTAGAATACTCAATCACTCAGTACTGTATATGGCCAATCCAGCCCAGAGAAGATCCATATATATATATATATATATATATATATATATATATATATATATATATATATATACTAACAGTCAGTCACTTAGTATTGTATAAGGCCAATCCAACCCATGGGAAGATCCATCCCCAAATATAAATGATTCAAACAAGATCCATGTCCAGGGAAGATCCATCCCTCAAAAATAATCAACTGTGCTCACTGGGGTGTGTACAGACTTCGGAAGGGCTCCTTCAATCCCAAGCACTATAATAAGCCAGATCCAGTTATAAATCAATAAACATGCTATGGCGTGCAACCCGATCCCATAATTGTCACTCTTAATCAGGCCCTCGACCTCACTCAGTCATCAATCTCTCCAGTCTCTATCTCTTTCGGGCTCACAATGTCGTGAAACTAGCCCAAAATGATAATATGACATAGCAATAAATAGCAACAGAGACTGAGAAATGATATGCAATGAATAAATATGACTAAGTACGAAATGTCAATGTAATAAATAAGTCAACAGTAAGGAAACGACCACCATGGGTCTCAACAGTACCGGCAATAGCCTAAATATGATTTCTAGCATGATTAACAGCTCAATTACTTAACACATAATGAAAATACGAATAGCAACAAGATAAATCTACTATACAGTTTCTTGGAATCGACCAGGTCACAGTTCGTACGGTGCACGCCCACACACCCGTCATTTGGCATGCGCATCACCTCAACACCAATCATATGACATATAACTCGGGGTTTCGAACCCTCAGATCCAAGTTTAGAAGTGTTACTTACCTCTATTCGAGCAAATCTTCACTCTAACATATCTTTGCCTCGCGAAACGGTCCCCGAATGCCTCGAATCTAGCCACAAACAAAGCGGTACAATCAACACGGGCTAAAGGAATCATTTCCATAAAGAAGATATTGAGTTATAAATCAAAAATCAAAAGTCGACTCAAAATCTAAGACCCCGGGCCCATATCTCAAAAATTGATAAAAGTCACAAAACCCGAAAGCCTATTCAACCACGAGTCCAACCATACCAAATTTGCCATAATTCGATACCAAATCGTCACCCAAATCCCCAAATCAAACTCTCCAAATCCCTATCCTCACACTCCCAAATTCCACCTTAAATACACACAAACTAGGTGGGAAATTCAATGGGGAAATAAGATTATTGATAAAAAAAATGAGCACAAGGGACTTACCTCAAGAAATCCCTCAAAAATTATCTCAAGAATCGCCAAAATCCGAGCTTAAAATGTTTAAAATGAAGCAAAAGCTCGAACCCTTGTATTTCAGTGTTCTGTCCAGCACTTCCGCTTCTGCAGTGTCACAGAAGCGACCACTCACCCGCATCTGTGGCTTATTTTTCTCCTACAGTCCCTCACTTCGCTTCTGCGTACTCGCTTCTGTGAGCATCCAAGCCGCTTCTGTGGACCAAGCCCATCTGCCCAGTTCCGCTTCTGCGGTCTTCCTGGTGCATCTGCCGTCACGCAGATGCGGAATTGCCCATCGCACCTGTACGCCTTCCGCTTCTACGCTCCTCTCACCGCACCTGCGGCCACGCAGGTGCGGAAAACTCTTCGCACCTGCGATCACCTACACACTCCTCTCCAATCTCGCACCTGCACAAGCCACCCGCACCTGCGATCAAAGCTCTACAGCAGAGGTCCAACTTCAGCAATCACTCAACTTCAACTTTTGATCCGTTAACCATCCGGAATCAACCCAAGGCCCCCGGGACCTCAACCAAACATACCAACAAGTCCTAAAACCTAATACGGCTTTGCCGAGCCCTCAAATCACATCAAACAACTTCAAAAACACGAATCGCACCACAATTCAAGCCTATTGAAACTAAGGAAATTCAACTTCTACAAACGACACCGAAACCTATCAAAACACGTTCTGTTGACCCCAAATTTTGCACACAAGTCACAAATAACATTACAGACCTACTCCAACTTTCGGAATCAGAATCCGACCCCGATACCAAAAAGTCCACTTCCGATCAAACTTCCCAAAAATTCAACTTTCGTCATTTCAAGCCTAATTCTACTACGGATATCCAAATCACAATCCGGACACGCTCCTAAGTCCAAAATCACCCAACGGAGCTACCAAAATCAAAATTCCATTCTAAAGTCATTTACTCATAGATTAGCATTTGGTCAATCATTTTAACTTAAGCTTTCAACCTTGAGACTAAGTGTCTCATTTCATTCTGAATTAACTCAGTACCCAAACCGACTATCCCAGCAAGCCACATAATAGATATAAAGTACAAAATGAGCAGTAAATGGGGGAACATGGCTACAGCTCTCAAAATGACCGGCCGGGTCATTACATCATTCCCCTCTTAAACAAACGTTCATCCTCGAACGGGTCTAGAAACGTACCTGGAGTCTCAAATAGGTGTGGATATATGCTCCGCATCTCCCGTTTGGTCTCCCAAGTAGCCTCCTCAACTGGCTAACCTCTCCACTGCACCTTCACTGAAGCTATGTCCTTTGACCTCAACTTTCGAACCTGCCGACCTAAAATGGCCACCAGCTCCACATCATAAATCAAATCACCATCCAACTGAACCGTGCTGATATCCAAAATATGAGACGGATCGCCGACATACTTCCGGAGCATAGAAACATGAAACACTGGATGCACACTCGACAAACTAGGTGGCAAGGCAAGTTTGTAAGCCACCTTCCCAATTCTCTGAAGTACCTCAAAAGGCCCAATATACCGAGGGCTCAACTTGTCCTTCTTCCCAACCTCATAACACCCTTCATGGGTGAAACCTTGAGCAGTACCTTCTCCACAACCATGTAAGCAACATCACGGACCTTCCTGTCGGCATAACTCTTATGTCTAGACTGCGACGTGCGAAGCCGATCCTGAATCATCTTAACCTTGTCCAAAGCACTGGAACAAGTCATTACCCAATAGCCTAGCCTCACCAGGATCAAACTAACCCACCGGAGATCTATACCGTCTCTCATACAAAGCCTCATATGGAGCCATCTGAATGCTCGTCTGGTAACTATTGTTGTAGGCAAACTCCGCGAGTGGCAGAAACTGATAACATGAACCCCCAAAATTAATGACACAAGCGCGTAGCATGTCCTCCAATATCTAAATTATGTGCTCGGACTGTCCGTCTGTCTAAGGGTGAAACACTATGCTCAACTCAACCTGGGTAGCCAACTCTCGCAGCACGGCCCTCCAAAACTGCGATGTAAACTGCGTGCCCCGATCTGAAATGATGGATACTGGCACGCTGTGGAGGCGGACAATATCTCGGATGTAAATCTCAGTCAACCGCTTAGAAGTATAAGTAGTCCCAACTGATATGAAGTATGCGGACTTGGTCAGCCGATCCACAATTACCCAAATAGCATCGAACTTCCTCGAAGTCCGTGGCAGCCCAACTACAAAATCCATGGTGATTCGCTCCCATTTTTACTCTGGAATCTCTAACCTCTAAAGCAATCCGCCCGGTCTTTGATGTTAATACTTCACTTGCTGACAATTGAGGCACCGAGCTACAAACCCCACTATATCCTTCTTCGTTCTTCTCCACCAATAATGCTGCCTCAAGTCCTGATACATCTTCGCGGCACCCGGATGGATGGAATACCGCGAACTGTGGGCCTCCTCAAGAATCAACTCACGTAGCCCATCCACATTAGGCACACAGATCCGACCCTGCATCCTCAACACCCCCATCATCCCCAATAGTAACATCTCTGACATCACCATGCGTAACCGTGTCCTTAAGGACAAGTAAATGGGCATCGTCATACTGGCACTCTCTGATGCGATCATATAAGGAAGACCGAGATACCACACAAGCTAGAACCCGACTGGGTTCCGAAATATCTAATCTCACGAACTGGTTGGCCAAGGCCTGAACATCAACTACAAGCGGTGTCTCACCAACAGGAATGAATGCAAGGCTACCCACACTTACTGCCTTTCTACTCAAGGAATCGGCTACCATATTGGCCTTCCCGGGGTGATACCGAATAGTGATATCGTAGTCCTTTAGCAGCTCCAACCATGTCCACTGCCTCAAATTTTGATCCTTCTGTTTGAACAAATGTTGGAGACTCCGATGATTTGTAAACACCTCACAAGACACACCGTAGAGATAATGCCTCCAAATCTTCAATGCATGAACGATGACAACTAACTCCAAATCATGAACATGGTAGTTCTTCTCATGAGGCTTCAACTGACGTGAAGCATAAGAAATCACTCTACCTCCCTGCATCAAGACACACCCAATACCGATCCGAGAAGCATCACAATACACTGCATAAGAGCCTGAAGCTGAAGGTAAAACTAGAACTGGAGTTGTGGTCAAGGCAGTCTTGAGCTTCTGAATGCTCTCCTCACACTCATCTGATCATCTGAAAATAGCACCCTTCTGGGTCAATTTGGTCAAAGGCGATGCAATAGATGGGAAACTCTCCACGAAGCGACGATAATAACCTGCCAAACCGAGAAAGTTCTGAATCTCCGTAGCTGAGGACGGTCTGGGCCAACTCTGAACCACCTCTATCTTCTTTGGATCCACCTCATCATTACATTTCAGTCCACATGTTAGATTTATTACTTATTGAGTTGGTTGTACTCACGCTACACCATGCACCTTGTGTGCAGATCCAGGTGCTTCCGGTCATGGCGGTTGATGAGTTGTGGAGTTCAGATTCTCGGAGACTATCGAGGTAGTTGCTTGGCGTTTTGCAGACCTTGCTTCTCCTTCCCTTTATTTCCACTTATTGTATTTAGTTTCAGACTATCATACACAGTATTTTCCAAACTTGTGATGTATAAATGCTCATGTACTCTGTGACACCCCGATGGTTGGGAACTTTCGCGTTGTATTTTGGATTTCTATCCCGTTTATAAGAATTTCTATTGTTTAAACTGCTTTAATTTATTTTTCTGTTAAAAGTGTTGGAAATATTTTAAATATCGGTTTGCCTAGTATCACGATAGGCGCCATTACGACAGGTTAGGATTTTGGGTCGTGACAGAACTCTAATTTAATATTTAGTTTCTAATTATCTATTTGCTGCCCTTTCTTTTTACTATTTTCAAATTTAAGCTACATAAATTTAAAATGCTAGGGAGTCATGATGAAGGTGAAGGTGTAACGACTGAAAAGTTGATTCTGAACTAAGCTAAGGGATTAACGCTATTCTTTTTATGTTTAAAAATAATTATTTTGCACCATGATATCCAGTAATTTTATATTATTATCTTTCACCAGTTATTTATCTTTTGTTTTTCAAATTCAGATATACTTAAATGGTTATTCCATTTAAACTAAATGTTTCGCAAATCCTTTCAGCCAAAGAACTTGATATAAGATGTTTGATTAGTGTTTTCTTTTGTTGAAAATATGATACTAATTAGTAGTTAGCTATATTTTGTTGTATAAACTATGTATCTCTATGTATTCATATAAGTCTTGGTCTCAAGAGAGGTGATATGGCACTACATTCTCGTATTTGACAATATAGAGAGGGTGGTAGAGCAGAGACGGATCCAGGATTTTGATAGGATATGGGTGTACTATTTAAGAAGAGGTGGATCCAAAAAATAACATTAGACACGCCTATCTCCCATAGACGTCTACTTTTAGGGGAAAAAAGGGGAAAAAAATAAGATTAACATAAGATTTGAACTCACAACCTCACCTAGAGAAGTACACTCAATAACTATCACATTATATAATACTTTGAGCACGAGTGCACGCATATATATTTAAATATTTTTGAAAAAAATATAACATTACTATATATGATTTAGGGCGGGGAGCATGAGTTCACGTGCCCCATAGAACCCCTAAATACGCCCCTGTAGTGGAGAAGTTAAAGTGGGAAGAAGAGTTAACAAGAAAGAGAAAATAATTTTAGAAATTTTACAAAAAGTTAGGAGGAGAAATAAAAGTTTTGTCTGGTTAATTAATTAAATAGAATCATGGGAGGAAAAATGGATAAGAAGTAACAGAAAAGGAAAAAATAATAATTAAGGGTGGTGGACATTTAAAAATGGTAAGAATAGCTAACAGGAGAAAAGAAAATGATTTGTGGGATTTTACAGAAAATAAGGAGAAGAATTATGTGTCTGGTTGATCAAATGAAATCTGATGAAAGAAAAGTGAGGAAGAAACTGAAAAGGAAAAACGAAACTGTACCATGAAAGAGAAGAGAAGCACCATTTTGCAGAAGAAAAAGAAAAGAGAAATGAAGAAAGAAAAAAAAATAAGGAAAGAAAGAGAAGAAAAAAAAGAGAGATGTCAAATGAAGAAGGGAAAGCGAATAACATCATTGGTTTACATCCTCTAAATTTTCAAATCACTATATTTTCCCCTTTCTATTATCATTTTATTCTCTATTTTGATTTATTCATGTTCACATATAAAGTGAGTTTTTCTTTTTAAGTTTTTATTATACATAGAGGAAGAGAAAATGAGGGAGATGATTTAGAGGTGAATAATCTAACCCCCAACAAAATAAAAGTCCAGCAAATGTAAATATTTAACCCGAAATATTTTTGCACATATTCTTTTTGTCATAGAATTTTATATAAATAGTCAAAAGAATCACAGTAAAATCATGAAAAGATGTTTGATATTAATACATAACCTTATCCTATAAGAGATTGTTTACCAGTTACGCCGAGACTCCTTTTTCTGGCTTAAGCATTTTGCTAATATAATTAAGGTAGGACTCGAGAACCAGCATAAAAGATGAATAAATTTGCTAGTGCCTTAAGAATAACATGCTTCAATAATCTTGACCTACCCCGAATCCAAAAGGAAATAGAATAAAGAAACTAATATATTAAACATATATAGTGTTAAAATGACATACGCACTTTAAACGTTGTTACAATCAGATGTTATCATTTAACAATATTAAGAGGCAAATAAAAAAACATCGTTAAATTAGTTTAGTTGACTAGCTTGAGAAAGGTAAGTCATTATGCTTGAATAAGAAGTTAGTGTATATTATACCTCGTGGTAATAGTATACGTTCCACTTGGTCGTAAAAACATGGTTAAAAGAAATAGATTGAGAAGCATTGAACAAGATCCAAAAATTAACATAGTTAAAACATGATTATCTAAACTCGTTTTACAAACGATCCTATTTCAACGTTGAGTTAAAGTTCAATATGAGCTTTATGATGCAACTTAATTACGTTGGATCTAGACGTACATGCAAATACTCACACTTTAACCAAAGTCCAATGTATTTTACATATAATCTCATGGATAATTTTTGTCAGTTGTCAACTCGATAAAATTGACCTAAAATTTTGATGTTCATATTGTTATAACTCTGTATTGCTGTAATAAACAATTAAACTTTCTGGAAAAACAAAATAGAAAGTTAGTAATACTTGTTTAACGAAATAGATTCTAGAAAACAAAAAAACAGTATAGGAATAAATCGAGCCCACTGAATACACAGTGTGTCCTTAAGAAAATTATTCCCCTCAAGTACCCGAGCCGAGGTACTGAAATATATCCTCCAAGGATAGAACAATTTAACTCACCAGTGTATTGGTACCAAAAACTCTGATGAACAAATTTCGTAAGGAAAGATTCTGGGATTCAAACTCTATTTATAGAGTTGCTGGCATTGTTCAATCAATCGATCTTTGATCGAAGTCGAAGTTGAGCGACGACGACGACGGCGCGAGACTTGCCTTTTTCTTAACTCTTTAAGAGCTTGAAGAAGAGAAATTATATATATACCCATCAAAAGTTTTTTCTTCCTCCGATATGGGACAATGTCCATTTCCCAAAAAAAACTCAAATATTTTATTTTCCCTCCATTTCTCATTCACCTTCTTTAAACTACACAAGCTTAAAATCCTAATACATGTATAAGATTGTGCAAAGTACATATAAAACTCTTATATTCCCTTTCACTAGCTAGAAGCTGATCGATGAGATTTGTCACTGAAGTTTCTACGATTCTCAAAAAGATAAAATCTTATATTTAATTTTTGCAGTTCATTAATTGACTCAAACTTAGTCCTTTATCATCATGATGGGGTTTTGCAATCTTTAAACCTTTGAAAGTTGAAAGTTTCATATCATCTATTTATTATCTAAATTCTGAACCAAGGATAATCGTATCTAATCACTTTGGATTTAGTCTCCCCAAATACTTGTCTGATTCTTTTGTTCGTTTTAGGAAGTACGTAATTCCTTTCTTGTTGAAGGGGAAATGGGGATGGGATTACAAGATGGTTAATCGAACTCTCACCCTTACCAACAAAGTAAAAAGTTCCATAGCTAACTAACTTAACTATTAATTTAAGGTTCTCCAAAAGTACGTAATTACTCACCTCTTAGTTTTGGCTTCCGAGTTGGTGACCTCTTTCCTGGAGGTGACGAACTTTTGACCACATTAGAGACTTGGAGCATATTAGGATCTCATTTGTGTTAATATACGATAGGTGGTGGAGTTGGTTTTATCTTACTACATAAAATATGTAAGCAATTCTTTCTTTTTTTAACAAGAGATTCAGTGAAGCACCATTTTTTTGTTTTAGCTCAGTGTTGATCGATTCAAATGTCGAGCCTGTCTTCGATGAAAAGCCCGATGGAATCATGTTCATTTATTTAACGGAAAAAGGGTTAAAAATGCACTTAAACTATTGGAAAAGGTTTAGAAATGTCATTCATTCATCTATTGGGCTAAAAATACCCCTACATCCACCTTTTTGGTTCACTTATGCCATTTGACCTTTAAGTCAATGCTGAATTAAAAATAATTATTATTTAAATTCCACGTGGCAACTTTTTATTGGCCAAAATTAAAACATCTAACTAATTAGAAAGATTCACCCATATCTACCAATTTTTCGTACTAACCCGCTTCAAACACTAACCCGACCCGAACAAAAAGTTCAACTAAAAAAAGAGGCACACATCTATCAAACTCCATGGAACAAAAACTCCATGGAAGTTGCAGCGAACATATAAACCAAATTTACTACGTGGTTTTCTTTTTTTTATTATGGCATCCAATTCAATTTACATGATAGACACAAATTGCATTATATTCAAGATGAGTTTAATTTAATCATTCTCACATAACGGAAAGATCTCAACGTGGTTGTTTGGAAGATATCATAAACCATTGGACTATCCATAGTTTTCCGTCCCACGTTATTGTCAAGAATATCATTGGCTCATTCATGATGTTCTTTTCTTATTTGTTTAATTTGTTTATGAACTCTTTATTCGATGATAATTCTATACATGAGATTAATCAAAAAAATGAACATATGTAAATCTATGGGTTAGATGGAAGTGGGGCGATTTTTTTTATTTGAACTTTTAACCACATTAGAGACTTGGAGCATATTAGGATCTCATTTGTGTTAATATGCGATAGGTGGTGGAGTTGGTTTTATCTTACTATATAAAATATGGAAGCAATTCTTTCTTTTTTTAACAAGAGATTCAGTGAAGCAACATTTTTTTGTTTTAGCTCAGTGTTGATCGATTTAAATGTCGAACCTGTCATCGATGAAAAGTGTGATGACCCAAAATGTCATCTTTAAATTTAATAATTAATTATGTATTCAAATACCTCAAAAAGCACTATTTATCATTTCTCGACTTGCGTGCGCAGTCCGTAAAATTTTCTGAAATTTTTTTATGTGAAAAATGGATTAAAATACGAATTAGAACTTTAAAACGCAATTAAGTTGACTTTGGTCAACATTTTGAGCAAACAGACTCGGATCAGTATTTTGACAATTCCGGTAGGTCCGTATCATGATTTGGGACTTGGACGTATGCCCGCAATCAAATTCCGAGGTCCCTAGCACGAGATATGGAATTTTGATAAAAAATTAAAAGTTTAAGTTCAAATAGTGACTGAATTTCGAATTATGTGCAAACGACTCCGCAATAGAATTTTGATAATTCCAACAGTTCCATATGGTAATTTTGGATTTAGGAGCGTGTTCGATATTTTATTTGGAAGTCCGTAGTTAAATTAGACTTGAAATGGCTAAAAACAAGAATTTAAGTTTTGAAGTTTGACCGGGGAGTTGACTTTCTGATAACGGAGTCGGAATCCAGTTCCGAAATTTTTTATAGCTCCGTTATGTCATTTATGACTTATGTGCAAAATTAGAGTTCAATCGGAGCTTATTTGATAGGTTTCGATATCGAATGTAGAAGTTGGAAATTTTAAGTTTAATTAAGCTTGAATCGGGGTATGATTCGTGGGTTTTAGTATTGTTTGATGTGATTTAGAGGTTCGACTAAATTCTTATGATGTGTTAGGACTTGTTGGTATATTTAGTTGAGGTCCCGAGGGCCTCGGGTGAGTTTCGTATGCTTAACGGATAAAAAATTGGACTTAAACAACTGCTGCAATTTTTCTCTTCTATTGGAAATTCTGGGCTGTGATCGAGCCCAAGATCGAGCCCAAAAATCGGAGCCCAATATCGAGCTCCCAAGATCGAGCTCCCATGATCGAGCTCCTTGATCGAGCTCCCTGATCGGACTTCCTGATCGAGCTCTGTGATCGGACTCCACACTTGATCGAGCTCCCTGATCGGACTCCCTGATCGAGCTCCCTGATCGGACTGGACAGATATGTAAGTTATAAAAATAGAGGCATCCGACCCATTTGCCATTTTTGACAAACTTAAGCTTGAGCAGAGGCGACTTTTGATAGATTTTCAAGGAAAGATATTGGGGTAAGTGATTCTAACCCGGATTTAGTCTATATACACAAATATATCATTATTTTCACCATTTAATTAGTGTTTTGAGATTGAAATTTGGGAAATTTTTAGAAATCTCATAGAAGCGAATTTTTGAGATTTCGGTATCGATTCGGAGTCGGATTTGAATGAAACTGGTATCGTTGGACTCGTAATTAAATGAGTTGTCGGATTTCATAACTTTCGCCTGATTCCGATATGTGGCCCCCACAGACGAGTTTTTAATTAATTTCGGTATTTTTATTGAAAATGTAGTATTTTCTTATAGAATTCATTCCTATAAATTTTAGTGATTGTATCGAATTATTGTGTTGGTTAGATTCGAGCCAATTGAAGTTGGATAATCGAGAAAAAGGCCTACTAATGGATTAAATTGGAGCAAGACGAGGTAAGTCTCTTGTCTAATCTTGTGAGGGTGAAATTACCTCATAGGTGATTAAATTAAGTAATTGTTGCTAATTGTGAGGGCTACGTACGTACGGGGTGACGATAGTCCGTGCGTAGTTACTATTAATGCTAAAGTTCGGCTTATTTTGAATTGTTAGGGATAGATAGTAAAAGATGAAAATCTTATATACTTAATTTTCTGCTTAAATTAATTAATTGTTAAAAGAATGGTTCATCCTCTCGAATTTACCTATATAAATATACTCTCATTCCGGAGGTACATAAGAAAATGTCATCCTTTTCTTGTGGAGTGGGCCGAACGCCTCGGCAGGATAGATTCATCTATGGGTTGTGCTGCTCATCCCTCGACAGTGTACACGATATTGTGAATCAGGCCGAACGACCTCGGTAGAAATCGAGCTTAATAATAATAATTACACGATACTTTAATAGTTTATTGTAGCTTGTGAAGCTAATTGATAAATTGGAAATCTTTGAAATTTAAGAATTATTATCCCTGCTTGCTAAGGATTTATTGTTATTCCTGTAAATGAGATTAATTGATAAATTGAAAATTTAGTGGAATTAAAGAAATTTAGTTAATATATTGAGAATTGTTGCATTTGAAGGAATTTAATTGTTTATGCTGGTTAAATAAATTATTGTTATATTCTGCGAATCATGTTGAATTATATATTCTAGTTTTATTTCAATTATTATTGTTGACCCGTAGTGAGTGTCAAAGTCGGTCATCTCATCTCTACCACTTCGAGATTAGGCTTGATACTCACTGGGTACACGTTGTTTACGTACTCATGCTACACTTGCTGTACTTTTTGTGCATGATCTGAGATAGATACCAGTGGAGGACCTATCATAGCACATCCTCGTTATCCAGGGGCGTAGTGGTGAGCTGCCTTTCTTAGTCGTCCTGCAGCTATCAGTGCCTCTTCTTGTATTTTTAATTCTGTCTATTTTCATTTAAGACAATATTTAGATTTTTGTATAATCTACTGGATGCTCATACACTTGTGACACCAGGTCTTGACATACACATTGGTATAATTTGGTGTCTTATTATTTTTCTTGGATTTAAATTTTATCGATATATATCTAATTTATTAGCTGGCTTGCTTAGCTATAGTGTTGGGCGCCGTCACAACCTATAGGTGAAATTGGGTCGTGACAAAAAGCACGATGGAATCATGTTCATTTATTTAACGGAAAAGGGTTAAAAATGCCCCTAAATTGTTGGAAAAGGTTTTAAAATGCCTTTTTGGTTTACTTATGCCCTTTGACTGTTATGTCAATACTAAATTAAAAATAATTACTACGTATTATTTAAATTTCACGTGGCAACTTCTTATTGGCCAAAATTAAAACATCTAACCCATTATAAAGACCTACCCGTATCTACCAGTTTTTCGTACTAAACCGCTTCAAACACTAACCCAACCCGAATAAAAGGTTCAACTAAAGAAAAGAGGCCCACTTCTATCAAACTTCATGGAACAAAAGCTCCGTGGAAGTTGCAGCGAACATATAGACCAAAGTTACTACGTGGTTTTATTTTACTTATTATGGCATCCAGTTCAATTTACATGACAACACAAATTGTATTATATTCAAGATGAGTTTAATTTAATCATTTTCACATAACGGAAAGATCTCAAAGTGATTGTTTGGAAGATATCATAAACCATTGGACTACCCCTAGTTTTTCGTCCTACAGTATTGTCAAGAAAATCATTTGCTCATTCATGCTAGGCTTTTCTTGTTTGTTTAATTTGTTTATGAACCCTTTATTCGATGAAAATGCTATGAGATTAATCAAGAAAATGAACACATGTAAATCCATGGGTTAGATGGAAGTGTGGTATCTTTTTTTTATTTGAACTTTTTATTCGGGTCAGGATAGTGTTTGGGGCGGGTTAGTCCAAAAAATGGATAGATATGGTGAGAACGCGCTCTAATGAGGTTCCAGACCAGGGAAGAGCTACTCCCCCAGCTGCTAGAGGCCGAGGGAGGGCTCCAACCCGTGGTAGAGGGTGAGGACGTCCTAGGACTGTTCCAATTATGCCGCTAGTGGGTCCAGCAGAGAATTCCATTATTGAGGAGCAGGGTGAGGTGCCTGTGGCAGAGCCATCTTTGGTGGATTTCACATCTGCACTGGGATTTCAGGAGGTCATGGGTCGTATGCTGCGGTTCATGGACAATATGACTTAGGCTGATTTATTCCCGGCAGACCCAGCCACATCTCAGGCGGGCGGGAGAGCACAAACCCCTACCGCACAGGCTCATGGGCAGGCAACTGCTGTATATCAGACCCAGGGTGCACTATCCATGCGTGGAGCCCAGCCAGTGGTAGCAGCTACACCTGAGCCCAGGCCAGCTGTAGCCGTTGATCCTCAGAAACTATTGGACAGATGGACTAGACTACATCCTCCTGTCTCTGGGGGTGAGTGACATGAGGATCCCCATGATTTCATTGATCGGTGCAAGGATAGACTGTACAACATAAGGATATTAGAGTCCCATGGGGTAGACTTTGCTACTTTTCAGCTAGAGGGCAGATCCAGTAGATGATGGTAGTCTTATATTCTTAGTAGACCAGCAGATTTTCCTCCCATGACTTGGGAAAGGTTCACCCGTATCTTCCTAGACAGGTATATTCCACCCTCCTAGAGGGAAGAGTTGAGGTTTCAGTTTGAGCAGCTCCAGCAAGGTCAGATGTTAGTGACCGATTATGAGGCGAGGTTTTCTGAGTTATCTCGCCATGCACTTATGATACTCCCTACTGAGGCGGAGAGAGTGTGGAGGTTTGTTGCAGGTTTACATACTGGCATTCAGGCCACTATGGCTCGAAAGGTTGAGATGGGTACTTCTTATGAGCTAGTCATAGAGATAGCCCGCAGGATTGGGGGTGTACGTAAGCGGAGCCGAGAGCAGGTTATGAGGGATAAGCGGTTTAGGTATTCTGGAGAGTTCAGAAGTGCTCCATCTGGGGGCAGAGGTCATTTCGTGAGAGGGAAGTCCAGCAGGCCCTCATATCTAGTACCACCGCCTCCTCGAGGTGCTCCATTGTGACCTTATCTCAGGGCTATACCAGAGAGTTCTTATCGCCCACCAGCTATTCAGGGTCCTTCCAGTGGGTATTAAGGTCCCCAGGGCTAAACACTTAGTCAGCAGCACATCGCACCAAAGCGTTGTTACGAGTGCGGGGACCCCAGTCACATGCGGAGATTTTGCCCCAGACTGCGGGATAGACCAGTGCATCAGGGTCAGCAGCCTATGATTACCGCACCATTTTCTCCACCAGTAGTCTGACCACCAAGAGGTGGAGGACAAGTGGGTAGGGGACGTCCTAGAGGTGGCAGTCAACCAGGCAGAGGCCAGCCAGTTGGCGCTCCAGCTCGGTTCTATGCTTTTCCGGCCAAACCAAATGCAGAGGCCTCAGATGCCATGATTACAGATATTATTTCTATTTGCAGCAAAGATGCCTCAGTATTATTTGATCCAGGAATTCATATGTGCCATCTCTATTTGCTCCATTCTTGGGTATTTCTCGTGAGTCCTTGAGTAGTCATATTTATGTGTCCACTCCTGTGGGCGATTCTGTGGTTATGAACTGTATCTACCGGTCCTGTATTAATCCATTCGATGGTTATGAAACTAGAGCAGATCTCTTATTTTTTGATATGACCGATTTTGAAATTATTCTCGGCATGGACTGGTTATCTCCATATCATACTATTCTGGATTGTCATTCCAAGACTGTTACCTTGGCTATTCTAGCATTGCCTAAGCTGGAGTGGAAGGGTTCGTTTGTTAGTTCATTTAGTCGAGTTATTTCTTTTATAAAGGCTCAACACATGGTTGAGAAGGGTTGCTTGGCTTATCTAGCCTATATTCGGGACACTATTGTAGAAACTTCGGCTATTGATTCAGTTCCTGTAGTTCGGGAGTTCTCTGATGTATTTCCTTCAAATCTTCCAGGTATGCCACCCGATCGTGATATTGATTTCTGTATTGACTTGGCTCCAGATACCCAGCCTATATCTATTCCACCGTATCGCATGGCTCCGAAAGAATTGAAAGAATTGAAAGAACATCTTGAAGAGTTACTAGCCAAAGGGTTCATCAGACCGAGTGTATCGCCTTGGGGTGCACCGGTATTATATGTGAAAAAGAAGGATGAAACAATGCAGATGTATATTGATTATCGCCAATTAAACAAAGTCACTATTAAGAACAATTACCCGTTGCTGCGTATTGATGATTTATTTGACCAATTGCAGGGTACTAGGGTGTTCTCTAAGATCGACTTGAGGTCGGGGTAGCATCAGTTGAAGATTCGGGATTCAGATGTTTCAAATACTGCTTTTCAGACTAGATATGGTCATTATGAGTTTCTGGTGATGTCCTTCGGTTTAACTAACGCCCTGGCAGCGTTTATGGATTTGATGAACAGGGTATTTAGGCCATATATTAATTCATTTGTCATTGTTTTCATTGATGATATTTTGATCTACTCGCGCAGTAAGGAGGAGCATGAGCAGCATATGAGAGTAGTGCTTCAGACATTGCAGGAACAAAAGATATATGCTAAGTTCTCTAAATATGAGTTCTGGCTTGAGTCTGAAGCATTTTTGGGGCATATTATATCGGGCGAAGGTATTAAGGTTGATCCCAAAAAGATTGAGGAAGTTCAGAATTGGCATCGTCCCACTTCGGCGACTGAGATCAGGAGTTTTCTAGGTTTAACAGGTTATTATCGACGATTTGTGGAAGGTTTTTTATCTATTACAGAACCTTTGACCAAATTAACCCAGGAGGGTGCTCCGTTCCGATGGTCCGATGATTGTGAGGTGAGCTTTCAGAATCTCAAGACAGCATTGACTACAACACTAATGTTAGTGTTGCCTTCCGGTTCGGGGATGTATACAGTGTATTGTGACACTTCACGCGTCAGCTTGGGTTGTGTATTGATGCAGGAAAGGCAAGTTATTGCATATGCTTCACGTCAGCTGAAGCCCCACGAGAAGAATTATCCGATACATGATTTAGAGTTAGTTGCGATTGTTCACGATCTTAAGATTTGGAGTCATTATCTTTACGGGGTGTCTTGTGAAGTTTACACTGATCATCGTAGTTTGCAGCATTTGTTCAAGTAGAGGGACCTAAATTTGAGGCAGCGCAGATGGCTGGAATTACTAAAATATTATGATATTACTATTCTGTTTCATCCGGGAAAAGCAAATGTGGTTGCAAACGCCTTGAGTAGAAAGGCGGAGAGTATGGGTAGTTTGGCTTTCATTTCAGCAGAGGAGAGGCCATTAGCTTTGGATATTCAGTCTTGGCCAACAGACTTGTGCGGTTGAATATTTCAGAGCCCAGCCGAGTTCTTGCATATGTTGTAGCTCAGTCTTCACTATTTGAACAAATCAAGGATCGACAGTATGATGATCCACACTTGATGGTTTTTCGAGAAACGATACTATGGGGTGGTGCCAAGGAAGTTACTGTTGGCGCAGATGGTGTTCTGTGACTCCAGGATCATCTATGTATTCCTAATATGGATGGACTGAGGAAGAAGATCCTAGATGAGGCACACAGTTCTCAGTATTCTATTTATCTAGGTGCTACGAAAATGTATCGTGATTTGAGGCAACATTATTGGTGGAAGCGAATGAAAAAGGACATAGTTTAGTATGTAGATAGGTCTCTAAATTTCCAGAAAATTAAATATGAGCACCAGAGACTAGGTGGCCTACTTCAGCAGATGACTATACCAGAGTGGAAATGGAAACGCATCACTATGGACTTTGTAGTTAGGTTGTCGCGGACCTTGCGGAAGTTTGATGTAGTTTAGGTCATTGTTGACAGGTTGACCAAGTCAGCACATTTTATTCCTATTGTGACTACGTATACTTCAGAGAGGTTGGCCCAAATTTATATCCAGGAGATAGTTCGGTTGCACGGTGTGCCAATTTTCATCATATCAGATAGAGGCCCTCAGTTTACTTCACATTTCTGGAGAGCAGTACAGAGTGAGTTGGGGACCTGTGTAGAGCTCAGCACAACCTTTCATCCGCAGACCGACGAGCAATCAGAGAGGACAATTCAAATTTTGGAGGATATGCTCAGGGCATGTGTGATTGACTTTGGAGGTCAGTGGGATCGTTTCTTGCCTTTGACCGAGTTAGATTATAATAACCGTTACCAATCCAGTATCGAGATGGCTCCATTTGAGGCTTTATATGGTCGGCGATATCGTTCGCCCATCGGGTGGTTTGAGCCCGGTGAGGCTAAGTTATATGGTACTGATTTGGTGAAAGATGCCTTGGAAAAGGTAAAGTTGATTCAGGAGCGACTTCGTACAGCACAGTCCAGACAGAAGAGTTACGCGGATCAGAAAGCGTATGATTTATCATCTATGGTGGGTGAAAAAGTTCTTTTGAATGTTTCGACGGTAAAGGGAATCATGAGATTCGGGAAGAAGGGCAAGTTGAGCCCAAGGTTTATAAGCCCATTTGAAGTGTTGAGACGAGTTGGGGAGGTTGCTTATAAGCTTGCATTGCCTCCCAGCCTATCGGGAGTTCATCCGATTTTTCATGTATCAATGCTCCGGAAGTATCATGCCGACCTATGACATGTGTTAGACTTCAGCACAGTTCAGCTAGATAATAGCTTGGGTTATGAAGATGAGCCAGTTGCCATTGTTGATAAACAAGTTCACCAGTTGAGGTCCAAGAGGATTTCTGCAGTAAAACTCCAGTGGAGGGGCCAACTAGTCGAGGAAGCGACTTGGGAGGCCGAGAAAAACATGCGGAGTAGATATCCACACTTATTCAGCACTTCGGGTATAATTCTAAACACGTTCGAGGACGAACGTTTGTTTTAGAGGTGGAGAATGCGATGACCCAAAATGTCATCTTTAAATTTAATAATTAATTATGTGTTCTAAGACCTCAAAAAGCACTATTTATCATTCCTCGACTTGTGTGCGCAGACCGTAAAATTTTCTGGAAAGTTTTTTTGTCAAAAATGGATTAAAATATGAATTAGAGCTTTAAAACTCAACTGAGTTGATTTTGGTCAACATTTTGAGCAAACGGACTCGGATCAGTGTTTTGACAGTTCTGGTAGGTCCATATCCTAATTTGGAACTTGGACGTATGCCCGGAATCAAATTCCGAGGTCCCTAGCTCGAGATATGGAATTTTGATGAAAAATTAAAAGTTTAAGTTTAAATAGTGATCGGATGTCGAATTATGTGCAAACGACCCCGGAATAGAATTTTGATGATTCCAACAGCTCCGTATGGTGATTTTGGACTTAGGAGTGTATTCGAAATTTTATTTGGAAGTCCGTAGTTAAATTAGACTTGAAATGGCTAAAAACAAGAATTTAAGTTTTGAAGTTTGACCGGGGAGTTGAATTTTTGATACCGGAGTCGGAATCCAGTTTTTGAAAATTTTCATAGCTCCGTTATATCATATATGACTTGTGTGCAAAATTTGAGATCAATCGGAGTCGATTTGATAGGTTTCAACATCGAATGTAGAAGTTGGAAATTTTAAGTTTTATTAAGCTTGAATCGGGGTATGATTCGTGGTTTTAACGTTGTTTTATGTAATTTAGAGGTTCAACTAAGTTCGTATGATATTTTAGGACTTGTTGGTATATTTGGTTGAGGTCCGGAGGGCCTCGGATAAGTTTCGGATGGTTAACGGATCAAAAATTGTACTTAAATAACTGCTGCAATTTTTCTCTTCTGTTGGAAATTCTGGGCTGTGATCGAGCCCAAAAATATGAGCCCAAGATCGAGCTCCCAAGATCGAGCTTCCAAGATCGAGCTCCCTGATTGGACTTCCTGATCGAGCTCCCTGATCGGACTTCCTGATCGAGCTCTTTGATCGGACTCCACACTTGATCGAGCTCCCTAATCAGACTGGACAGATCTGTAAGTTATAAGAACAGAGGCATTCGACCCATTTGCCATTTTTGACAAACTTGAGCTTGAGCAGAGGCGACTTTTGACAGATTTTCAAGAAAAGATATTGGGGTAAGTGATTCTAACTCAGATTTGGTCTATATACACAAATATATCATTCTTTTCACCATTTAATTAGTGTTTTGAGATTGAAATTTGGGAAAATTTTAGAAATATCATAGAAGCGAATTTTTGAGATTTCGGTATCGATTCGGAGTAGGATTTGAGCGAAACTAGTATGGTTGGACTCGTAATTGAATGGGTTGTCGGATTTCATAACTTTCGCTGGATTTCGAGATGTGGGCCCCACGAACGAGTTTTTAATTAATTTCGGGATTTTTATTAAAAATGTAGTATTTTCTTATAGAATTGATTCCTATAAATTTTAGTGATTGTATCGAATTATTGTTGGTTAGATTCGAGCCAATCGAAGTTGGATAATCGAGGAAAAGGCCTACTAGTGGATTAAATTGGAGCAAGACGAGGTAAGTCTCTTGTCTAATCTTGTGAGGGGGAAATTACCCCATAGGTGATTAAATTAAATAATTGTTGCTAATTGTGGGGGCTACGTACGCACGAGGTGACGAGAGTCCGTGCGTAGCTACTATTAATGCTAAAGTCCGGGTAGTTTAGGACTCAAAAGCATGAATTACTTGTATAAATGGTAGTCTTTACTTAATTAAATTATTTGATATATTTATATATATGTTGTGAATTGTTAGATAAAAATATTAAAGGATGGAAATCTCATATGCTTGAATTTTCTGTTTAATTTTTTGTTTTAATTAATTAATTGTTAAAAGAAATTATTCTTCCTCCTAAATTTATCTTATAATAAATATACTCTCATTCCGGAGGTACATAAGAAAATGTCCTCCTTTTCTTGTGGAGCGGGCCGAACGCCTCGGCAAGATAGATGCATCTATGGATCGTGCCGCTCGTCCCTCGACAGTGTACACGACATTCTGGATCAGGCCTAACGACCTCGGCACAAATCGTGCTTAACAATAATAATTACACGATACTTTGATAGTTTGTTGTAGCTTGTGAAGCTAATTGATAAATTGAAAATCTTTGGAATTTAAGAATTATTATCCCTGCTTGTTAAGGAATTATTGTTATTCCTGTAAATGAGATTAATTGATAAATTGAAAATTTAGTGAAATTGAAGGAATTTAGTTAATATATTGAGAATTGTTGCATTTGAAGAAATTTAATTGTTTATGCTGGTTAAATAAATTATTGTTATATTCTCTGAATCATGTTGAATTATATATTCTAGTTTTATTTTAATTATTATTGTTGACCAGTAGTGAGTGTCAAAGTCGTCCATCTCGTCTCTACCACTTCGAGATTAGGCTTGATACTTACTGGGTACACGTTATTTACGTACTCATGCTACACTTACTGCACTTTTTGTGCAGGATCTGAGACAAATACTAGTGGAGGACCTATCATAGCACATCCTCGTTATCCAGGGGCGTAGTGGTGAGCTGCCTTTCTTAGTCGTCCTGCAGCTACCAGTGCCTCTTCTTATATTTTTAATTCTGTCTATTTTTATTTCAAACAGTATTTGAATTTTTGTATAATCTACTAGATGCTCATACACTTGTGACACCAGGTCTTGGCACACACATTGGTAGAATTTGGTGTCTTATTGTTTTTTTGGATTTAAATTTTATCGATATATGTCTAATTTATTAGTTGGCTTGCCTAGCTATAGTGTTGGGCGTCATCACGACCTATAGGTGAAATTGGGTTGTGACAAAAAGCACGATGGAATAATGTTCATTTATTTAACGGAAAAGGGTTAGAAATGCCCCTATATTATTGGAAAAGGTTTTAAAATGCTATTTTTGGTTTACTTATGCCCTTTGACTGTTAGATCAATGCTGAATTAAAAATAATTACTACCTATTATTTAAATTTTACGTGGCAACTTCTTATTGGCCAAAATTAAAACAACTAACCCATTATAAATATCCACTAATATCTACCAGTTTTTCGTACTAAACCGCTTCAAACACTAACCCAACCCGAACAAAAAGTTCAACTATAAAAAATTGGTGCACTTCTATCAAACTTCATGGAACAAAAGTTCCATGGAAGTTGCAGCGAACATATAGACCAAAGTTACTACGTGATTTTCTTTTTCTTATTATGGCACCGAGTTCAATTTACATGAGAGACACAAATTGCATTATATTCAAGATGAGTTTAATTTAATCATTTTCACATAACGGAAAGATCTCAAAGTGATTGTTTGGAAGATATCATAAACCATTGGACTACCCCTAGTTTTTCGTCCTACATTATTGTCAAGAAAATCATTTGCTCATTCATGCTAGGCTTTTCTTGTTTGTTTAATTTGTTTATGAACCATTTATTCGATGATAATGCTATGAGATTAATCAAGAAAATGAACACATGTAAGTCCATGGGTTAGATGGAAGTGTGGTATCTTTTTTTTATTCGAACTTTTTATTCGGGTCAGGTTAGTGTTTGGGGCGGGTTAGTCTGAAAAATGGATAGATATGGGTCTTTCTAATAGGTCATATATTTTAATTTCCACCAATAAGAAGTTGCCACGTGGAATTTAAATAATTATTTTTTAAATTCATCATTGACCTAACGGTCAAAGGGCATAAGTGAATCAAAAATGTGGATGGAGGGGTATTATTAGCCCAATAGGCGGATGAAGGGTATTTTTAGACCTTTTTCAATAGTTCAGAGGCATTCAGAGGCATTTTTTATCCTTTTTTCAATTTATTTAAAACCACATTGATTTAAGGAATTATCAAATATGATGAGAGGTGTTTAATTATACTTGTTAAGAATTCCATAAGTTGATTTGAAAATTTTGAGTTATGAATCTTTTTTTTTTTTGAATTTGTTATTTACTGCTTTAAGCTGTCCTACTTGGTAGCCCAATAGATTCTAGTCCCAAGTACATATGCTGGTTATAATATGTTCGTAGGATCAAAGATATACTTATCTCCATTCTAGTCCCAAGTACGCATAAGCTGAAGAAATTAAGAAATAGCTACTTTTAACCACATGTTATTAAAGTTTAGCCAATATTTAAAAACTTTTATCATTTAGACAATCTTTTGACACGGAAAAACACTTTGGATAAAATACCCCTGCTAAAATACGAATAACTCCAGAAACGACAACTGGACTTTGGACATTTATAAATTTAAATTTCAAGAATTATTCCTCGAGTTTGAAATTTTCATATATATATGTAAAACGCAACACTGTATACTGAAGTTCATAACTTTTAAAGGTAAAACTCTACAGCCTATTATGTTGGAGTTCGAACCAATTTTCAATACAAAATTTAATAATTAATTGCAACTTAATTCCACTTTGTTGTCGTCTGTGTTTTCTTTTCTAGTGTAAAACACCCTTCGTTGCTGTCAAAATTGTTGGGGAATCATATTCACATTCTCTTCCTTTTTTTCTCTCTTCATCAATATTTAGCATAGGTGTGTGCGGGTAAAATCGTGGATAAAAGCTACCCCCAATTTTCCGGCAAAGAAACGAGAGGACAATACGGCCTGATATGACCTCGATTAATGTCGAGGGCATCCACACCTAAGAGCCCACATAGGACAAATGGCGCATCCGGTACCGGACACGGCCGGGCATCGGGTCTGAGGAGAGTAAAGGGCCGAGACTAGGAGAAAAGACGGTTAGACACGACAAGAGGGAAGCCGTAATATCCGCCCTCAACCGGATGTTACGGCACAAATTTCGTCCGACGTCAACTGCATATCAACGTTTACTAGAGGGGGAAGATTTTTTTTACCTTATTTAGACTTGTATTAGGGTTAAAACTCCCCTACTATATAAAAGGGAGAACCTTTTCATTTTATAATCTTTATTGGCACACATATCAAAATAATAAAGTTAATTTTTGTCCTTTAGCTATTGTTCAAAGTGTTCTTCGGTTGTTTGTTTATTAAGTTATTAATGAGCTCGTTTCGAGGGCTAAATCAGAACCAAATTCCAGACGTCCAAAGCAAGGCTGAACTCGTTGATCCATTACACTTGGTTTGATCGCTCTGATTCTCTTTAATTGAATTATCTACTGTTCAAAGTTCATTCGTGTCAAATTAAATTACATATTCTTTAATTGCGCATAAATTTAATTATTACTCATTTTAAGGGTAAATGGTTTGGCGCCCACTGTGGGCTAAGGATAATAGTGGTAATTTGATACGAATCTCTATAACACACCTTATTTTACACTTACTCTTTAAAGTTTGATTTCTGGTTAACCTAGAAATGTCAAATTCTCAGTTTGTCCACTTGAACGTTGACACTAAGTCAGGCCACCACGATGAAAACAATAACGTGGTACCAAGTAATGACATACCCCATGTTAATCCTAGTGGTGTCCCAATCGTTGACCCGGTCGATGCTAACTCACAAGTTGTCATCAATATCAATCTGCCAACTAATCACAAAAATAGCATTCGCGGGCTACCCGGCCATCGGCTCGAGAAGCGCCCAAAGGGGAAGGTTATGGAGTTAGCTTACAATTGATTTTAGAAATGTTACAAGCTCATCAAGCAGCAATAGCACAGCTGCGGCCCAAAGTCATGCCCAGAACAAGACCAAGCCCGGGCGGGTTAGAGAAAATGCTCGAAGAGATTAATAGATTTCCGTAGAACCGGATAAATTCGAGCCCCAAGGTGATGAAAATGCTCGAAGCACTAACAAAGCGGGTGGAGTCTGGTGAGAAAAATATAGAGGCAAATGACAAGAAGGTGGAAACTTACAATTCGAGGGTCGATCAGATCCCAGGAGCACCTCTAATATTGAAATGACCGGATTCCAAAAAATTCATTCAGAAGACTTTCTCCCCAAGTGCAGCACTGAAGCCAACCTCGAAGAGATTTTGAATGCCCGACATTCCCAAATATAACGAGACCACATATCCAAACGAGCATGTAACCTCATATACGTGCGCAATCAAAGGCAACGACCTAGAAGGCGACGAGATTGAATTAATGTTATTGAAGAAATTTGGGGAAACCTTGTCTAAATGAGAGATGATATGGTACCATAACTTGCTGTGGTAGGCTAGAAACTCGTGTTTTAATAGTAGTTTACACTCTAACTAGTTCATTTTACGTGTGTTTGAGCTTAAATGATGGTGAATTGTACTTATTACGTATTTTATACCTTGCAGGAGTTGATTCCGAGTTAAAAAGATGAATTGGAGCTAAATCAAATAATTTGGAACTTTGAAGTCTGAGTAAAAGCCCAAGAAATTAAACTGGGATCACATTTAGATGTCAAAAAGTGGACGAAACGATTCACTTTGAGAAAAATACACAGTCGCACTGCATGGGGCGCCGTGAGGCATGGCGGGACAGTGTAAAATGGGCCTGACCGACGTTTTGCATGCTCTATAAAAATCCCTACATACGATGTGCAGGGAACGGTGCTCGGCGCGGCACGCCTGTGCAAAGGTTTTAGAGTTTTTTCTGTTTCGCCTTAGAAATGGTAGTTTTGTCTGAACCCATTTCTACATGGTATACATACACCAAAAACATATTTTTGAGGGACTTTTGATCTACGAAAGATTGGAGAAGCAACTAAGGCAAGAAGAAATAAGAATTCATCAAGATTTCAACCAACAATCGGTGCAATACAAGAATTTGTATCAAATCATTAGCATTGATATTTTTTATGTTTTTAAACCTTATTGAGATGACTTTTTTCATTGCTATGGAGTAATTTTTATTAGGATGTTGACATATACAGTGTTTGATAACTTGATTAGGGATTCAATTCTTGATAATTGTTGGAATTAATTGATGGAGTTTAATTCGTATTGTGAAGTTATTTCTATTTTGCTTTATCGAAAGATGAGCTTGATATTGTCACGACCCAAATTTCCTCCATAGGATATCATGACGGCACCTAGTCTTTAAGACTAGGTAAGCCTAACACTTACTGAATTAATGAAAGAATGTGACCAACAACTAATAATTATGAAATATAACCTTATTACACAACTTTCAATCCCCAAAATCGATAGTACAAGTCATAAGCTCTATTGAATTTACTACCAAAAATAACTGTTTTGAAATAAAGATAAATAGTGAAAGTATAATATAGAGGGTGACTCCGACACCTGTGAATGCAAGAGCAGGTTTACTTGAGTCTCCACAGCAAGATCCGTGCATCTAGCTAGCGATCGACTGACTCCGAATTACCTGGGTCTACACAAAAATGTGCAGAAGTGTAGTATGAGTATACCACAGCGGTACCCAGTAAGTATCAAGACTAACCTCAGTGGAGTAGTGACGAGGGACAGTCAAGACACCTACTGGACTAGATAACCTGAACAAGTATAGGTATAGGACTAACAAAGTATGATATATCTTCAGAACTACGCATATTGACAACAATAATACGGTGCTTGCAATAGGAAATGGAAGCAACAATTTGTAGCGGGACACCACAAGTAATAACACAGTAGAGTAAGCTGGGTACAGTTTAAATCCGGTGAAAAACAAAAAAAGGAAAGACAAGTAGCAACTTGATAAGAATAACCGCTTTCGCACCAGGTATATTCAATAATCTCCACGAGGTACCAAACCTCAAAACTCACACAATTCACGAGTCCCAATTCATTAACCCTAATCACTTGGCATCTTGTGCCCTCATTACAACTGATAACTGCAACGACGACTCACGTGCCAATTGAATAAATCTCACATATAAGACAAGTAGATGGAGTACATACAAATGATCGGTAGCTTCAGTGTTCATCTTCTTAAACTGATAGGGTGATAAAGTATGTGTATGCTTGTGCAAGTATTCTATAACAGTTCGGGCCAACGAATAAGAGTAGAGAAAAAAATGAACGGCACATAAGGGACAATCCCCAAAATTTGCACCAAGTAAAACTCACATAGGTTAGGCACGCCACTACACAAATATCGACATCAACAATGCCCCCAGGCCATCACAAGTCATTACAAATCAATCTCCGACATAGCCAAACTTTTCTCGCCACGTGCGCAATAATAAAGTAAATGCCCGCCTTGTCTCGCCGCACGCGCATAATAATATTCCCACCTTGTCTCGCCACATGCTCAAACCAACATATATAGCCCACCTTGTCACGCCGCATGTGCATATCAATAGTAACAATAACACGGCAGAAACCTTGTGTAAATACCCGAACAAAACCTCCCAAAAATATCACGTGCCAAAAGTACAACATCACAATAGAATGATTTTCACAACATGTCACCATATTCCACAACATTTCATCTAAACAATGTTAGTACCACAACTGCACATAGCCCTCGGCTCAACAAACTGAGTACAATAACAACAACAACAACAACAACAATAATAGCACGAGAATACGACAAGTATATCAACTAAAGGGCTTTGGATCACAAAGAAGCGGTAGAACGAGCTCATAAAGAATAAACATAATAGGGAATACTAGCCTCAATAAGAATGGCTCAACAAGGGAGAAATAATATGTGACAAATTATTCTAAATATGGATGAGGCAACTATGACAAAAGATAACTAAACTTCATTTAGGGTTGAGCAATTACGATGAGATGCAACAATTTCAATTAAGGATAAGCAACGGAAAAGACAATCATAACCTCAATTAAGGGTAGACAACTACAGAAGAGATAACAATAATTTTTATTAAGGATCAGCAATTAGGAAAGGATAGCATGACAAACCCACGAATAATTTCAATTCAAGATACCCCAATGAGTACCTTGAAAAATCCACGAAAACTCTCCCAAAACCAAGGTGTAGAACTAAAAATATGTTAAAAATATTAAACCCTCGACATAAATGGGATTTTGCCCAGGCTTTTCGCATTTACGAACATGAATGTTGCATCTGCGGCCTCGCATTTGTGAGAAAAGGTCCGTATCTGCGAACTTAACTGGCCAGCCTAGTGGCTGCACCTGCGCAAAAGAGAGCCGCACCTGTGACGACGCAGAAGCGCACGAAAAGTCACAGATGCGGAGATCTTCGCATTTGCGATCTCTGGGCCGCAAAAGCGGCCATCGCACTTGCGTTCCCAAACTCCGCAGAAGCGAGTTCCCCTCAGGACACAATGATCGCAGAAGCAACCAGGCTCACATAGAAGCGGAGCCACACTTGGGCTCCAAAACATTACAGGTGCGAAGCACCAGAACCAGACCTGATCACAAGCATGAAAATCATCCAAAACTCGTCCGAAACACACTCGAGGCCCCCGAGACCCCGTCCAAACATACCAACAAGTTTCAAAATACAACGCGGACTTACTCGAGGCCTCGAATCACATCAAATAATGGCGAAACTACGAATCGCACCACGAATCGAACTCATAAATTTTGAAGTCTTCTAATTCTCAAAACTCGTGCCGAAACACACCAAATCAACCCGGAATAATGTCAAATTTTGCATGCAAGTCCCAAATTACATAACGAAGCTAATCCAATTCTCGGAATACAAATTCAATCCCAATATCACCAAGGTTAATTCTCGATCAAACCTCTTAACTTCCAAAAACTTCAACTTTCCATTTTTTGCCAAAATGTTTCAAATTACCCTACGGGCCTCCAAATCCAAATACGGACGCACGCCTAAGTACAAAATCACCATACGAAACTATTGGAACCATAAAAATTCTATTCCGGAGTCGTCTACACAAAAGTCAAATTTCGGTCAACTCTTGCCGCTTAAGCTTCTAAAACACGAATCCTTCTTCCACGTCAATCCCGAATAATCCGAAGTCCAAACTCGATTACGCGCGCACGTCATAACACATAATATGGAGCTGCTCGAGACCTTCAGCCACTGGACGGATTGCTAATACTCAAAAAGACCTGTCGGGTCGTTACAGATATTGAATTTCTTTATCTTATGCTCTAGTCTAAACTCATGATTCAAATAGGTAATCGAAAGAGCTTCTTGAGTTTTTAATCGAACTAAAAATAGAAAAATATTCGTGAGAAGTTATCCTTTAAATCATAACCATCATTTTATTCATTTCAATTAGTTACTGTGATTCAATTGGATTAATTATTGAATTTAATATTTAATTAGAAGAGGAATATTAACTTCAAGAGTAATCTGATTATCTATTGAATTTGTGAGAATCAACAGTATTATAGAGTGAACTAACTCAAGAATTGAATCTCGAGTCAATTATCTTGCACCTGTCTAGTCAATTACCCTTATTTCTCTCATTGATATATCTTTGTTGCTCATCTGTTGTCTTTGGTGATCAATTGTTAATTGCTTAATGCTTAGTAGTTAATCGTAGTTAATAATTATTAAATCAAGTGTTAATTTTTCTGGATAGTAATTAACGGAAGATTATTTGAATACTGTTTAAATCCAAGCCCTTTGGAAAGGATTTAAATTAAACTATCTTTAACTAGCGAGCAATAATTTTGTGTTGTATTTTGCGCTCGTCAAATTTTGGCACCATTGCCGGGGATTAGCAATCAATAGTGTTTAAAATAGCTTTTAGTACTAATTCAGGAACCAATTTTACTTTATTGTAGTCACGTTTTCTCACTTGTGTGCAGAGTAGAGGTTTAACTTCTCTGGTGTATGACTCGATCTTCTTCAAAGGCAGTGATACCCTACAAATCAGAGTTGGAGAAACACATGCGACAACTGACGAAAGAAAGATAATTAACAAAAAAATTCTTGGGTCATACTTCGACTCGAGATAACATGGAAAATAAAGAGATTGATGGAGTTGACTTAGCTATAAGAGAGGCAGCACAACAAGAAGCGGCACGGATAGTAGCTGAGGCAGCCCTTAGAGCTACTAAGGGGACTATCGAAGATGGTGGGGGTCGAAGATTCAATCTAAACTGACTCTTGGTTGAAGACCAGTTCGAGAATGCAACACCTAGGCCTGGGAGGTCATTAGGTGATTATGCTTGACCAGTCTACAATCAGGGACTGTCAAGTGTTAGGCCTCCACCTATTGCAGCAAACAGATTTGAGTTGAAGAAAGGCTTGATTCAAACCATCCAAAAACGTGTATCTTCAGAGGGAAGGTGAAAGAAGATCCTAACACTTACTTAATGGACTTTGAGGAAATCATGAACACCTTCCAGCATAATGGAGTATCAAAAGATGCAGTCTATCTAAGGGCATTTCCCTTTTCACGGAAGGATGACGCGAAGAAATGGCTTTGTAGCTTACCGATCGGGTCTATCAGGACATGGGAAGACATAACTAAAATGTTTCTTGACAAGTACGTCTCAACTGCAAAAAAAAGGAAGTTTAGAAGGGAAATTCACAACTTCTACCAGAGGGACACTGAAATGATATTCGAAGCTTGGGAATGATTCAAGGAGATAATGAGAAGGTGTCAACATAATGGAATTGAATTGTGGATGCATTTTCAGGACTTCTGGGATGGACTGACACCCTCCTCACGATGAACTCTGAGTACCACATGTGGAGGTCCATTAATGAAGAAAATTCCGGAGGAGTCATCTTAATTCTTAATGAATTGTCTAAGGACACTAACTAATGGCCTGCTGAGGGTAATGACAGGAGAAAATCTATTGGGGTTCACCAGGTGGACTCTAACACATCAGTGCAAGCCCAGGTAGTAGGGCTGCTTATCGGGCGGATTGGGCGGTTAATTACTCTTAACGGTTTGGCTTAACGGTTATCGGGTTTTAAATGTATTAATCCGCTAGCCACCCGATAAGATATCGGGCGGATTGGTAACGGTTTAGCTCTTATCGGGCGGTTATTGGGCGGTTTATCGGCCTAATTCAATCTATATTGCGTTCATTAATTGTTTGTTGACCGTCTAGCATACAAATTCAGAATAGGAAATTACACATTGAATCCATACATACATGTCTGTTAACGCCTACATAAGAATGATGTAGTGTGTCATGTATTGTAGAGTGAAAAAAGTTGTGGCACAACACTATTGTTCTTCTATTAATCATAGACAACATGCATTAGTTTTAAAAAAACAAAAGCAGAGGTGAACCATAGACATCAGCTTAAACAATCTTGTTGTAAGGTGGGAGAATAAGCTAAAATAAAAGAAGAGGTGAACCATAGACAGCAGCTTAAATAATCTTGTTGTAAGGTGGGAGAATAAGCTAAGCTAAGCTAAGCCTGGGATCTTCTGATGCATAGTACGTAAGGGTTCTGATTATTTAGGAATAAGGCGTTAGAACTTAGAGATGGAGTACTGGAAGAAGTGGAAGGGTTTTTTATATTTAATATATATATATATATATTCTTAACGGGTTAACGGATTATCCATTAAGAAAATTGAATAATCCGCCCCCAAACCGATAAGCCGTTAACAAAAAAATTTCAATCCGTTCCCCGTCCGTTTAACGGATTATCCGTTAAGAAAATTGAATAATCCGCCACCAAACCGATAAGCCGTTAATAAAAAAAATTCAATCCGTTCCCCGTCCGTTAAGCCGTTAACCCGATACCAATAAGCCATTAAGCTTCGGTTTCGGTTCGGTTTTCGGTTTCGGTTCGGTTTTGAACACCCCTACCAGGTAGATACCATGGCCAAAGAGATAAGAAAGTTGACATTGGCCAAGATAATGAGTGAACCACAAGCAGCATGTGACTTTTGTGGAATAGGACACCCTACACATGAGTGTCAAGCTTCAGCTGAGGAAGTAACGCATTCCCCTTTTCACGGAAGGATGACGCGAAGCACTGGCTTTGTAACTTACCGATCGGGTCGATCAGGACATGGGAAGACATAACTAAAAAGTTTCTTGACAAGTACGTCTCAGTTGCAAAAATAGGGAAGTTTAGAAGGAAAATTCACAACTTCTACCAGAGGGACACTGAAATGATTTTCGAAGCTTGGAAATGATTTAAGGAGATAATGATAAGGCGTCAACATAATGGAATTGAATTATGGATGCATTTTGAGGATTTATGGGATGGGCTAACACCCTCCTCACAACGAACTCTAAGTACCGCATGTGGAGGTCCATTAATGAAGAAAATTCCGGAGGAGGTCGTCTTAATTCTTGATGAATTGTCTAAGGATGCTAACTAGTGGCCTGCTGAGGGTAATGATAGAAGAAAATTTGTTGGGGTTCACCAAGTGGACTCTAACACATCAGTGCAAGCCCAGGTAGATACCATGGCCAAAGAGATAAGAAAGTTGACATTGGCCAAGATAATGAGTGAACCACAAGCAGCATGTGACTTTTGTGGAATAGGACACCCTACACATGAGTGTCAAGCTTCAGCTGAGGAAGTAAATGCGGTAGGGAACTTTAATAGAGGAAACTATCAAGGTGGGAACAATTATAATATTTTGGGACAAAGACATCCAGGTTTTTCTTGGAGTTCACCTAATGGGAGTTTGAACTCATGGCAGCAAAATAATCGTAGACCCCAGGGTCAAGGACCACCAGGTTTTTAGAACTAGCCTAGGCAGCAGTACCAGCCACAATAGTCAAATCATTCTAGTATGGAAGATCTCATGAAGGCATTCATAAACAAAATAGATGAAAAATTTGAGATGCAGGGCATAACCATCTGGAAAGAAAGACAAATGGGATAGATTGCAAATCTGTTATCTGAGATGGCTCCTCAGACTCTACCTTCTAACACTGAAAAGAACCCAAAGGAAACAATCAAAGTTGTATCTATAAGAAGTGGCAAAATAGTAGTAGACCTAGTTGTGAAAGCTAGACCTTAGGTGATGAACAAGCAGACTGAGACACTGGAAGCGAAAAAGTGTAAAAAGCAGAATGGCCAGAGTAGTGGGGTACAAGAGGAGATTGAAGAAAGTAGACACATGCCAGCTCTATTATTCCCTCAAAAGATGAATCGGGAAAGACTTGATAAGTATTTTGGGCGATTCTTGGAGATGCTTAAATAACTTTATATGAACATTTCTTTCACAGAGGTACTCATTCAGATGCTAGCTTATGCTAAGTTCTTGAAGGAAATCCTGTCTAGCAAAAAGAAATTAGAGGAGATAACAATGTCCATGTTGAATGCCCACTACAATTCCATATTGCAAAATAAAATTCCCCAAAAGTGTGAGGACCCAGGAAGCTTCACCATACCATGCTCGTTAGGGAGTGAGAAATTCGATAAGGCCATCTTTGATTCTGGTGTGTCTATAAATCTAATGCCTTTGTTTATGTTTAGAAAACTTGAAGGTGAGCTTGGAGTGATCAAACCAATACCAGTGTCCCTACAACTGGCTGGCTAGACCACCATCCTGCTTGAAGGAATTATTGAGGATATTCTAGAATAGGTGGACAAGTTTGTGTTTCCCGTGGACTTTATTGTGGTGGACATGGAGGTGAACAAGGAGGTGCCTCTAATTCTAGGAAGGCCATTTTTATGTACAAGCAGAGCAATCCTTGATATCTACGAGGGGCAGCTTATGCTCAGGGTGGGAAATGAGAAAGTAGTGTTTCAGATGAAAAGAATGATGAAATACCCTAATGATGAGGCGTCTGCCTACTCGTGCTTCAATCTAGATATTGTTGGGGAATTGGCTAAAAAATATAAGCTTGAAAATTTTGTTGGGGATACTCTAGAGAGGTGTATTACTCAGTCTAGCAAAGTGGAGGATGAAGATCCTGAAATAAAGAAAAAAGATGAAGCTCTTGAAATTGAGGATCAATTGGTTGATGAGGAGGAACTAAAATAGGAGGCTTCTAAGCCTAGTGTGGAATTGAAAGTCCTCCCTACTCACTTGTAATATGCTTTTCTTGAAACTAACAATTTTTCTGTGATTATTTCTGCTTACTTGACATGTACACAAGAGCAAAAGCTGGTGGAGCTGCTGAAAAAGTACAAAAAGGCCATTGGCTGGAGTATAGCTAATATTCAAGGAATTAGTCCAGCCATTTGCATGAACAAAATTCTACTAGAAGAAAATAACAAGCCAGTAGTGTAGCCCCAACGCAAGTTGAACAAAAATCTAGAGGAGGTAGTGCACAAGGAGATCATTAAATTGTTAGATGCGGGAGTGATTTTCCCCATATGTGATAGCCAGTGGATTAGTCCAGGGCAAGTTATACCCAAGAAGGGGGCGCATGACAGTGGTGAAGAATGAAGATAATGAATTAATCCTAACAGGAACAATCACTAAGTGGAGAATGTGCATTGATTATAGAAGGCTGAATGATGAAACAAGGAAATACCACTTCCCACTTCCCTTAATTGATCAAATGCCTCGAGAAAGTGGTTGGACATGGATATTACAGTTTCTTGGATGGGTACTCAGGCTACAATCAGATACCCATTGCCCCAGAAGATGTTGAGAGGACTACATTCACTTGCTCGTCAGGTATTTTTGCTTACAGGAGGATGCAATTTGGGTTGTGTAATGCACCAGCTACTTTTCAGAGGTGCATATTGTCTATTTTCTCTGATCTCAACGGGAAGTGTCTATAGGTATTCATATGTGATTTTACCCTCTTTGGTGATGACTTTGATGATTGCTTGAAAACTTTGGAGCTTGTGCTTGAACGTTGCGAAGCCACTCACCTGGTTCTTGACTAGGAGAAGTGCCACTTTATGGTGAAAGAAGGAATTGTTATGGGCACAAAGTGACTGCACATGGCATTAAGATTGATAGAGCCAAGGTTGATGTAATTGCTAGGCTCCCTATACCGAATTCTGTAAAGAGCATAAGGAGTTTCATGGGACATTTTGGGTTCTATAGAAGATTCATTAAAAACCTTTCTAACATTACCAAGCCATTGACTACAGTGCTAGAGACGGATGTCAAGTTTGTTTTCATTGTGGAGTGCTTAAGAGCATTCGAATTGATAAAGGAAAATCTTGTGAGTACTTCTATTATGGTGAATCCTGATTTGAGCCATCTATTTGAAATACTGTGTGATGCTAGTGATGTAGCTGTGAAGTCAGTTCAGGAGCAAAGAAAAGATAAGATGTTTAGCCCTATCTACTATGCAATCAGGACGTTGAATGATGCTCAAGTCAAATATGCCACTAATGAGAAAGAGTTCTTTGTTGTGGTCTTTGTTTTTGACAAGTGTAGATCATATCTAGTGGGGAGTAAAGTGATTGTGCACACTGATCACTCAGCCTTGAAATACTTGTTGAGTAAGAAGAAGTCCAAGCCGCGTCTGATACGATGGGTGTTATTGCTCCAGGAGTTTGAATTGGAGATCAAAGATAGGAAGGGCACACAAAATCAAGTCGCAGATCATATATCTCGACTTGAGAGACCTCTAATTAAGACAATTGAAATAAGGGAAGAGTTCACCGATGAGCAAATTTTCTCTATTGCTGTGGTCTGTGAAAAGACCGCCTTGGTATGCTGATGTGACAACTTTTTGGCTAGTGGATGATTGCCATGTGACCTCTCTAGCGATCATATAAGGAAGTTTCAAGGTGAGGTAAAAAGTTATTTTTGGAATGACCCTTTCTTATTTAAACTCTGTGCAGATGGTGTGATTCGAAGGTGTGTTCCTGAAGAAGAAATGGTAAGCATTCTGTCTCATTGCCATGATGGAGCAGCTAGAGGACACTATGCTGGAAATCGCATTGCAGCAAAGGTGGAAGCCAACTTCTATTGGCCTACTTTGTATAAAGACGCACGGGCATATGTAGCTCCATGTGACAAGTGCCAAACGGCAGGTAACATTATCAAGAGGGATGAGATGCCTCTCAACTCCATTTTGGTATGTGAAATTTTTGACGTTTGGGGAATTAACTTCATAGGCCCGTTCTCATCGTCACATTCTTATGAGTATATCCTAGAAGTCATTGACTGCGTCTCTAAATTGGTTGAAGCAATCCCTACTAGGTCCAGTGATGCTCGAGTGGTGTGTGAGTTCTTACGAAAGAACATCTTAACCCACTTTGGACACCTCATGTGATTATCTGTGACAATGGGTCACACTTTGTGAACAAACAGTTTTCTGCTCTACTGTCCAAGTATGTGGTCACACACAAAATAGGAACCCCGTACCATGCCCAAACTAGTGGCAAGTTGAAGTGGCTAACCGTGAGCTTAAACAAATTCTTGAAAAGACAATTAGTGCTTCTCATAAGGAATGGTCTAAAAAGTTGGATGAAGCTCTATGGGCATACAGAATTGCATTCAAAACAATCATAGGGTCTTTACCGTTCAAATTAGTGTATGGAAAATCATGTCATCTACCTGTTGAGATAGAACATAAAGCTTATTGGGAAATTAAGATGCTTAATCTTGATCTTAGTCTTGCAGGTGAACACAGGTTGGAGCAGATGAACGAACTGGAAGAGTTTAGACTGGACGCGTATGAAAATGCGCGAATTTTTAAGAAAAAGACAAAGAGGTGGTATGATGTCTGATTAAGCCAAAGGAGTTTCATGAAGGGGACTAATCTATGCCAAACCTACACCATAATTGAGTAACGAGGCGGTCGATGCAATAATAAACCCAACAAAGGTCGAGATCGAATCCACAGGGAGTTAGAATATGTGATTAGGTGTATATCTAAGTTAATTGCAAGTTTTGGCTTTAATTGCACTTCCACAAACTTGATTGGTGTTTCTATTTCTAACTTTACTCTAAAGATTGCAATAATTAAAACTAAGGACAATATTTTTGTTGTTGTTTTTCAAATGTTTAAAGAGATTAGGGTAGTGACTTCTACCTAGGTGGATATCTAACGGGTAGTAAAATCTAGGGCAAGCTTGATTAGTTAGGATTGTAATATAGCTATCACACCCAGGTAATCACTTTATACCTCTTGGTAGTTTGAGTGATTTTGCCCAGTTTGGCTTTCTCAAGTATAAATGGGTATTCATGCTAATCAAGTGATATTAGCTCAAGTTGGGTATTACTATCTCTAGGTTTAACCCTTTAATTGGGGCTATCAATTTCTTGAGTTCACCCCAATTCCTTGTTAGCCTAGGTTTCCTAGACTTATTCTCTCTTTCTCAAGTAGAGACTAAGTCATAAATGCACGAATCAATGTTTGCAATCATTAATTCTCGAGTTCTAGCAAGAACTAGGCTAAATATCACTAATCCATTCACATTCAGGCTCTGAAATCAAATACCCATTAAATACCCACACTAGAGTTGGGTCACAACCCTAGCTATGGGTTTAGTTACTCATGGAAATAACAGAAATTAAAGATGAAATGAAGATAAAATCCATAATATTAGGACCGTTTGGCCACAGAGTTTGCCAAAATAAACTTGGATTTTATTTGGAAAACACATGTTTGGCCGTAGATTTTGCCTACATTTTGGCCAAATCCCAAATCCCAAAACCAGCTCAATAGTTGGTTTTGGGCCAAAATATCACTATTATATTTTTTAAAAATTGCCCCGAACTTTTGTATTTTATAAAAGAGCACACCATTTATTATTTTGTAACGATGTTGCTTCTTCTTCTCGATCATCTAATAGTGTATCATGTAGTTCATTATAAAAATGATAATTTTGTATCAAATTTATTTATGTTCAGGACTATGGTTTGCGATAATATAATGAATATTATTGATAATGGTACTGTTGGATATTTATGATAGTTCTTAGAACTTGTGGGTATAAGTCATGTTTCATATTTTTCCAAACCAAACTTCACCCAAAACAGATGTCTAAACACATTTTCATCTTCAAACCAAACTTCACCCAAATCAGATAGAATAAATTTGGAAATCTATGGCCAAACGCTAGCTTAATTTATGGAATGAAAATCTAATGTTAAAAAGTGAATCTAGTACAAAAATTTCCGAAAACAGTAAAACTAGTCGTCACAGGTGCTCATACAAAACATAACATAACCTGACATACCCTAAAAATGACAAAAAGTTCTATTTATACTAAGCTGAAAATATCTGACAAAAATGCCCATGCGGAGGTTGTGCGGCCGCGTAATTCTGAGTGCGGCCGTACTCTTGCTTTCGCGGCCGCATAATTCTGATATAGTCCATGTTCTTCTCATTTGGATATGGGTTGAGCTAAAATTTCGCGGACAGCGTAATTCTAAAAGTGACCGCACTCCAGATTATGCGGCCGCATAAAAGTGATGCGGTCCGCGTTCTTTGAAAATTCAACTCTCTAATTCTTCATCTTGCGGACCGCATAATTTCGATCGCGGCCACATAAGGAACTTTCGCGGCCACACAATTCTGGTGCGGTCCGCACTTCTCACTTTTGCTCAAGTTGTCAGCTCTCTGAATCTTAGTAATTGCGGTCTGCATAATTTTAATCTTGTTCGTGCAGGGACTTTCACGGCCGCATATTTCTGGTGCGGTCCGCGCTCATCACATAGTCCAAAATTACACTCTCTGAATCTCTCTCTTGCGGACCGCATCATTTTGATCGCGATCGCGTTATAGCTTTCACGGCTGCACATTATTTGTGCGGTCCGTGCTTCACACCTCTTTGCCCAGCCTTGGTTTTTGTTCAAATTTTGACTCCTTTGTGAGATGATTTAGATTTCTTTGGCTCATTTTGAATAATTCATTCAAGCAAGCATATTTCATTAGTTTTCGGGAATATCTTCAAGCATTTTTGGCCTAAAACACGAGTAAAAGAGAGAAAATAATAGGTTAAAATCCCTACTTATTAGGGACAAAGTTCTGTTATACAATAACAGACTTAGGTTGTTCCCTGAAAAATTCAAGTCAAGATAGACAGGTTCGTATGTGGTGAAACATGTCTCACTGTATGGCGCCATTGAAATACAGGATGAGGAAGGGAATGAAAGCTTTAAGGTGAATGGGCACAAGTTGAAACCGTACCTTGTTGGAGGATCTGACAATCAATTCTCTAGCATCATGATCAAATAAGCCTAAAAAAAGTGACGGAGTCAAGCTGACGACTATAACTCAAAACTACTTCTAACCCTTTTTCTTGCTTCTGTAGAATAGTTTTGATAACTGTAAATTAGGATTATTAGTGTTTAGGTGTTTTGATGATTGTTTGGATAGGTATAAGCATGAATTGGACATAAAATAAGTACATAAGAGAGTTATGGGCTAAAAAGCAAATTTTGGCGTAACTCTGAGAAATACACACTAGCACACCATAGGGAACTCCGCTTGGCATTGCACGCTAAGAATAATCCCATGTCTAATAAAATAATGCTCTCTGAGAAAGCCCACTACCGCCCAAGGTAGGGCGTCGCACCCTGCAATGCGGTAGTGCAAACCTTTTCGGCCATAATTTTAATTTTTTTTTTTTGAAAAAACTAGAAAAATAAATGGACGCCTAGTTTACTCTAACACACGACTCCTTCCCTTCTTTTCCCCATTCTTTCACTTTAACTAATCTCTAACTATTCTCTCTCTCTCACTCCAAATCCCTCATTCTTCCTTGAATCCTCCATCCTTTCAACTTCCACCCATCTTCATTACTCATTCAAGGTAAGTTCTCTTTTCTCATCTCTTCTCTTATTAGTATTAATTGTTGGTAGTTTAGTTAATATATCTAACCCTGGGTAATTTTTTAATTTTTTGTTAATATTCATATTTTGGCCGAAAATTATGCTTAAACTTATGAGGTTTTCATTGTTCTTATAATTGTGGAGGATTTTTGGTATGTCTTGGTGGCATTGGAGTTATTTTGTGATGAATTTTGGTGGGGGTGCCTATATGGCCGAAAATTGATGAATGTTGTGTGAATATTAGAGTACTTTGTGCTATTGTTACAATGTGGTGATGCTTTGGTTGTTGTTGGGTGGTTGATTGGTATATTTGTGTGGTGGTTCTTGACCACGTTGAGTTGAAAATAATGTATTGACACTAGTGCTTATTACATGTTTGAAACAATGCCCCTATGACTCCAATTGTGAAGTTCTTGTGACTTAGTAATGAACTAGATGCTAGACGATAAGTGTGGGGTGGGCGGTCATGTTCTTATGTGTGAAACTTTAACGTGTTAGCCCCGAGTGCTAATCGATTGACCACCCCATGCTAATGTGTTACTAGTTGCTAATTGGGATGTCCAATTCATGCTAAGTACTTGTGTAGTGTTGTATTGTAACTTCTTAATTTTGTAAGTAGGAAATTAGTATAACGTCTTATTTTTCTTTTCTTAGTTACTAGTGTAGCTTCTTGATTTTGCATTTTACCCTAGTGTAGTTCATGGTTATGTTATTGTAATGTTATGTTGGTGGTTGGGTGGGTTATTGATTACTTGTGACGTGCTTTCAATAGGGTAGTCTGAGTCTCCGATTTACATTGTACTTGTGAACATGCCTATGACATAAATGTGGGGTGGATCCCCGGTTGACTTGCTTGTTATTCTATATGTTGTGGCTAAGGTTGTTCGTCTTGTGCAGGTACAATGTCTCGCCGACCTAGCTAACGTGCTAATACTGGTTCTTTTGGGGTTGCTTCTAGCAGTCGTAGAAGAGGTAGGCAGGTACCACCTCCTGCTCCAGTGGAGGAGGAAATAGAGCGCATTGATCTAGATGTGGATGTGATCTCAGGCTGCAAGTATGGCATTCGAGTTGTGCCAGCTTATGCTAAAAATTGGTACAGGACCTTTGTTCCTGTGGTGAGCCCCGACCCGGAAGTTGGTATAAATGACGGCAAGCTAGCCAGGAAGTACTCCGGGATATATAACAACATTAGATACTTGGGTTTTGATAGTTTATTTCATCCCGATGAGTCGATGAACGTGAACTTGGTAAAGGAGTTCTATGCCAATTGGCAGCCTGAGGCCAGTTTGGATGTGGTGTATGAGGTACATGTGAGCGGCAAAATGATCCCCTTTCCCTCATAGGTGATAAATCAGATTATGGGATTCGCAGAGCACTCTCATAAGTTATTCCAGAGGTTACTGCGTCGGGCCCCTCTATCCTGATATTAAACGCCAGCTGTGTGGTGCTGATTCTCTTGCCACATGGATGTGGGAAACTAATGAGTAGCACAAAGACATGAAGAAGAACAATTTCCAGTGCCCCGCCAGGGTTCTTCTCCGGTTGATTAACACAAAGATTATGCCTACCCAGAGCGACACTGATGTCTCAAGGGTGAAGGTGTGTCTCATTTATGCTATCTTGACCCGGATAAAGTTCGATCTTGGCAAGATTATGCTTGAGCATATGGCTCGAGTACGACTATTTGGGGCCCGCCACCTTTATTATCCAAGCATGATCACTCAACTTCTGCGGATGCACTACATGGAGGAGTAATATCATTATGATCGGACGCTTCAGGTACCATATTCTATTCGGGCTTTTGATGTAACAATTGTGATAGACCCCCTTGCTATTGTTGTTTATGTGGATCAAAGATTGCTTCGTGTCGAGGAGACACTATAGCTGCTATTTGTTGATATGCGCCTTCGTACTGCTCGGGGGAAGACTGAATTAGTAGAGCTGCAGAAGGACCACCCCTTATCCGCGGTCACTCAGTAGTGGTTGGGCTTGGCAGAGGGAGAACAAATGCCACCGGATGAGGACGTGAACTTTGTTCCCTCCGATGATGAGGAGTACCCGTGCACCTTCGAGGGTGTTGATGAGGATTAGGCCAAGGGCCTCAGGGTGTCACTTTTTCACTCTTGTTTTACTATTTTGCATTGGGGACAATGCAATTTCTTAAGTGTGGGGCGGGGTGCTCCTAGTTGCTTGTATTTGTATTTGTGTTTCTATTTGCGAATTAGCTTTGTTTGATTTGTTTCTTCCTTTCTTAGACAATATGGTTTGTAACTAAAACTCGAAATTCTATCGGCCTGTAATAGTTAGTAATCATAATTATTTAGTTTCGAGTCTTCCCAATGATGGATTTCGTCGACTGGCTTATTGAGGGATTTGAAGTTGAACGAGAAAAATACAAAAAATTAAAAATTTAAAAATCCAAAAATATGTCTTTTATTTTTATTTTATTTCATTTTACTTTCCTTGGTAGTGTAATAATTCTTCCTTGGTTTTCTTTGTGCCACGGTTCTTTTTCAAGAGTTTTACTTGAACTGGTGTAGTTAGTTTTTTTTAAGAATATAGAATCTTGAATCATAGCACTAATTTGAAGCAATTTTCCTTGACTGCATATGCCTTGAGAGTTGAGAGTGGTGAGTGCCTTAATTGTGACGCCTAGGCTTAGTTTTGGACTCATGGATAAGTACCTTAAATTATTTGATTGTGACGTTGCTTAACTGTTTTGACTAAAGAGTCGGGATAGATCCGATCCTAAGTGAGCTATGTGCTAGTGTGAGTGAGGTTTGTGTTGATATTCTATGCATGTAAGTTGATGTCTAGAACTTACCTCGTGTGTTTGCAAAGCGAAATAGCAGTCTTGTACCATTTAGGAAGTTATATAAGTATTTTTTTGTTGAGCTAATTATATGTTGGTGTCACGCCTGGTTATTATGTATCCTAGTTAGCCCATTTGAGCCTGTAATTCTATTTTCTTTGGCAACCACACTACAAGCCTGACCCGTTTGTGAATTGCCAATTTTTTTGAATCTTTTACATCTCATGAGTACTTAAAATATTTACGAGCTTGTTAAAAGCTAAGTGGATGTATGGTTCAGTTTTTGAATGAAATTATAGAAAAGGATAAAGGTGCACTATTTGAAAAAATATGAGAGCCACTTGTAGGGAATTGAAAAAAAACAAGAGAAAAGAACTTCAAAACTTAGGGGAAAAAAAAGAAAGAAAAAAAATTGATGTTGTATATGTTATAAAGAAAATTATTCCTAGATAGTGGTAAATCTTGATTTATTTGTGCTTAAAGAAATTGGGAGCCTGGTGCTAATAGGATGTGAAGGTTGCGTTTGGTTCAACATAAGTGTGGGGTTTGAATTGGTGATATTGTATGTATTAACGTGCTCAGGGAGGTGTAGCCACTATTATCTAAATTTTATCATACCCGTCTCGCAGCCTACATTATAACTAATTTAAAGTCCTACTTGATCTTTGACTTAATGAGCTCAATAAGTAGAGTATTACACTACGGGTAAGCCGATGGTACGTCTTATGTGACACATGAATTTTGATTATGAGAGTGAGTGAGTTCTGTCTATCTTCAGTTCCTATTTGTTCTTGAATTTTATTATGTGTGGAACTACTCTTTATTTTTGGTGTGAAGGCACATGACTTGCGAAGGAAAGGTAATGGCTTTGACCTTTGTGTTAGAGTAAGTGAGAAGGTTTTGAAAAAGATACGCGGTGCTTTTGAGCCGAGTTTTGAGGCTAGGATATAATGATAGGGTGCTTAGTATGCTTTAAACATTCTTGGTATAATGTGTTAGGAAAGTTGTTTGATGAAAAGGTCATCCCTATGAGAAGTGTAGTTTGATTGTTCTAGGACGAGCAATGGTTTAAGTGTGAGGTGTTGATGGTAGGCTAGAAACCCATGTTTTAGCCGTAGTTTACACTCAAATTAGTATATTTTTCGTGTGTTTGAGCTTAAATGATGGTGATTCATACTTATTACGTGTTTCATGCATTGTGGGAATAGATTACGAGTTAAAAAGATGAATTGGAGCTAAATAAAACAATTTGGAGCTTTGATGTCTCAGTAAAAGCCAAGGAATTAAACCGGGATCGCGTTGGGGGTTCGATGACCAAGTCTGGATCTCAAAAAGTGGACGAAATGATTCACTCTGAGAAAAATACACAGTCGCGCCGCGAGGCACGACGCGACAATGTAAAATGGGTTTGACATGCATTTTGCATGCTCTCTAAAAATCCCCACACACGTGGCGCAGGGCACGACGCTAGGCGCGATGCGCATGTGCAAAAGTCTTAGAGTTTTTCCTGTTTTAGCTTGGAAAGGGTAGTTTTGTCCTAACTCACTTCTACACGGTATAAATACACTAAAAATACATTTTTGAAGGGACTTTTGACCTACGAAAAGATTGGAGAAGCAACTAAGGCAAGAAGACACACGAATACATCAAGATTTCATCCAACAATCGGTGCAATACGGGAGTTTGTATCGAATCGTCAATATTGATATTTTTTATGTTTTTAAACCTTATTAAGATGACTTTTTCCATTGCTATGGACTAATTTCCAATAGGGTGTTGACAAATACGGTGTTTGATAACTTGATTAGGGATTCGATTCTTGATAATTGTTGGAATTAATTGAAAGAATTTTAATTCGTATTGTGAAGTTATTTCTATTTTGCTTAATCGAAAGAGGAGCTTGATATTGAATTTCTTTACATCTTAAGCTCTAGTCTAAATTCGTGATTCAAATATGTAATCGAAAGAGCCTCTTGAATTATTAATCGAACTAGAAAATAGGGAAATTTTCGTGAGAGCTTACTTTTTAGATCATAACCATCATTTTATTTGTTGCAATTGTTTACCGTGCTTCAATTTGATTAATTACTGAATTTAACGTTAAATCGGAAGAGGAACATTAACTTCATGAGTAATCTGATTATCTGTTGAATCCATAGGAATCAATAGTATTATAGAGTAAACTAACTCAAGAATTAGATCTCGAATCAATTATCTTGCAGTTATGTAGTCAATTACCCTTATTTCTCTCATTGATATCTCTTAGTTGCTCATCTTCTGTCTTTGAAGATCAATTGTTAATTGCTTAATTTTTAATAGTTAATCGTAGTTGATAATCATTAAATCAAGTGTTAATTTTCCTGGATAGTAATTAACTGAAGATTATTCAAACACTGTTTAAATCTAATCCCCGTGGAGACGATAATTAAACTATGCTATCTTTGACTAGCGAGCAATAATTTTGTGTTGTGTTTTGCGCTCGTCAAATTTTGACGTCGTTGCCGGGGATTGGCAATCAATAGTGTTTAAAATAGTTTTTAGTACTAATTCAGGAACCAATTTTACTTTATTATATTCACATTTTCTCACTTATGTGCAGGGTACATGTTTAACTTCTCTGGTGTATGACTCAATCTTCTTCAAAGGAAATAATACCCTACAAACCAGAGTTGGAGAAACACATGTGACAACTAAGGAAATAAAGACAATTAACAAAAAAATTCTTGGGTCATACTTCGACTCAAGATAACATGGCAAACAAAGAGATTAATGGAGTAGACTTAGCTGCAAGAGAGGCAGCACACCAAGAAGCAGCACGGATAGCAACTGAGGCAACCCTTATAGCTACTATGGAGACTATCGAAGATGGCGGGAGTCGAAGATTCAATCTAAACCGACCTTGGTTGAAGACCAGTTCGAGAATGTAGCACCCAGGCCTGGGAGGTCATTAGGTGATTATGCTATACCAGTCTACAATCATGGACTGTCAAGTGTCAGACCTCCACCCATAGCATCAAACAACATTGAGTTGATGCAAGGCTTGCTTCAAACCATCCAAAACAATTGTATCTTAAGAGGGAATGTGAATGAAGATCCTAGCACTCACTTGATGGACTTTGAGGAAATCATGAACACTTTCTAGTAGAATGGAGTATCAAAAGATGCAGTCTATCTAAGGGCATTCCCCTTTTCACTGAAGGATGACGCGAAGCTGGCTTCACATGACTAAAAAGTTTCTTGACAAGTACTTCTCAACTGCTAAAACAGGGAAGTTTAGAAGGGTAATTCACAACTTTTGCCAGAAGGACACTGAAACGATTTTCGATTGATTAATTTGCTATGCTTGCAGATGCTTTCATCAAGGCCCATGCTGGAGCCATAAGGGTCGAGACAAGGAAATCAGACCTTTTCAAAGTCTAGCAGAGAGACAACGAGATGCTTAGAGATTTCATGTCGAGGTTCTAGATGGAATGAATGGACCTGCCCACGGTCGATCATTATTAGGCCGTTCAGGCATTCACTCATGAGATCAACCCCCGAAGTTCCATTGCTTCTCTACAATTGAAGAAAAACTTGGTAGAGTAACCGGCGGTTACTTGGACCGATATCTATAACAGGTATTAACTGAAGATCAGAGTCGAGGATGATCATTTGGGGGCCCCTCGGTGTCTGTTTACACCAACAAAGAGAACAACTGATCTAAAAGGATTATGGACCAGGATCCGAGATCGGTATCAACCATACAGATCGAACAGAAGGGGAAAGGAATTCGGTCGCCACCCAACCAGGAATGACATGAGAAGTGATCAAGGACCGAGCAACCGGGGTCTGATGAATAAGAGTGGTTTTGACAGATCACTAGGGGGTAGGGAAGCACTGAGACTACTGAAGTACGATTTCAACGTGGATGTTGCGAGTATAGTGTCAGTCATTGGTCGCATAAAAGGTACCAAATAGCCTAGGCCACTTCAGTCTGATCCCGTAAAAGGGATCACAGCTTGGTGTGTAAGTACCATGGTATTCACGATCACATGACAGAAGATTGTCGACAGCTAAGAGAGGAAGTGGCTCAACTATTCAACAACATGCATCTTCAGGAATTCCTAAGTGAGCGGACCAAAAATCATTTCTAAAATAGGGACGCCAATAAAAAAATTAAACAAGAAGAGCCTCAGCACGTGATCAACATAATCATCGGGGAAGTGGATGTCCCACAAGGACCAATTATAAAACGCACCAAAGTTTCTATCACGAGAGAAAAATGCACCAGGGATTACATCCCGGAGGGGTCCATCTCGTTCAGCGATGAGGATGCCAAAGGCATCATCCAGCCTCACAATGATGCATAGGTAATATATGTACTTATCAATAAATATCGAGTTAAACTTGTGTTAATTGATCCAGGTAGCTTGGCCAAAATCATCCGATGGAGGGTCGTAGAGCAATTGGGATTATTGGACCAAATCGTACCGGTAGTACTTGTATAAACAAGTTCAACATGGCATGCGAGACGACGAAGGGTGAAATAACCCTACCAGTAAACACTGTTGGGACCACCCAGGAAATAAAATTTTACGTGATCAATGGGGATATAAAATTCCACAACATGAGAGCGGTGCCTTAGACCCTGCATAAGGCATTGAAGTTTCCCATTCCAGGCAGAATCAGAACAGTCTACATGGAACAGCCTTCCGCAAAGGAGATGTTCGCCGTCAAGGAAGTGACCTCGGTGCCCGGGTCATGACATCAAAAAGTAGGGAATTGGTCAAAGAGAAAGAAACCAAATAGCAATCAGGGGTTTCGACCCTGACCGTGCCGGAGAAATAGGAGGAGCACGCACCAAGCGAGGAAGATGATTACGGTGTCACGAGGTCCTTTTATAGCTCCCGATGATACCGACGCCACCAAATCAACGATCGAGGAATTGGAGCAGGCCATATTGATCGAGCACCTACTAGATAGAAAGGTATACCTGGGCACGGTGTTAACTCCTGAGCTCAAAAAAAACTTATTGATTTCCTTAAAGCTAATGCCGATTGTTTTGCTGATCCCACTTAGATATGACAGGATTCCACTAGAGGTGACAACTCACAAACTGAGCTTGGATCCAAAATTCCACCCGGTCAAACAGAAAAGGAGGCTGTATTCTAAGATCAAACACATATTCATCAAAAACGAGGTGTCTAAACTTCTGAAAATACGTTCCATTCGGGAAGATAAATACCCTGGTTGGCTAGCTAACGTAGTGGTCGTGCCTAAAAAAGGAAACAAACTTAGAATGTATGTAGATTATAAGGACTTAAATAAGGCATGTCTAAAAGATTCATTTCCTTTGCCTAACATTGGCCAAATGATCGATGCGACGGTCGGGCACGAGATACTAAGTTTTCTCGACGCCTATTCTAGGTACAACTAAATTCAGATGGACCCGAGCGACCAAGAAAAGACTTCTTTTATAACTAAATTCGGTACCTACTGTTATAATGTAATACCATTTGGGCTAAAAAATACCAGTGCCACATATCAACGCCTAGTTAACCGGATGCTTGAAGAAAAAATAGGAAAATCAATTGAGGTTTACATTAACGTTATATTAGTTAAGTCCCTACGAGTAGAGGACTATTTGAAGCATTTGTAGGAAACCTTCGACATACTGAGAAATACAACATGAATCTGAATCCGGAGAAGTTTTCCTTTGTGGTCGGCTTGGGCAAGTTCCTATATTTCATGGTATCCAACCGGGGAATAGAGTTCAACCTGGACAAGATAAAAGCCATATAAGATATCACCATAGTTGAAAACTTCAAGGCAGTACAAAGATTGATCGGGCAGATAGCCGCATTGAGCCGGTTTACTTTGAGGTCATCCGGCAAAAGCCACCAATTCTTCTCATTACTAAAGAAGAAGAACAACTTCTCTTGGACCCTGAAATGCCAGTAGGCTTTAGAAGATCTCAAACAATACATATTGAGCCCTCTTTTGCTGCACACTATAAAAGCGAACAAGCAATTATACCTCTACTTGGCAGTTTTCGAGTTAGCGGTAAGTGGTGCCCTAGTTCGGGAAGAAAAAGGTACACAATTTTCTATTTATTATGTTAGTAGAATCCTAGGTGATGCCGAAACAAGGTATCCACATTTAGAAAAGTTAGCACTCGCCTTATTGAGCGCATCTAGGAAATTAAAACTGTACTTTCAATGTCACCCCATATGTGTTGTGACCTCGTACCCTCTAAGGATTGTTATGCATAAACCCGAGATCTCGGGATGGCTGGCCAAATAGGCCGTAGAGATTAGTAGGTACGATATCAAGTACAAACCTCGAACTGCTATAAAATCTTAGATTTGGCATACTTCGTGGCTAACTTTACGCTGGCCTTGATCCCCGAGGTTGAGAAAGAATTATAGTTTGCCTCGGGGACTAGCTAAGGGGTTTGGACCTTATTAACGGACGATGCTTCCAACGCGAAAGGTTCCGTGTTGGGAATTGTATTAAAACCACCTACAGGTAACGTAATATGCAGTATATTAGAACTATGAAAATGACTAACAACGAAGCCGAATATGAGGCTATGGCTGCAGGTCTAGAACTTGCTAAGAGCCTGGGGGCTGAGGTGATCAAAGCCAAGTGTGACTCCATCCCCGTCGTTAACCAAGTCAACGGGATGTTTGAAGTTAAAGAGGATAGAATGCGAAGATACTTGGATAAGTTGCAAGTGACCTTACACCAATTCAAGTAATGAACTCTACAACATGTATCTCATGATCAAAATAACGAGGCTGATGCATTGGCTAATCTAGGGTCGTCAGTAGACTTCGACGAATTCACCTCCAGAGTAGTAGTGCTATTGATGAACAAAGTGATAGAGGAAGTTCATGCCGAGGTGAACTCAACAAGCTTGACTTGGGACCGGAGAAACAAATACATAAACTACCTTCAGAAAGGAGGGGTTGCCGTCGGATCCTAAGGAATTGAGGGCCCTACGTTCTAAGGCTGCCAAGTTTGGCTTGGTCGTGGAAAATTGTACCGAAGATCATTTTTCGAACTACTAGAAAGGTGTTTGGGTCCAGGGGAGACCGACTATGTTATGAGGGAAGTACATGAGGGTACTTGTGGAAACCATTCGAGAGTGGAGTCCTTCATTCGGAAAATAATTAGAGCCGGTTATTATTGGAACGAGATGGAAAAAGATGTGAATAACTTTGTTCAAAAGTGTAATGAATGCTAGAGGCACGCCCTGATGATTTACCAACCGAGGGAAATGCTTCACCCGGTCCTCTCCCCCTAGTCATTTATGAAGTGGGGGATAAACATTGTCAGTCCCTTACCACGGACACCCGACAAAATCCAATACATATTACTCATGACCGATTATTTCTCCAAGTGGGTCGACGCACCAGCGTTTGAAAAGGTTCGGGAAAAAGAGGTCATTGACTTCATTTGGGATCATATAATATGTCGATTCGGGATACCAACCGATATTACTTGCGACAACGGGAGGCACTTCATCGGTGGTAAGCTTAGTAAATTTCTTGAAGACCACAAGATCAAAAAGATCTTGTCGACACCCTATCACCCTAATAGGAACGGTCAAGAGGAATCAACAAACAAAACTATACTCCAAAACCTAAGAAGAGATTGACCGAATCGAAAGGAAAGTGGAAAGAAATTTTGCTCGAGATCTTGTGGGCATACCAAACGACTTCAATGTCAAGCACCGGTACAAAACCGTTTTCTTTAGTTTACGGCATGAAAGCTCTAATTACGTTAAAAGTAGGAGAATCGAGCCTAAGATTCCAATACACTACAGAGACGTCAAATGACAAGGCCATGGCCATGAGCTTAGACTTATCGGACGAAATACGAGAAACTGCCCTAGTCCGATTAGCGACCCAAAGCAATGAATGGGGAGATATTACAACCGAAGGGCAAAACTTTGACACTTCCAGGCCGAGAACTTGGTATTAAGGAAATTAACACTACATACCAAGAACCTGAACGACGGGAAACTAGGCATGTTTAGGGAAGGACCATACAGAATCACCCGTATGACCGTAAAAGGCTCGTATAAGCTCGAGTCAGGGAACGGTGTACAACTACCCAATAACTGGAATGTGGCACACTTAAAGCGGTACTACTTCTAAGGTACGAACACAATTTCCTTTGTAGTTTATTACGCTTTGAACTAACCCATGCAGGTATTTAGTCAAGGTCAAATCTGAGGATTAGGTCTAAAAGCACGCGTTGCACTTTTTTTCCCTCGAACTAGTTTTTTCACAAAGTGGGTTTTATGGTAAGGTTTTTAACGAGGCAACTGTAAAATGTGCTACCCTAGCTTTGAATAGCATCCTGAGGTCGGAACTACAAATCATCTGTATTGGACCAATAGTATTCGAGCCCTCATAAGTTCAGTCTCAAATACTAGGGGGCCATCACGTCCTAAATCAAGATCATGAGTTCGGGAATGTAGAAGGTATTTTTTTATTTGATATTTAAAGCCAAGGCTTAAATATTAGAATTAATTGTAAGGGTCAAACAATCAAATGAATCGTGCCCATGTAGCTCATTCTCGCCATGCCAGGAAAATTTTTGTACCTTTGGTTATGTACTCTACATTCAAAGTAATAAAAGTTCGCCTTCAATGTTTCATCAAATCACATTTGCAGCGGCGATATTATCGTTAAGTTACATAAAGTGAATGTTGGGTTCAAAACCCTTAAGCCTACGCGCCTCCCCAAACCGAGGACTACTACTCGATAATAAGATCGTACAATTTTGGCTACTGAGCCCCGGAGGCACTGAGCCTACTAGGCAGGTCCCAAACATGAAAGGCTACGGTGGACTTAAACGCCTCAGATATGTCTGATACCGTACACAAAAAGTTAGGTCCTTACACGTTTTCTTTAATCTATGAAAGATACTTCAGACCCGTCCATAGAAAGAGCCACCTTTGGCAAAGAATAATCATGTCCGGTTAAAACATTTAATTATTTTAATAAAGATTTTATTTTTATCTAATCCTCCAAAGTTAAATCAACTTAGAGTTGTTACTTAACCCATGCCTCATCCGAGCTTTGGGGGAACGAACAGTCTAAGTTATGTCAAATTCTATGCTAAGGCATCGATGTCATATTTTGAAGGCTGAAACACAAGTTACAAATCTCGAACATAAAGCAAATACTGAAAAGTAAAGGACACAATATTGTCGAAGTGAGAATTTTTATATATGTGGCAAAAAATATTTACAGAGCCACTGTGAAGCGGCCCCAAAATAAAGAAAATATATACAAAGGAGAGCACAAAATAGACAGGCATTTCCTGCCTAGTATTCGTCGGAGCTCGACTCGATGTCCGAACCCTCGGTCTCCTATCTCAATTTGGTCTCGGCCTCTTTGCCTCTTCGATCTCAGCCGCTTGATCAAACCCCCGGGCATGAATCTCCTCGAGAGTCTCCCTTTGGGATAGCCACTTCACGTACTCGGCCTTTGTTATTATATGAACCTCAGCCACCTCCACATCATTCTTATATTGGGAAGCATATCCTGAACCACGGAGGACTCGTTCGATGCCGCCTCCAACTTGGACTTTATTGCAGTATATTCATGGCCAAGGGCATCCCGTTTCGTAACGGTCGAGTCCAGTTGTGTTCGGAGCTCATCATTCAATCGAGACCATTTGTTAGCTTTATCCTTCATCATCCAGAGCTGGTCCTTGGCTGATGCCCAATCCTCTTTGGTGGCATCCACTTTCGAGGCCAGGAGATCCATCTTGCACCTCAACACCTCGACCGAGGCTTTGACCTTATTCATTTCGGCTCTGAGCTGGTCGATTAGGTCTATATTCTCTAGGACATGCGAGGTTGTGGCGTTATCAGTTGCACTTAGCCTCTCGTTATTAATATCAAATACCCTTACCTTTTCGACCAGAATGATATGTTCCCATTTCATCGACGAGACTTCCTTTTGGGCTTTTTTCAGCTCGGCTTGGAGGATGGGGAGGTCCTTAAGGGCCTTATCTCTTTGATCACTAAGAGCTTTGTACATGTCCTTCTGTCGGTATTGCTCTTTGAGATCAAACTCGAGATGACCCACCTCTATCCGTGACCGACGGAAGCTCTCATTATGAAGCACCGAGGCCTGAGAAACAAAAGTGATGAAATCATTAAAATATGTTAAGGCAAAATAAACCCTTTAAGAGATATAAGGAAAGGAAAACATACCATGTTCAGTGCCTGTTGTGCCTCGTTGAATAGGCTCGGCACATCCACTTTGTTCATCTTCGCTTGATCCTCTTCGGTCACCAAGCAACGAAGGTAGCTGGCTACGACAACCGACCCGAACAGCACCCCGGTATCTGCCAGGATCATAAACATGACCGTTATCTTATGGTTGGGATCCAAACTCGAGGCAGGGAACTGCTTCACCAGCTTAAGTCTCGAGCTCGGCCCACCTGAGTCCGGCAGCACGCCCTTTTTTGGGATCTCCAGGTGGCCAAACCCGGAGTAGTCCTCTAGTGCAATGATGTCCATGCCTTCAAAGAACATGTTGATGGCCTCATCTGTGGCCCGTGGTGTCTCGGTCGGCTTTTCTTTAACGGCCTGGGCCTCGTCAAATAGAGACTCCGTGTGAGATGGTAACTCTAGAATTCCAATAACATCGGCGGCTTCTCTCAGAGCCAGAGTAGCTTCTTGAGAGGCTGTAGCCACGGGCTTTCCCTCGGGCTCTCGAGATGAAGAGGGTTTGGCCTTACGATTGCTTCCCTTCGGTGCCGCCCGCTCTTCTACAGTGATGGCAGGCTCATGGGCGACAAAGTATATGTTGTCATCTTCAGGGTAGTCCCTGAGATGGTAAAAGGAATCAGGGTACGATACCCTGGCCCGAGTACTCTTTTTGTTGCTCTTTCTGACCCTGACCGTAACCCTCTTTTTCCTCGCCTCGGCGTCAGCATCCAGAGAACCAGAAGACCCCCTATTTCTTCTCTTTTTCTCCTCCTTCTTCACAACAGCCTCAGCGACAAGCTGTCCCGAAGCGGAGGGTTTTGCAGATAAGGATGGAGCCTCGTCCTCGTCCACTACCCGAAGCTTGGTGGTCTTGGGCAAACCTGTGGAAGGAAGAAAGGGACTTAGTCAAAATGATAGTAGAATTAAAAAAGTAAATTCAATCGATGAAAGAAGGACACTCACCATGGGAATTGACCTTCCACTTGCCTTCTAAGAGTTTGTGCCACTCGCGCTCGGAGTACGTTAATTGTTTGCATATCCCCTCGACCCTCTCATTGAAATAGAGGACTGCATTGGGACTCCGGCGACCGATGCACAACGAAAAAATTGGGCGATGAGAAATGAAAATAAAACCAAAGAAGTATTTTAACTACTTAAGAAGAGATTAACTTACCTTTTGAGTTTCACTTCTCAGGGAACGACATGAAATCGAAGGGAATGAGATCCTCAATCTTTAGCCAAGCGAATCTCCTCTGCCAGCCTCGGTCCCTATCTTCATTGATGCTCGAGAAGGGAACTTTATTTGCCCGTTGGGCAAGCTTGATTAACCCCCATTGGAAGATTCAGGGGCCGTAGATACGGAGCAACTGGTCGATAATGAACCAGGGCTCCTCCGTATTATTAACTAACCGACATAGGAGAATCACGATCCTCTAAAAAGATGGATGGATTTGCCCGAGGCAGACCTCTTACCTTCTGCAAAAGTCGAGGACCACCGAGTCCACCGGGCCAAGCGTGAAGAGGTACGTATAAACGCTTAAATACCCCTATATGTGAGTTGTATGTCCTCATCGGGATCGGGGATGACTATTTCCTTGCATTCCCACTTGCAATCATCCTGGACCGTCGGGAGCGTGTCTTAGGTGATAGAGCAGATATAGCTTCACACCTCCTCGTCATGATCCCCTTATTTGGAGGCTTTCTCGACCTTAAAATCGTTGTATATGAAACAACCTTCGGGAATAAAGTCTTTAAGGGGAGGTTCCAGGGCCGCTACCAGTAAGCTCGCTTCGAGGTCAACGGTCTGGATGGTCGTTAAAGAGGCGATATTCTAAGGCATGAATTTCGAGACTTTCGCTATCGATATCTGGGAATATGAAGGTGTGAAGGCAGATATGAAAGTTTGAAGATGAATATGAAGGTTTGAAGGCGGATATGAAGGTTTGAAGATGAGTATGAAGATCTGAAGGTCAAACTTGAAGATTCAAAGACGAAATATGAAGATTTGAAGATTAGAGATGAAGAAATGAAAATGTGAAGAATAATATATGAAGATTTGAAGGAATTATGAACAAGTAAAATGTTCAGGTAACTTAAGAAGGTTTGAATTTGAAAAGTAAAAAGGTGAAAAAGGGAACATAAGCTTTTATAGGAGAGAGATAATTAATGCATGACGTTTCACATTCGAGGACTGTCAACTGACGGCTGACACGTGTCCGAAGTCAGAACGACACGACTGATGGGATGTTTCACTAACTCGTCGACCCGATTGTAGCGTATGGAGGAAGAAACCGGGATCAATTAATCACTTCTTGTCGTTCCTATAAATTTACTCTCCGAGAAGTGAGAGGACTATGTGTGTGCGGGTAAAATCGGGGATAAAGGTTACCCTTAATTTCCCGGTAAAGAAACGAGAGGACACTACGCCCCGATATAACCTCAAGTAATGCCGAGGGCATCCACACCTCAGATCCCGAATAGGACAAATGGCGCACCTGATACCGGACACAGCCGAGCATCGGGTCTGAGCAGAGTAAAGGGCCGAGACTAGGGGAAAAGACGGTTAGACACGATAAGCGGGGAGCCGTAATATCCGCCCTCAACTGAATATTACGACGCAAATTTCGCCCGGCGTCAACTGCATATCAACGTTTACTAGAGGGGGAAGATTTTTTTTACCTTATTTAGACTTGTATTAGGGTTAAAACTCCCCTACTATATAAAAGGGAGAACCTTTTCATTTTATAATCTTTATTGGCACACATATCAAAATAATAAAGTTAATTTTTGTCCTTTAGCTATTGTTCAAAGTGTTCTTCGGTTGTTTGTTTATTAAGTTATTAATGAGCTCGTTTCGAGGGCTAAATCAGAACCAAATTCCAGACGTCCAAAGCAAGGCTGAACTCATTGATCCATTACACTTGGTTTGATCGCTGTGATTCTCTTTAATTCAATTATATGTTGTTCATAGTTCATTCGTATTAAATTAAATCACGTATCCTTTAACCGCATATAAATTTAAATGTTACTCATTTTAAGGGTAAACAAAAGTAATCCTTGTTACCTGTGAGTTACATTTCTTATCGTATACTTATTGAAAACTATTTGAATCACCATATATCAAACTAAACAAATACACACAAAGAATACACAATTTTTTCAAAAAGCAATGGCTATATTAAGCACCAACGACAGAAATATGGCTCTTGGAAAATGGAAATACTAAACCCCTTAAGCAAAGACAATGCACTCAAATTCAGGAAAAGTTCTTGAAGTTTAAAGTAATAAAATCTTAAAATCCATGTCCTAATTTTCGAACTATAAATTTTCGAACTCTAGCTCATTCTTCGAGTTTTTTCATGTTTTAAATAAATATATTTTTGTTCAAATTTTATTTTTGTATTAAAAAATTAATTACTTTACCAATATAATTTAAAATATGACTAAATTCTAAGAGCCGGCCTAAAAAGTGGCCATGCCAGCTAATATTTTTCGTATAAGCATGCTGGATTAAGTTTCGAACTTTGAATATTGGATAATTGGCTTTTCTTAGCTTGTTGTTGGGCCTTGGGGATATCTAACAAACTTGTTAACCAAGACGTGGGCTGACCCGTTTAAGATTTGTTTCTTACTTCTCTTATTTGACAATCCAGGACGTTTGTTCTGTAAATTGATGCTGATTGTTGATGTTATAGTTGGCTTCTTCCTTTTGGTTGGTAACAATTGTGAATATTACCGTAACAAACAAAATAATCAATACACCTAAAGAGTACCTAGTTCCACAATAATCTTCTAGGAATAGTATTGTAGATCACTAGGGATCTCCGACTGCAAACTAATTACAAGTAAGTTTTCTAATACTTCTTTTCTAGACACTTGGACTATCTCTATTTTCTCTATACTTTCCTTTTTTATCTGTGTCACAACTAACTATATTTTTACAATTATTCCTTTGAAGATCTTCTAATTCCTTCCATACATGATATGCCTTTGCACTTCATATTGTTGTTACCTCCTTTTTGAATTTTATCCGACGCCTACAATCGATCCACTCCAATACTTATTTTGCTTCTCCCAACTGTATTTGAATTCCTAGCCATAGCTTTAGCTTTTGCGTGATTATTTTTATCCAGAAACACTCAGCAAAAAAGATGTTTTGATGTTTCATGTGTTTGACTCTCACATAGAAAACAACTGTTATCTACTACATTAATTTGTAGTCTATTTAACCTGTCCTTAGTTAGCAGCCTACCCTGCATTGTTATTCATTTGTTTGAATCTGTGTTTTGGTTGAGATATGGTGTTTCATATGAGGTCACATTAGTGCATTATAGCTGTTTGTAATAGAATATTTCCCATCCGGGGTGAGTTTATATTTCTCCTGGTTATACCATATTTTCATCTTCTCTTTCAGTGAATTGATATTCTTCCAATACCAGTTGCAGTCCTGTGGTAGCTTTTACTAAACAATTAACTTCTTATGAAAAACATTTTCTTAAATTAAGGTCATCTCCAACCTTTACCTCCATTTTCTCCTCCAAAATACAGTAATCTCCAAAATGCAGGAAAGTTACTTCAATCATTACTCCATTTTTTACTCCAAAAAAGAATATTCCATTTTATATTCTTCTCCCTCTTCAATATTTTATTAATATCTTTATTTAAATTTTATTTTCTTATTTCTATTAAAGAAAATCTATCTTTTTTTTTACATATTCATCACATATAATTTAATATAAAATTATTTTACACCATAAATTTTTAAATAATATAATTTGTAAGAAAATATTATACATTATATATATTAAAGGATAATTCAAATAAAAGTGAAATCATTGAGATACAAGATAATTCAATACATATTACATAATGGTAAAATTCATATTATATATTACATAAATATTCAACTTCCACCTCTAGTATGCTCCAATAAATGATCTATTAATTCATTACGAAGTGCAAAATGAGCATCCTTGTCCTTAATTTTTTTTTTGTCGAGCTAAAAATTGTTCAAATCGATGATTTTCATCTACTACCATTTCTACCGTTGGATGTGGACATTCTCCCATTCATCTTGAATTGGTGCATTAAGATCACGTTCATCCTCTATTATCATGTTGTGCAGTATAATACATGTAGTTATTATTCACACCTTTCAATTTTAGCAACATTTAATATTTTATATTTGCACCATTCATTTTTTGAGATGATTATATATTCTTTGTACAATTATAATTTATAATAAAATTAACTTACAATTTTACATAAAAATAGTAAATACACGAAAATTAATTTATCAAAATTATACGTCAAAGTTAAAATATAAAAATAATATTATAAAGATATTATATAAATATAATTAAGTATATATAAATAGATAAATTAAAATAGTTAAATAATAAAAATAATAATAAAATATGCATGAATAGTAATAAGGAGATGAATTGTATCCCTTAGAGGCAAAAATGGAGGAGGGTTGAAGATCCGTTAGGAGAGGTCGGAGATGGTGAGTTGACATAGATAAAGTAAATCAGATGGATTCGTTAAAGAGGCAACAATAACTTGATAAGATCAACGGTATGGATGTTTTCTCTAAAAAATAAAGGAGAAAAGTAGGTGTATGTTTTAATTATTGCTATTTCTTACAAAAAAAATAAAATTAAAACATCACATCACAGTTTTTATATGGACCACGTTGGCCCAAAAAGACACACTACTGATTAGTGATTATATGTGCCAGATTCCGTGGAAGGAAAAGATCGAAGGCTGATTCTCTCAAGACAACAATTTTATCATTATAATTCACATTTTAATAAAGTTAAAGTATATCATACTATTGGAGGAAATGGATTTTCATGTCATTTATAATATTAAAATTAAGAAAATATTATTTTTAAATTTTTTATGTGTAAAAAATTGATAAAAAATATTAGATAATTAGTGAATAAAATTATCAAAAACAATTAAAATTATTCGATACGAGAGGTAAAAATATACATAAACTTTAGCTATAGAAAAAATATAACATAGAATCTTTAAAAAATACTATAATAACTATAATGTAGAAAAATATACTCATACAGAATCTATTTTTTTAATATTGTCATTGTCATTAATTATACAGTAACTAATATTATAAGGCTAAAAAATGTTCTGTGAATGCGAGGGGGGAAATTAACGGAATCGAAACCAGTGAACTCTATTCTTGAGCTTCTGCTGTTCTGCAGGCATCTTAACACCCTCCCCCCACGCCCCCAACACCATCGACCCCACGACTAACCTCAACTTCTTCCCCTGTAATCCAGGAAGCCACTGCCACTCTCTTACATATGCCATCTTCCAATTCCATCCCCAAATGCTAAAGATAATTGCTTAATTTCCCAATCTGCCTTTTTCAATCTGCTTCTTGAGGTTTCAGCTTCTGCTAGGTGGGTCTGCATGTATTTTTCTTTGTTTCTTCCTGTCTTTTTTAGATCTGTGTTTGTTAGGGTTTTCAAGAATATGCCCCACTTGTATGTTACATATTTGGGTAATTTCAAGATTTAATTTTGATGTCATGGAGTTGATAATTTTTGCCATATAGGGTTTATTGGGGTTTGGGGGTGGGAGAAAATTTGCTATACAATTGAATTTGCTATACAAGTTAGCTCCTTTTCATTTCTTTAGGGTTTTGGTTCTATTTTGATAATTTCTCTTTTGATTTTTCCCAATTGGAGTGATAAAATGTGCCAATTTTAGCATAAGGGGCCAAATGAAGCTTTAGCCCAGTGGTTAACAAGTTAAGGTGGAGGTACTAAGATCAAGATGTCTTAGGTTTTTAATTTTTATTCTCATCAACATTTGGGTTTGTGTCCAATGTATATGTTGGTATTCTTTTCTTTCCACTAGCGTGTGAAAAAGGGTGTTGATTCGTATCAGTTGGCATAACGAATTTAGCATTTGGGGTGGGGGGTAAATCCAATTGCTCATTATTCATGTCTAAAGAATTTCTTCATCAAAATATTTTGTTATTTGAAGGTGTTATTAAGTACTTTTTTGGCCATCCGAAAATTCTACCTCTTTTAATTATCACGGAAGGCATACATGTTGTTTTAAGTGGAAGTTATGTTTTGATTCACTATCGCCTTGTCAGCTTGAGACAACTCGACAATTAAGCTCTCTGCAACTACTAGTGTATGCAACTTTAATAGATGAGCTTGGCAGTTGTGCGTTGTGCTTCCCAAATTATCGTGGTGTCAAAGGGAAATTCCATTTCGAAAATTACTGCAAATTTATTAACTACTATCAATTTTAAATTCTTTTTTGGGTCATTACTGGAAGGTGCCTTTTGGCATTGTTTTGTGTGCCCTTTCCAGGTGATGAATTTCTGATTCGCCTCAAAATTTCTCATGTTGATAGGAAAATGGATGGATCAACAGTCCAAAGCAGCAGCAGTGTGGACTCATTTTTACGGAACTATAAGCTCGGGAAAACTCTTGGCATTGGATCGTTTGGCAAAGTTAAAATAGCTGAACATACCCGAACTGGGCACAAAGTTGCTGTCAAGATTCTTAATCGCCGAAAAATCAGGAACATGGACATGGAAGAAAAAGGTATAGGAAAACAGGGAAATGCAGTCACTCTTTCCCTCACTATCCAAAGGATATGGGCAATGTCTCCTTTTTTCCCTTTAATTTTAGAAGGAAAAAAAAGAAGCAAAAATGTTTTTTTGGTGTGTGTGTGTGTGTGGGGGCAACTTGTATCTTTATTATGATAAAAGATGCATTCACCAAAGTTTTAGAATTACGACAAACCTGTGTGAAATATATTGCTGATTTGGGCACTATAGCCAAAACAATTCCTATTTTGACTATCACCTTCTCTATTACTGTGTTCTCATATGCAGGAATATGTTAGCTGGTTTTGTAGCAAGTTCTTTTTCTCCTTCTCTGCTTTGGGTTGTGGGGTTTACTTCCTAGACCAATGGTAGTGGTGACTAGCCTTTTAAGGTCGTTTGGCAGCCGGAAGGTTGCAATGAGTAAGTAAGATTGGGAGACCAAAGTCAGTTCTCCGTGCATTGGACACGTAACATACTTAATCAGTTGCTACATGGGTTCAGACACCCTGGTTATAGCATCCTCTTCTGCTGCGCCTAAATATCTATTTCTGCTAATATTTCACATTTTTCTATTTATGGTTCTTAAATAGCTATATGTCAACAAATCTTCTTTTCCTATGGCATTACATCTATGATCGTAGGAGCACTGGATTCCATGGCCCAAGCGAAAGTAAAGGGAATTCTAGCTCATAGTTCAATAGGATATTAGGTTATATTCGTACTGGTTTTTCATAAGGAACCATTGAAGGAATTCAATCTCTGCTCCTTTTACCTATATCTCAGTTGAAGCACTTAAAGGAGAATTTGGTGTCTTTTTGGTCAGTAATGGAAGCAATCGTCGATGAAGACTGATGTTTAACCTACTATTCGGCATGTTTGTTGCTTTATCATTCCTCCTCCTTTAGCTTTCTTTTTCTTTTTTCTTTTTCTGTTATGTCTTTTCAAGAACCCATATAAGTTGGTAATTACACTGTCACTTGATTTTATATGGGATTGAACTTTTCTTCCACTTAAACTTAACGAAAGGAAGAAAAATGTTCACTCTTCGTGATTAAAAAAATATTTTCCCTGTTATGAAGAAAACCTTTTATTCTTCCTGACACAAAGGTTGCAAGAAACTCCATATTCAAACTTTAGATCTCAAATCTCTAGGCGCTTGCATTTTGATTAGACTAGTTCCCTATGGGTTTTACCTTGATGGAGAATGATTTTGTTCTCAATGATTGACGATTACTTCCTCTTGGTTCTGGGTTGCAATTATCAATTTTATGCTGTTTATGGATGTCTGGACTATTTAAAGAGTTAATATTGTTGACATATTGCAGTGCGAAGGGAAATCAAAATATTGAGATTGTTCATGCATCCTCATATTATACGGCTTTATGAGGTCATAGAGACACCTTCAGATATATATGTTGTGATGGAGTATGTGAAATCTGGCGAGCTGTTTGATTACATTGTTGAGAAGGGCAGATTGCAGGAGGATGAAGCTCGTAATTTTTTTCAGCAGGTGGATGTCCCACTTCCTTTCCTGAGTTTTATCGTGCTGTTTAACTATTTTAAAGTAGTGATAGTATTCTAATTCTTCTAAAAAGCAGATAATTTCTGGTGTTGAATACTGCCATAGAAACATGGTGGTTCATAGGGACCTTAAGCCCGAAAACCTCCTTCTGGATTCCAAATGGAATGTGAAGATAGCAGATTTTGGTTTGAGCAATATCATGCGTGATGGTCATTTTCTGAAGACAAGTTGTGGAAGCCCGAATTATGCTGCCCCAGAGGTACTGAAGCTTCTAATAGGAGTTAATAGCATTTACTTTTTGTGGTTCAGCCCTTTACTGATTGATTTTTTTTTCATTGTGGTTCAGCCCAATACCTAGAGCGTATGCTGCATTTTGTTACCTGTCAGCATTATTTCTTCAAAAAAGTGCTTCTTGTGGTCATTACATTTTTTATTTTTCTGTAGGTTATATCAGGAAAATTATATGCTGGCCCTGAGGTAGATGTATGGAGCTGTGGCGTTATTCTTTATGCTCTTCTCTGTGGCACCCTTCCATTTGACGATGAAAACATTCCCAACCTTTTTAAGAAAATAAAGGTATATTTCAATATATTTGAAATCCAGCATGTTAATGTTGATTCTTAATTTGATTTTATCCTATACTGATTGAGCTGCCCCTTGGCTTGAATTATTGTGTTTCCATATTTGCGTTGTCGCAAATTCCGTTTCATGTGGGCATTCTACTATTTTGGTGGGCCTAAATTGACAACCAAATTTGGCCCCATATCCTAACTTTTAATATTACATACATGAGAAGTCAGATATTCTGATGAAATTATTCTCCCTGTCCCTTTCACAAAAATACAGAGATGAGTTGATATATTTATTGGATCCATCGGGGCTGACGGGGCTCGACCCTGCAGCTTCTGCCTTGATATGGCAGTGCTCTACTATTGGGTAGGGGTGTGCTAGCGAGCAAGAAAACGGATGGCACATGAATTATACGATATTATTTCTGTATGAACTGATTGCAGATGATTGTTTAACTGTATACCAATTTGTCTTTAGGGCGGAATATATACTCTGCCCAGCCATTTATCAGCTGGTGCAAGGGATTTGATTCCAAGGATGCTTATAGTTGACCCAATGAAGCGAATGACTATTCCTGAGATTCGCTTGCACCCTTGGTTCCAAGCTCATCTGCCACGTTATTTAGCCGTACCTCCACCAGATACAATGCAACAAGCCAAGAAGGTTAGTTCGAACGTACATCTGACTTATTAATGATTTGTCTTTTCTGCCATTATGTTTCATATGGTGCAAGTTATCTGCGGTGGAATAGACTCAATAATTTCTCCCAGATTTCACTTCTTTACTTATCTCATATAAATGGAAGTATTCTGTTCATCAAACAGAGAGCTTCTTTCTTGACTGGACCATTATGTGATGGAAACTCTGAGAATTGCCTTAAATTATTGCTCAGTTAGCTATAGAATCAGCTTAAAAAACTTTCTCTCCTTTTTCTTAAATCTTGGTTGCCATCGTAAATGGTAGAGCCTATTTGTTTATCCTATATGCACTGTCCGCCCCCCTCCCCTGCTCCCAGGAAAAAGAGTGAAAAGGTGAAAAGAATGATCAGAATTGCTCATATAATTTTATCTCAGTTTGTATAATTTTGGAAATGTTGTAAGGACCTGAAAATTGGGAAAGTTTACAATTGCTTTAGAAGTTACTGTTATTAAAGCCACACAAATCTACTTTAGGTAAAAAGATACATATTTTTTAAAGTTCAGAATAAAGACTTTAAAACAAGTGATCAGCAAGTTCTCCCTTGGGACAAGCGCACAGTTGCATATCTTACGAAAAGATCACATTTGTCGTGCTGTCACTACCATTCTTCTTGCGCTAGACACTCTCATTACATGTTGGTCAGATCATCAGAATATCCTTGTTCTTTCATCCAACTTTTAATTTATGACTTCCTTCACCCTTTTGCTTGCAACAAAGTCCCACTCTAGTTTCGCTGCTGTAGTTTTACTCCAGGTCCACTCTGCGAAATACACCTGACAAATATTAGTAGAAATTTTGCAACAACAACAATAGCAACAACCCAGTGTAATCCCACAAGTGGGGTCTGGGGAGGGTAGGATGTACGCAGCCTTACCCCTACCAGGAAGGGGAGAGAGACTGTTTCCGATAAGACCCTCGGCTAAAGAAAGGATGGAAGAAGCACCTATAGCAAGTAATATCAATACAAGGTATTTAGAAAACAAAACCCAAGAAAGCAAAAGAGAGTTTGAAAAAAGCACTAATAGTCAGTAATAACAATACAAGGAAGGCAAGTAACAACAATGCAAAATATGTGGTAATAGCAAACTTAGAATAAAAGGGATACCAACTAACAGTAATACTATTGAACTAAGGAAGACACATGGAAACGCTCGATTACCTACTAACCTTCTACCTTGATTCTCAACCTCCACACTCTCCTATCAAGGGTCGTGTCCTCGGTTAGCTCCAACTGTGCCATGTCTCGCCTGATCACCTCTCCCCAAGACCTCTTTGGTCTACCTCTACCCTTCCTCTTACCCCCAAGGGCAATCTCTCACACCTCCTGACTGGGGCATATGTGCTTCTCCTTTTAACATGCCCGAAACATCTTAGCCTCATTTCTTGCATCTTTTCCTCCACGGGGGCCATTCCCACCTTGTCCCGAATAACTTCATTCCTAATTCTATCTAACCTAGTATGCCCACACCTAAGTTGCTCCGACATGGCAGTTTAGGTGCCGCACTCGTGTCGACACGACACTAGTATGGGTGTGGGTATGAGATCCGTACCGGATCTGGTCAAACAATTGGGTGCTTTGACCACCGCGGACGAAATCAAAACCAAAATTAGGGTAAATTTGAAAAAAATAGCATATATTATCTAGGAAATCAATCCTTTACTTATTTACAACTTGAAAATAAAAAAGAAATCCACACTTTACATACTATACGTACGTATTCCACGAAATTTCTCGTAAGTTAGAGATATTTTTATATTTTTGAATTACTTTTAGCCGGATCCCCGCACCCGTATCCGTACTAGGATCCATATCCCCGAATCTTAGAATTTAAATCTCGAAGGATCAGATCTCTAGATCCGCACCCGTGTCGGATACCCGCACCCGTGTCCGAGCAACTTAGGCCCACACATCCATCTCAACATTCTCATTTCAGCTAATTAGGAAATTGATGTATTCATTGACATGCATGTGATGTGTAGGTGCATCACTGCATTTAGTTTTTTTTTTTAAAAATGCTTTTCTTTTCGGTCACTCAAATCTACTTGTATGATACCTGGGGCCTTTTTTTGCAATGAATTCGAGACTTGAAGCTTTTTGTATGAATTTTTAGGTCCAAACATGCTTTTATACTAGCAGAATTCTCGCCTAGTCAATTTCTTTTTGAGAATTATTTAATTGCAGATCGATGAAGAGATTCTTCAAGAGGTGGTTAAGATGGGATTTGACAGGAGCAACCTTATTGAATCTCTTCGCAATAGAGTCCAAAATGAGGTTCATCATCATTATCAACCATCTACCTTTTCTTTTTTCCTGGACTGCTTGTTTTCCTCATGTTTTTTGTTATATTTCAGGGCACTGTCGCGTATTATTTGCTACTAGACAATCGCCATCGTGTTTCCACTGGCTATCTGGGAGCTGAATTTCAGGAGTCTGTGGTGCGTCTTTGCTTGTATCCTTTGAACGAGGCTACAGTTTCTTTTGATCTGCTTTTGTATAATGAAGTCACCATCTTGCAATGAGTTTCTTCTCCATGATTATGTTGTATCTTTATTATGGTTACTGAATCCATCAGCAGCATTAAGTGGGGTATATAGTTGTGGTTGATTTTTCTACTCCAGATTTTTTACTGTAACATATCTGTATAATTGGATATATAAAAAATGCCCTTACAGGAATATGGCTACAATCGAAACAATTCAAATGAAGCTGTTACTTCCCCTGTTGGGCAACGCTTCCCAGGAATAATGGATTATCAGCAAGCTGGTGCGAGACAGTTTCCCATCGAAAGGAAATGGGCTCTTGGACTCCAGGTTGGTTTGTTTTCTCATGCACATAAGTGGACTTTTCTCTTTCTCTCTCTCTCTCTCTCTATATATATATATATATATATATATCTTTTTTTTTTGAATAAGTAAATCATTGGACATGCATACTTATTGATTAAATTAAAAAAGGTGCAAAAGGAGGTTATGTTAATATGTGAAGAGAGGGAAAGACTATATTAAAGAGCTCGGTTCTTATTTTCAGATAGAAATTTAATCAAGGTTCTGATAAGCTTTGGGATCATCTTGTTAATTCCATTGATAATTATGCACTATTATGCACGTATAGCCTCTGCTAATTGAATGGGTTCTTTGTTGGCCTTTATTCTGTTCAACAGTATGCTATAGATAATTGTCGTTTTGGTTTTTGCTGCAGTCTCGGGCACATCCACGTGAGATAATGACTGAAGTTCTGAAAGCTCTGCAAGAACTGAACGTATGTTGGAAAAAGATTGGTCAGTATAACATGAAATGCCGATGGATTCCTAGCGTACCTGGTCATCATGAAGGCATGGGTATTAATTCTATGCACGGGAGTCAGTTCTTTGGAGATGATTCAACCATTACTGAGAATGATGGGATCACTAAATTAACAAATGTGGTCAAGTTTGAAGTTCAGGTAATCAAACTTTTCATGGATCATACATCTAGTTTCTGTGAAATTCTGTTTATACAGGAGTACATTAATGATGCTTTGGCCTTAAGACAGTGTTTAAAAGCATGTGTATAACGAAAAAGTAGAATGTTATAGTAGAATTGTCAATGTTAATGACATCGACGAAGAAGTGGGTGAGAGAGAAGTCTGCACTTGCAATAATGAAATATGTTGCACATGATTGGTGGAAGTCTCATTTGTTTAATGCCTGTATCGTAAATGCTATTGCGTTTTTTAAGTGCATATCTACATCTATTTTATCAAATGGAGGGGCAGGGATTTCAGCAACTACTGATCTGTATGTATCCCACATTTCTAGCTTGCTTTTGCTTGGTGCTTGCCAATGTGTTTTAGATACAAATATTCACAGAATTATAGCCTGTTTGGCCAAGTTTTTTTTGGGGCCAAAAGTGTTTTTTTTGGCCAAAAGTGCTTTTAGCCAAAAATTGAGGTGTTTGGCCAAGCTTTTAGAAGGAAAAAAAGTGCTTTTGAGGAGAAACAGAAGCAGATTTTGAGAAGCAGAAAAAATGTAGCTTCTCTCCAAAAGCACTTTTCTGAGAAGCACTTTTGAGAAAAATACACTTACAAGCAGTTTTCAAAAGCTTGGCCAAACACTAATTACTGCTCAAAAGTGCTTTTCAAATTAGTTAGCCAAACACGAACCGATTCTCACCAAAAGTACTTTTTTGAAAAGCACTTTTGAAAAAAGTACTTCTCAAAATAAGCAGATTTTAGCCTGTTTCGCCAAACTGGCCAAAAGTTTTTTTTTTCCCGCCAAAAGTGCTCTTTTACCAAAGTTAAGGTGTTTGGCCAGAAGGAAAAAAGTGCTTTTGAGTAGAAGCAGTTTTGAGAAGTAGAAAAAAGTAACTTTTTTTTAAAATCACTTTTTTGAAAAGTACTTTTGATTACTTTTTAAAAGCTGGGCCAAACACTACTTGTTGCGTAGTGCTTTTCAAATTAATTAGCTAAATACAAACTGTTTCTCACCGAAAGTACTTTTTTGAAAAACAATTTTGAGAAAGACACTTTTCAAAATAAAGCACTTTTTAGGTTGGTCTTCAACATTGGAATGAATAAAATTTGGTCCTTATGTAATCTGAAGATTAAGAACTAGATGGATGGTAGTAGGTGATTTCTTCACATTTGCCTAAAGCCATTGCTTGCATAGTTATCCTATACCTATGCTAGATGTACTGGCAGAATAGTCGATTCTATCGTTTGGGTCTGCTTTTCTCGAGTCTATATTCTTGACTACAGCTTCTATGATTTTTGAAATGTTAATTGATATTTGAGTTCCTTTGGTTGCAGCTTTACAAAACTAGAGAGGAGAAGTACCTGCTTGACCTTCAGAGGGTTCAGGGTCCACAGTTCCTCTTCTTGGATCTCTGTGCTGCTTTTCTTGCTCAGCTTCGAGTCCTTTGAAGTCTATGAAATAAGGAGCTAACTTGGAAGACTATCGATGTTTTCCAGGAAAGCTCGGGCCTGTATATAATTGGTATACCAGCTCAGTTACTGCATTTGTCTGTTAACAAATTCCACCCTGCTTGGTCAGAGGTGCCTAGCAACTCTTTTTGTTGATTCGCTAGGAGTTCTAGCTACTCTTCTTTCGTGACATGTTTCTTCTCAACATTGTCAGTGTCTATGGAGTTTCAGTTACCTACACTTTCCACTTAAGGATTGAACTAAAGATTCCATTTTGCAAATGAGCAGTCTCTTTGACCCTTGTATTATTAGGATTGAATTTACTTTCCTTTTTTTCCTGATTATTGTTTGACATCCTGAGGATTTCTTTTCCTCTTTTTTCATTTTTTTGGGGGAATTAGCTAATGCAAAAGTATGTACCATGCGATGTAGTGAAAGGAATTGAAAATGGGAAAGTAGGATTTAGTACATTTGGAACAAATTAAGCTGAAATTTTAAGGAAAAAAGGGACGGTGAGGGCTAAAAATCCCCATTTACTTTAATGACAAACCTTGATTACCCAAGTGGAACGTGTCATGTAAATATTTCTGGAAATAGAAAGTGAAGTTCAAAGATACTTCATTGTACTTTGAGTGGTTAAAGTACAGGATACATGTTTGGAATATCATATGCTCTTCCTAATGCTTTACAAAATCAGGTTGTACTTAAAAATATTATTCTTGTCAGTGAAAAAGTGAAAAGAGAAATAAAATTTCCTGCTTCAATCATCTCTGGTCACTCATTTGTACTTTCTAACGCCACTAATACTAGTAACAACCACAAAATAGTCGCAAGCATAACTAACAACCAGTGCTGTGCCTCTTCTTTAAGTGGCACTCAACATTAGTCTTTAGATTTCCTTTCTAATTTGGGAATCCATTTTAACTTACTCTATATCAATTCTTTGTGACTTACAATTAATGGTAATTAAGTTTGAATAAATGGAATTCCTCAACACTCCATTTGATGATTCAAACATATCTGAAGAAAGTAAAGTAGGAGGGAAAATAGATAAAAGGAAGCAAATTGAGGGTGAAGTTAAAGAACACAAATCCAAGAACCTTATTCTTGAGAGAAAGAGGCGTCAAAAACTTAATGAAAGGCTTCTTGCATTGCGCTCATTGGTCCCAAATATTACAAATGCAATGTTCAAAACCCTTCATTCTTTATATAATTTTCAAGTGACAGTTTCCTAACGAATGGATTTTAACCATTTTCTAAAATCTTATATTCTTATCTGATTACAGATGACCAAAGAAACCATAATTACTGTCGCTATCACTTACATTAGCGAGCTACAAACAAATGTGAACAACTTAACTGAGCAGCTTCTAGAAATGGAGGCACCTTATATAGAGGAATTGGAGACAAAAAATGAAGAGATTATTGATATTGTAGAGGTAGGTAGCTTTATGTATAAAGCAAAGTTACAATCTTTATTGCTTAAGTTAAAAGTGTAATTTCCTAATCTACTACTACTAGACATTAAAACAATTTTTTTTCTTTCTAAAATAGCCTGAAGTTGAAGTGGCTCACATTGCTACAAGTAGGCTTTGGATAAAGATAGTTTGCCAGAAGAAAAGAGGTGGATTTACTAAACTGATGGAGGCAATGAATGTTCTTGCCTCAAAAGGAGCCCTTCTTGTTACTTCATCTGTGGAGGTAGGAAAACATATTGTTAAAAAAGTAAGTTTTTTTAGCAGCAGTTGTTAACTATTACCTGAAGATAAATCAAGATTCTGTAATACTACGAAAAAAATATCTTGCTTAGCATTTTATACTGTGGGGCTGCAATATAAGAACATAAACAATCTGTTTATCTCTATGTATTTCTGTTCATCAAATCAGAGGGATGCTGCTGGAGATTATCCGCGGAATCTAGAAAAATGAAATCCTAGCAGGAATTTGTTAGCTATGAATGTCAAAAGGATTCAATTATATTTTGTGCTCAAAAAAGAAAAATGAAAATCCTTTGTATCCAAATTGTCTTAAAAGAAGTTGTGTGAACTCTTGTTTTCAGCAACATATCCTATGTTTCTAGTTTATCATATACTAAAACTAAGGGTTAATGGACTGTTTAATTCAGTAACAAGATTAATTTGAGATACCAATAGGGCAAGGGGAGACAAATCTTCTTGAGAATCCGTTGGGGTCTCCAAACTCTTGAATAGGAACTTAAAGAAAGATAGTGAAGTCATATAGTTCTTTTTACCTTAATTTCCTTCTGTCTTTCTTTCTATTTCAAACTTCAAAGCTTGTGCTTTGGTTTAGATCACTGCTCACTAGAGGGGAGTGGTATGGAACTATGGAACATTGGTCCGTCCTGAAAAGCTGAGTTTTTCAGTTCACTCCCTTGTGCGGTTGGCCTTTTTGTGCCAATAAGTTTCCTGTTTCCTCATGGAATATATGGACATACCCGAGCAAGTTTCATTTGCAATATTTAGACAATGAATTAACACGAGTTAATTAGTTTGCAGAATATGGAGAATGAATTAATTAAATATTTGACGATAAAGAAAGTTCCACATTTTCTCGTCTCTTTTGGAAAACATAAAGAGTTAACACAAGTTTTAACTTGGAAGAGATCAAAACTTGGACATCAACACACATTCAACTGCTGAAACTCATTGTTCTGGTTAGTCATATATCAACTTTTCTATATATAAATATTGTTTTGCTGAGATCAACTTCTAGTAAAAGAAATAAAAGGAGGGGGGACACAAAATATTCTGCCAATTTTTTCAAGTAACAAAGCAAATTGGTGGGAGATCAATAGAGCTCCATATGGACAATTCACTCTCATAAGCATTCTCCGTCGACGAAAATGGCACTGCTTCTTCAACATTGCATTTTTCACTTTTCTCCTTCTCCTCCTGGTTCTTTTTGCATGCATTTCGGAGTGTGGATAATTGCTCAGACGTTTCCCATTGCGTTGCTCGAGCAGATTTCATCTTCAACTTCAAACATTCTGTAATCCCATTAAATGCATAAAGGGAAGCCGAAAACTTCCTCTCGTAATTCATCCTCCTCATTGCCTCACTCACCGCTGATGTTTCTTCCCCATAAACCATCCCATGTTCCATTGTCTCTGTTGATAGCTCTTCAGCTATCTCAAATGGCGAATAGTAACACGATCCAATTTCATCAAGAAAGTTGAAGTCAATTGACTCCATATCTTCTAATACATCAGTATTAATTGCCTCTCCTATCTCCTCTTCTTCGTCTCCCACTTCAATAATCTCTTCGTTCGAGCTTTGAAAGTTATTGACAGGCTGAATAAAATCACCCCAGCTAGTAACATTAGCGATCGTGTTGTTATCAGTTATGTGATCACCAGGGTAATTGAGATATTCAGTGTATAGTGAACCTGAAAAATCAGATACATTTTCTCCGAATTTTTCTTGCTGATTCTGCTGCTGGCGACCAATTTCAGGTACGGAACAAGATTTGGATGAGTCATCATCACCAGCAGCAGCTAAGGAATTATTTCTTTCTTTGAGCCTGGTAAGAAGAATATTAGTGATTTTGGGAGGCAAAGCTGAAGTGGAAGAAGAAGAAGAATTGGATAAAGAACAAGGCCAGAAATTTGTGCGAGTATTGGCTCCACGGAGCAAGCAAGCAGCTTCATCGTACGCTCGTGCTGCTTCCTCAGCAGTGTCAAAAGTTCCAAGCCACACTCTTATTTTCTGTATAGTGTCTTTTATTTCAGCAACCCATCTTCCTGATGGCCTTTGTCTAACCCCTATATATCTCTTTCGGGCTCGTTGAGCTCCGCTTTGTGTGGCTGCACCATCTGCTTCATTTACCATCTCGTTCCAGGCTGCTGTATTCCCTTGATCATCATGAGATTCATGAGTTTTCGCTAGTCCTTCAGCTTTTCTCTTCCTAGCCATTGTTTTGTGTATGTATTTGTATGTTTAATTTGTTATAGAGACGAAAGCTAAGAGAGCGAATGAGATTAGATATTCCAGTAGTCCTAATCGTAAATGATGGATACTAGGGGTTGTGTGTATCGACGACCCGTGCAATAAACAAGAATGGTGAATTGTGAAGGTGTTGGATGTGTGTTTGTGTAAGTAGCTAGGTTTTGTACACAACTAAGTTGGGATGTGAATGACATACTTAAACAGGGGAGAAAGAGGATTCTGTCAAATGTCAAATGGCAAATTATTAGAGTTGAAAGGTGGTGCTTTTCCTATTTGTTGAGACACATTTGTTTTATTGATTTGGCTTTCTAAAAGCAACATATGGAGGCCTCTGTTCTGATATATAGAAAACAAGAAACAAAAGGAATTAGAGAAGAGGGTTGTTAAAATATTAAGCTTAATTAATGTAAGTATTTAATGCTAGATAGTTTGACCCAGCACAACTTATGATTGTTTCCTCTTCTATGCTTTCTCTCTCTCGATATTTGTAGTCTGTTATGAACTGTATTTGTAAAATAATTCTGGAGAAGATAAAATAACATATAAACAGAAATATAAAAGAAATAGAATTTAATCCGAGTCCACTGAATTCACAGTGTTTTCTTAAGGAATTTAATCCCCTCCTAGTATCCAAGGTTGTGGATTATTTCCTCCCAGGATAGAACGAATTACACACTGGTGTAGCGATACTTCAAACACTAGTGTTTCAGCGAACACAAAGAACGATAGCAAATTACACTTACTGTTGCTTTGTTTGTAGTTAAAAGTTAAAACAATGCATAAGAAAGGAGGAAAAGTCAGAAACTCGTATTGAAAATCTGAGATAATGAACTGGCATTTATAACCAATGTTGAGCTCAAACTGAAGAGGTGCAACTCTTCAAATCCGAAGAGGTGCAAACTATTTCTCCATATTGTAAATGTCTTTTACAAAAACGAAGGGCATATACTATTCCGTTAGATTTAATATTAATATTCCGTTTACAAAAAATCGGATATTTAATAACATTTCTGTTATCAATCAATCGATCATTTGACCAAATCCGAAGCCGAGCCGAGCGAGCGACGACGCGAGGCTTGCCTTCTTCTTAACTCTTTAAGAGTTAGAAGAAGTGCAATTGTATATATACCCATCAAAATCTTTTCCTCTTCCAATATGGGACAATATTCCTTTGTCAATGAGGGAAACTCAAATATTTTCAATTTTCTTCAATTTCCCATTCACCCTCTTTTAAACTACATTTAAGCTTAAAAACCAAATAATTTTAAGTTACATTTAAGCTTAAAAATTCAACAATCCCCCACACGAATGGGGAATGACTATATCACGGAAATATGCATGAAAAACTGTGAGATTCGCAAGCAAGGATTAATTGCATCTCGATAAGTAGGTTTCCCCTTGAACTTTCCGTAGTGAATTTATGTTGGATATACTCGGTCAATCGGTAGATATGATATCTTTGAACCGTCGAACTTTGGTGTATACCTAGATAACCATAAGTCACACAACCAACCCTTAACCGTCTTTGGCTCTCATTGTTGTGTTCGTTTCAGCCGTGAACACCGCCTGGTTTAATAAGTGCGTAGAGAATTGGCCTTACAAAATTCTCCTTGAAGCGGCTAACACTTCACACTTACATAGGTGATTCCTAAACGTGTCATCCCGTAGATACACTATTTGATATACCCCGTATCAAATTTAGAAATCATTAAAAAGCCTTAATGCTTTATCCTTGGTACTGAACATTGTCTCATCACGAGAATGGACCAAACTTTTAGTTGACAATGTTGAACCGTCATTAATGACTTTGTTTGATCTCCTTGAACCTAGATTTTGGGATCTCCAGTCTTCTAGGTAGATTTACCGCCACAATGGCTTGTTCTCCGCCATAGTCCCATTTCCCTTGATGATTTCTCAACTACCTCTCTAGTTAGGCCTTTTATAAGTAGATCCGACACATTATCGCTTGACTTTACATAGTCAATCGTAATAATTCCTCTAGAGAGTAATTGCCTAACGATTTTATGTCTTTGTCGTATATGACAAGATTTACCGTTAAACATCACGCTCTCAGACCTTCCAATTGACATTTGACTATCGCAATGTATGCATATTGGTGCCAATATTTTGGGCCAAAATGGAACGTCTTCCAAGAAATTTCGGAGCCATTCAGCTTCTTCACCGGCTTTATCTAAGGCTATGAACTCAGCTTCCATTGTAGAGCGGGCAATACAAGTTTGCTTGGACGACTTTCAAGATACCGCTCCTCCACCAATAGTGAATACATATCCACTTGTGAATTTAGAATAAGTTGAACCGGTGATCCAATTTTCATCACAGTATCCCTCAATCACCGCAGGATATTTACTGTAGTGCAAAGCAAAGTCCTGAGTATGTTCTAAATATCCCAAAACTCGTTTCATTGCCATCAAATGAGATTGACCTGGATTGCTCGTGTATGGACTCAATTTACTTATAGCACATGCTATATCTGGTCCTGTACAATTCATGATATACATTAAGCATCCCAACACACGAGCATAATCCAATTGTGATATGCTTTGGCCTTTGTTCTTTGCTAATGCAAGATTCACGTCAATTGGAGTCTTTGCAACTTTAAACCCTAACTGCTTGATTTTTCCAAGTATTATCTTAATATAATGAGATTGTGACAATGCCAGACCTTGAGAAGTCTTATTGATCTTAATCCCGAGAATTAAATCAGCAAATCCCAAGTTCTTCATATCAAACTTCCTAGTTAGCATACGCTTAGTCGCATTTATGTTGGCAATATCATTACTCATTATCAGCATATCATCCACATATAAGCAAACGATGACTATGTTATTTGGAACATTTTTAATGTACACACATTTATCTTAAAACCATTTGACAACATTGTTTGGTCAAATTTCGCATGCCATTGTTTGGGTGCTTGTTTTAGTACGTAAAGAGACTTAACAAGTCTACATACCTTCTTTTCTTTACCTGGAACCATAAACCCTTCAGGTTGTTCCATGTAGATTTCTTTCTCCAAATCTCCATTTAAGAAGACCGTCTTAACGTCAATTTGATGAATTTGAAGACCATAAATTGCAGCTAATGCTACTAGCATTCGTATGTACGTAATTTTAATAACTGGAGAGTATGTATCAAAATAATCAAGACCTTCTCGCTGTCTATACCCTTTGACTACAAGTCTTGCCTTATATTTATCAATAGTTCCATCATCTTTCATTTTCCTCTTAAAAATCCATTTAGAACCTAAAGGTTTATTTCTAGGAGGAAGATCAACCAATTCCCATGTATGGTTGTTCAATATGGATTCTATTTCACTATTGACTGCCTCTTTCCATAACAATGATTCCGAAGAAGACATAGCTTCTTTAAATGTTCGAAGCTCATTTTCCAATAAGAAAGTCACAAAATCAGAGAAATGTTGCTGGAGATTATCCGCGGAATCTAGAAAAATGAAAATCCTATTAGGAATTTGTTAGCTATGAATGTCAAAAGGATTCAATTATATTTTGTGCTCAAAAAAGAAAAATGAAAATCCTTTGTATCCAAATTGTCTTAAAAGAAGTTATGTGAACTCTTGTTTTCAGCAACATATCCTATGTTTCTAGTTTATCATATACTAAAACTAAGGGTTAATAGACTGTTTAATTCAGTAACAAGATTAATTTGAGATACCAATAGGGGAAGGAGAGACAAATCTTCTTGAGAATCCGTTGGGGTCTCCAAACTTTTGAATAGGACCTTAAAGAAAGATAGTGAAGTCATATAGTTCTTTTTACCTTGATTTCCTTCTGTCTTTCTTTCTATTTCAAAGCTTGTGCTTTGGTTTAGATCACTGCTCACTAGAGGGGAGTGGTATGGAACTATGGAACATTGGTCCGTCCTAAAAAGCTGAGTTTTTCAGTTCACTCCCTTGTGCGGTTGGCCTTTTTGTGCCAATAAGTTTCCTGTTTCCTCATGGAATATATGGACATACCCGAGCAAGTTTCATTTGCAATATTTAGACAATGAATTAACACGAGTTAATTAGTTTGACAACATTGTTTGGTCAAATTTCGCATGCCATTGTTTGGGTGCTTGTTTTAGTCCGTAAAGAGACTTAACAAGTCTACATACCTTCTTTTCTTTACCTGGAACCATAAACCCTTCAAGTTGTTCCATGTAGATTTCTTCCTCCAAATCTCCATTTAAGAAGACCGTCTTAATGTCAATTTGATGAATTTCAAGACCATAAACTGCAGCTAATGCTACTAGCATTCGTATGGACGTAATTCTAATAACTGGAGAGTATGTATCAAAATAATCAAGACCTTCTCGCTGTCTATACCCTTTGACTAAAAGTCTTGCCTTATATTTATCAATAGTGCCATCATCTTTCATTTTCCTCTTAAAAATCCATTTAGAACCTAAAGGTTTATTTCTAGGAGGAAGATCAACCAATTCCCATGTATGGTTGTTCAATATGAATTCTATTTCACTATTGACTGCCTCTTTCCAAAACAATGATTCTGAAGAAGACATAGCTTCTTTAAATGTTCGAAGCTCATTTTCCAATAAGAAAGTCACAAAATCTGATCCAAATGAAGTAGACGTTCTTTAACGTTTACTACATCTTGGACCCTCCTGATTAAATGTACTTTCTTTTGTTTCTTCCCAAGGTCATTTAGATCCTTCACCAATTGACTCACATTCCTTTTTATATGGGTATATATTTTCAAAAAATTCAGCATTATCTGATTCTATAACCGTATTATTATGAATGTCGGGATTTTATGATTTATGAACCAGAAATCGATATGCTTTACTATTGGTCGCATATCCTATGAAAACACAATCAACGGTTTTTCGGTCCTATTTTTACTCTTTTGGGTTTAGGATCTTGCACTTTTGCCAAACACCCCCACACTTGAAAATAATTCAAATTGGGCTTCCTTCCTTTATATTTTTCATATGGAATGGATTGTGTTTTGCTATGGGGTACTCGGTTTAGTAACCGGTTAGCCGTAAGAACGGCTTCCCCCTACAATTTCTGTGGCAAACCAGAACTGATCAACAATGTGTTCATCATCTCTTTTAATGAACGATTATTTATTTCCGCAATCCCATTGGATTGGGGCGTGTAAGGGGCCGTTGTTTGATGAATTATTCCATATTCTAAATATATTTCTTCAAAAGGAGATTCATATTCGCTACCCCTATCACTTCTTATCATTTTAATTTTCTTGTTAAGTTGCATTTCAACTTCATTTTTGTATTGCCTGAATGCATCTATTGCTTCATCTTTACTATTAAGTAAATAAACATAGCAATATTGAGTACAATCGTCAATAAAAGTTATGAAATACTTCTTTCCACCACGAGATGGTATTGACTTCATGTCGCAAATATCTGTGTGAACTAAGTCTAAAGGATTTGAATTCCTTTCAATTAACTTATTAGGATGTTTAACATACTTAGATTCCACACTTATTTGACATTTTGATTTGTCGCATTCAAACATAGGCAATACTTCCAAATTAATATTTTTTCGCAAAGTTTTGTAATTGACATGACCCAAACGTATATGCCATAATTCATTTGACTCAAGTAAGTAAGAAGAAGCTGAAATTTTATTATTATTCTCAATAACCATTACATTCAGCTTGAAAAGGCCCTCAGTGAGGTAACCTTTTCCTACAAATATTTTATTCTTACTTATTACAACCTTATCGGATGCAAAAATACACTTAAACCCATTATTAACAAGAAGTCCAGCAGAGACTAAGTTCGTTCTAATCTCGGAAACATGAAGGACGTTGTTCAAGGTCACCACTTTACCAGAAGTCATTTTCATAAATATCTTTCCAGATCCTTCAATTTTGGCCATTGCAGAATTTCCCATAGAAAGTGTCTCTTCGGGTCCAACAAGAGCATATGTAGCAAACGCTTCTCTAACAGTACAAACATGGTGAGTGGTTCCAGAATCAATCCACCACTCCTTAGGATTTCCCACCAGATTGCATTCAGAAAGCATAGCACACAAGTCATCGATATCTTCGTGCTTTTCAACCATGTTTGATTGACCCTTCTTCTTGTCTTTCTTTGGAGGACGACAATCTGCAGATCTGTGTCTAGCTTTGCCACAGTTGTAGCAATTTCTATTGAACCGCTTGTTGCTTTTCGGTCCATAAGCCTTTTCCTCTTTCTATCCTCAACAATGTTTGCTCCCATTATTTTTGAGTTTCCATGACCTTTCTTTTCAGCAGCTTTGTTGTTCTCTTCGATTCTCAACCGAACAATGAGATCTTCAAGGGACATCTCCTTTCATTTGTGTTTCAAGTAGTTTTTGAAGTCCTTCCACAAAGGAGGCAGCTTCTCAATCATTGCTGCAACTTGGAATGCTTCATTGATGCCAAGACCTTCAATGAAAATTCTGTTAGTAGAAACAATATAATTAATACTTTCAACATTAGTATTAATTTGACTTATACCTTCAACAAGGATACCGTGAATAATCACTTGCAATTCTTGGACTTGGGTAATAACAGACTTGCTATCTACCATTTTATAGTCCAAAAATTTAGCGGTAATAAATTTCTTTAACCCGTCATCTTCATTTTGTATTTCCTTTCAAGAGCTATCCACAATTGTTTTGACGTCTCCATATTACTATAGACGTTATACAGATCATCTTCTAGTCCGCTAAGAATGTAATTCTTGCATAGAAAATCAAAATGCTTCCACAACTCAGTCGCGAGAAAGCGTTCATTTTCTGGAGTTTCGTCGGGCAGAACAGGAACATCTTCCTTAATGAACTTCTGGAGACTTAAAGTCGTCAAGTAGATCTTCTGCTTCCAGCGCTTGAAATCAATCCCGAAATTTTTTTCGAGTTTTTCTGCCAGTGCCAATGCCGGTGTTGTTCGGCTTGTCGATGCATTGGCAGTCACCATAGGAACAGTCTGGTTCCCGTTGTCATTCGTCATTTTTGCAAAGGAATGACACAAACAAACGTTAAAATCACGTAGATTTTAATCTCCATTGGAGTGGAAAACCACACAGGTTTTAATCCCCAGAAACAGTGAGTATAACACAAATGCAGAAAGTATTAAATTCCTTAAGCTTGTTATGAACTGTATTTGTAAAATAATTCTGGAGAAGATAAAATAACATATAAACAGAAATATAAAAGAAACAGAATTTAATCCGAGCTACCTGAATTCACAGTGTTTCCTTAAGAAATTTAATCCCCTCCTAGTACCCAAGATTATGGATTATTTTCTCCGAGGATAGCACGAATTACACACTGGTGTAGCGATACTTCAAACACCAGTGTTTCAGCGAACACAAAGATCAGTAGCAAATCACACTTAATGTTGCTTTGTTTTTAGTTAAAACAATGCAGAAAAAAGGAGGAGAAGTGAGAAATTCGTATTGAAAATCTGACAGAATGGACTAGTATTTATAGCCAATGTTGAGATCAAACTGAAGAGGTGAAACTCTTCAAAACTTAAGAGGTGCAACTCTTCAAATCCGAAAAGGTGCAAACTGTTTCTTTAAATCTGAAGAGGTGCAAAATGTTCTTCAAATCCGAAGAGGTGCAAACTGTTTCGGCCATATTGTAAATGTCTTTTACAAAAAGCGAAGGGCATATACTATTCCGTTGGATTTAATATTAATATTCCGTTTACAAAAAATCGGATATTTAATAACATTTCTGTTAATATTTACTATTAACAAATAAATTTGGTCCAAAAAATTGTATATATACCCATCAAAATCTTTTCTTCTTCCAATACAGAACAATGTCCCTTTGTCAAGGAGGGAAACTCAAATATTTTTAATTTCCCTCCATTTCTCATTCACCCTCTTTTAAGCTACATTAAAGCTTAAAACCCCAATAATTTTAAGCTACATTTAAGCTTAAAAATCCAACAATATCTGCAGCCCGACTTTGGTCACTGCAATATGTCCACTTGTTTTCTTATTGTTGTGTTTATACATTATGAAATGATTAATCCAAATTTTGTCACTTGTCGATCAATCGGTGCATATATGAAAACCTATCTTTTCTCTGATATTCAAGGAGATGTATAGACATTGAAATTATCACTTTATGCATGGAATAGAATTATTTCATCCTTTTCAGTGTATGAAACCCATAAGTTAAGGTTATCCAGAATTTGAGGTTTATGAGTTCAAAATCTTGATCTCTAGTTCAACCCCCGCCTATAGGAAGCCCATTTTACTGGAATTCCTTATTAAAAAAAGAGCACAAGCATCTTAGCAACACCATTTTACCTTTTAGGATATGAAATTGTAACTTTTTCATTTGAGCACATTATTTCTTCCACACACAAATAACGTCATAGACTCTTAGGCCGGTATATTAAGCCAAGTTAATCACTCATGCAGTAAGGGTTAAAATCTGTGACGATCCTTTTTTTTATTTTCCCTTTAAATGAGTCATAATTTTATTGCCACCGAAGAAAGAGTACATGTGTAGGAGGATATAACCAAGCCTTCTATACAAGATGAGATAAGGATAAGTCTAGCTAGGTAACCTTAGAGCAGCTAACTATTCTGCAAAAATACAAAAAGTGGCAATAAAGCTGTTACTTCAAGGTGGTTCATAGACAATCACACTTGGTTTTCTCCTTGACTCGAAATGAAGGAAGTTCCCATCTATCGGCAGAGGCGAACCTATGTGTATGGTTGTTGTAATGACCTAACCGGTCATTTTAATTTTTAGAATCCCGTTCCCTAAAATAAAACTTCTCGTATGTACTTTTAATGATTTATGACTTACGGGGATGGTTGGTTCGGGATTTGGAAGTGTTTGGGTTGAAACCGGAACACTTGGTTCCTTAAGTTGGCCTTAAAGTGCTAAGTTTGACTTCGGTCAACATTTTGAGAAAACGACCCCGGAATAGAATTTTGACGATTCCAACAACTATGTATGGTTATTTTGGACTTAGGAGCGTGTTCAGAATTTTATTTAGATGTCCGTAGTTAAATTAGGCTTGAAATGGCTAAAATAGGAATTTAAGTTTGGAAGTTTGACCGGGGAGTTGACTTTTTGATATCAGAGTCGGAATCTAGTTTTGAAAATTTTCATAGCTCCGTTATGTCATTTATGACTTGTGTGCAAAATTTGTGGTCAATCGGACTTGAATTGATAGGTATAGGTACATAATGTAGAAGTTGGAAATCTTAAGTTTCATTAAGCTTGAATTGGGAGATGATTCGTGGTTTTAGCGTTGTTTAGTGTGATTTGAGGGATCAACTAAGTTCGTATGATATTTTAGGACTTGTTGGTATAATTGGTTGAGGTCCCGAGGGGCTCAGGGTGAGTTCCGGACGACTAACAGATCACTTTTGGCCTTTGGAACACTACTGGTAACTGTTGGTATTTTCTTATGGTATCCTTATACGCGATCGCGTAAGTTGGTCTACGATCGCGTAGACTAATTTAGGCAGAGGTGGATTTGTTCTACGCGATCGCGTGAATGAGGTTGCAATCGCGTAAGGTTAATTTGGGCAGCTGGGAATTTGTTCATTGCGATCGCGTGGACACGTCCGCGATCGCGTAGGATTGGTCAGTGTGTGTATCGTGATCGCGTGTCATTGTTTGCGATCGCGTAGAGGAAATTTGAGAGGAAGCTGGGCCACACGTTTGTGCAACGCGATCGCGTGAAGAGGGATGCGATCACGTAGAGTCAGGACACGGTGCATCGCGATCGCGTGGGACTTGATGCGATCGTGTATGGTTACTGTTTGGGCAAACAAATTTGTTCTACGCGATCGCGTGAGGAAGTTCGCGATCGCGTAGAAGAAATCACTGGGCAGAGAGTTTAAGTTCTGAAAACATTTTCCGTTTTTAACAATTTGGAGATCGGATTTAGGCGATTTTTGGGAGATTTTCAGAGAAAATAATAGGGTAAGTGTTCTTAACTCAATATTGGTTAAATTACCCGAATCCATCACATTTTTTATCATTTAATTGGTGAATTGAGTTGGAAAAGTTTGAAAACTCTCTTGGATAGATTTGAGGATTTGAGGGCCGAATTGTTATCGAAATTTAGTGATTTTGGTATGGGTAGACACGTGGTTGAGTGGGTGTTCATATTTCGTAACTTTCGCCGGATTTCGAGACGTGGGTCCCACATGCAAATTTTTAATTAATTTCAGATTTTTATTGAAAATGTAGTATTTTCTTATAGAATTGATTCCTATAATTTTTAGTGATTGTATCGAATTATTTTTGGCTAGATTCGAGCCAGACAGAGTTGGATAATCGTGAAAAAGGCCCTCTAGTGGATTAAATTGGATCAAGACGAGGTAAGTCTCTTGTCTAATCTTGTGAGGGGAAAATTACCCCATAAGGATTAAATTGAATAATTATTGCTAATTGCGGGGGCTACGTGCGCACGAGGTGACGAGAGTCCGTGCGTAGCTACTATAAATGCTAAAGTCCGGGTAGTTTAGGACTCAAAACATGAATTATTTGTGTAAATTATATTCCCTGTTTAATAAATATTAAATTGATATATATGAATATATTGTGAGTTGTTAGATAAAGATATTAAAGAATGGAAATCTTATATGCTTGATTTTCTGTTTAAATCAATTAATTGTTAAAAGAAATTGTTCTTCCTCCTGAATTTATCTCATAATAAATATACTCTCTTTCCGGAGGTACATAAGAACATGTCCTCCTTTCTTGTGGAGCGGGCCGAACGCCTCGGCAGGATAGATGCATCTATGGATCGCGTCGCACGTCCCTTGACAGTGTACACGACACTCTGGATCGGGCCGTACATACTCGGCAGAAATCGCGCTTAATAATAATAATAATTACACGATACTTTAATAGCTTATTTCAGCTTGCGAAGCTAATTGATAAATTGGAAAATCCTTGGAATTTAATGAATTATTATTCTTTCTTGTTAAAGAATTAATTGTTATTCCTGTAATGATATTTAATTGATAAATTAGAAATTATTTGAATTGAAAAAAATTAATTAATATATTGAGAATTGTTGCATTTGAAGGAATTTGATTATTTTCACTGATTACATACATTATTTTAAATTTTATAAATCACGCTGATTTAAATATCCTAGTTGTATTTCAATTATTATTATCGACCCATAGTGAGTGTTAAAGTCGGTCATCTCGTCTCTACCACTTCGAGATTAGGCTTGATACTTACTGGGTACACATTATTTACGTACTCATACTACACTTGCTGCACTTTTGGTGCACGAACTGAGGCAAGTACTAGTGGGGGACCTATCGTCTTACACCCACATTATCCAAGGGCATAGTGGTGAGCTGTTTCTCTAATCCGTTCTGCAGCTACTAGTGTCTCTCTTTGTATTTTTCGTTTTGTCTATTTTGATTTCAGACAATATTTGAGGTTATGTATAATCTACTAGATGCTCATACACTTGTGACACCAGGTCTTGTCACACACATTGGTAGAGTTTGGATTTTATTATATTTTCTTGGTTTTAAATTTTATCAATGTATGCTTAATATATTAGTTGGCTTGCCTAGCTGTAGTGTTGGGCACCATCACGACTTATAGGTGGCATCGGGTCGTGACAGTTGCGGGGTCACCGGACCCCGATAGAGATTTTCATGACCCGAAATTTCCCACCGACGGGACCGTGATGGCACCTAACACTTCACTTGCTAGGCAAGCCAACGTTAAAAAAATTGTTAAACCAATTCCTTATTTTCCTTCAGTAAATAACAATAATTATCTAAGATGAAATGTAAGAGGTGCGGAATATGATAAAAACTGTATTCATTACTACCACCCGGATCTGGAGTCACAATCCACGAGCATTCTAGAATCTACTACAAGTAATAGTCTGAAATAAATACAAATGTCTGAATGAAAGAAATAGTAGAACAAAAAAGATAGACGGGGACTTTAAGGTCTGTGAACGCCGACAGATCTACCTTGAGTCTCCGGACATCGGACCAATAGCAAAATCTCGATCAACCCGAGCCGGTATCAAAATCTGGACAGAAAGTACAGAGTGCAGTATCAGTACAACCGACCCCATGTACTGGTAAGTGTCGAACCTAACCTCGACGAAGTAGTGACGAGGCTAAGGCAAGGCACCTACAAATCAACCTGTACAATTTAACAGTGTATATGCAAAGAACAGAAATGAAGAACTAAACAAAAAATGTCGGGAGGGGAACATATTTAGGGGAATGCAAGATAAAGAACTATAACAGAATGATCATCAGAGCAGTCAATATACCAGGAATCAACAGAAATAGTGAATACAGTAAGAAAAAATGCACGGCATCACCTTTCGTGCTTTTACTCTCAATCTCACCATAAAATTAATAGAAACGACACGACATCACCCTTCGTGCATTAAATCTCATATCATGGAACGACATCACCCTTCGTGCATTAACACTCACAATATGACACAACATCACACTTCGTGCATTAACACTCGCAATATGGAACGGCATCACCCTTCGTGCATTAACACTCACAATATGGCACGACATCACCCTTCATGCATTAACACTCACAATATGGCACGACATCACCCTTCGTGCATTAATACTCTCCTTTACCATAATGCAATGTATATATATCAACATAGAGGTAGAATAACAAGTACAAACCTTACTTCAACATTTGGTTCCATAATATCAATCTCAACTTTGAAATAAAAACTCAATTATCACCAGAAAATCTGTAAACATGATAAGAACGATAAATTGAACAACACTAGTATAACACATCGCAATTGGGCATAGGAATGAGCAATATAAGAAAAACTGAAAAACATGGAAAACAGGTAAATTGGCGGCGTATAAGTACTCGTCACCTCACATATACGCCGCTCACATGAATTTCACTTAGCAAGTAATCTAAGGTTCCTAATTCCCTCAAGTTAGAGTTAGACATAACACTTACATGGCTCCGAAGTCTAGTTAATTCTCAATCACAGCTTTTTCTTTGGAATTCACCTCCAAACCACTCGTATCTATTCAAAAATAACTCAATAATATCAAATATTGCTAAAGGAATCAATTATATTTCATAAATTAAATTTCCTAAATTTTCCTCCAAAAAGTCAAAAAATTGACCCCGGGCCCGCTTGGTCAAAACCCTAGGTTCGGACCAAAAGCCTTTTACCCATTCACCCCCGATCCCGAATATGTAATTAGTTTTGGAATCCGACCTCAAATTGGGGTCTAAATCCTCAAATTTCGAAATTCCTAAGTTCTACCCAAAAATCCTAATTTCACCATAACAATTCTAGGTTGAAATCTTATTATAAGATGTAAAAGATTGAAAGAAAAGAGTTAGGAATCACTTACCTATGATTTGGGAAAGATTTGGTCTTTGGAAAATCAACTCTTAAGGTTTAGGGTTTTGAAAAATTAAAGAATGAATGAAAAATCCAGTCTAAGTCTAAAGTTATCAGCTGCGGATGTCGCATTTCCGACCTGAGCTTTCGCAATTGCGAAGGAGTCATCGCAAATGCGAGAATCTTCATATTTCCGTTGTCTTCGCAAATGCGAAGAGTATGTCGCATTTGCGACAATTGGCCTATCGCAATTGCGGGTAAAAGTTCGCATTTGTGAACATGACCTTCCCCAGAACCCCTTCGCAATTGCGAGAACTGCTGGCCTAGGCTTTCTTTACAATTGCTATAAAAATCTCGCAATTGCCATACCTGCTTGGTTCGCATTTGCGAAGCCTGATCTCGTAATTGTGAGATCAGAGGTGTAACGACCCGACCAGTCGTTTTGAGTACTACAACCTTGCTTCTCCCTTTACTGCTTAAATTGTACTTTACAATTGTTGTGTGAATTGCTGGGGTAAATGGTTCGGGTCCGGTGAAGTTTTGGAATGAATTGGAACACTTAGTTCCAAGGTTTAAAGCTTAAGTTAAAATAGTGACCGGATGTCGACTTACGTGTAAACGACCTTGGAATTTAATTTTGATGATTCCAATAGCTCCGTATAGTGATTTTGGACTTAGGAGCGTGTCCAGAAAATTATTTGGAGGTCCGTAGTGGAATTAGGCTTGAGATGCCGAAAGTTGAATTTTTTGAGAAGTTTGACAGGGGAGTTGACTTTTTGATATTAGGGTCAGAATCCAATTCTGGAAATTTGAATAGGTCCGTAATGTGAAATGTGACTTGTGTGCAAAATTTGATGTCAATCGGACGTTATTTGATAGGTTTCAACGTCGTTTGTAGAATTTAGAAATTTCAAAATTTATTAGGCTTGAATCCGTGTGTAGTTCGTATTTTTAAGGTTGTTTGATATGATTTGAGACCTCGAGTAGGTCAATGGTGTGTTTTAGGACTTGTTGGTGTATTTGGACTGGGTCCCGAGTATCTCGTGGGAGTTACGGATGGTTGACGGATCAAATTCAACTTGAAACATTTCTGGAACTGCTGCCTACTGGTGTGATCGCAGGTGCAAAGCCGCATGTGCGCGAGATCAGTCGTAGAAGCGGCCAAGTGTGGGACTGGGCAGTGCTCGTAGGTGCGAGCAAATTGTCGCATCTGCGAGGCCGTAGGTGCGAAGGTGTTGGCGCAGACGCGGACTGGGGCTGGCTTGGGGTGAACGCAGGTGCGAAGGGTTTGCGCATCTACGAGCCCGCAGATGCGAGAAAAGGTTAGCAGATGCGAGTTTTTGGGAGGCTGGCTGTTTCCGCAGGCGTGCATTTTTTTCCGCAAAAGAGGATGCGCAGGTGCGAGCCCAGGCACCGCAGGTGCGAAAATGCCTGGGGCAGTGTTTAAAACAAGGGTTCCAAGAATATTTTTCATTTTCGGATTTTGGAGCTCGGGTTGGGCGATTTTGGAGAGGAAATTTTTCACACAACTTGGGGTAAGTGTTCTTAACTCCCTTGTGATTATATTCCATGAATTCATCTTCATTTTTGGTGTAAGATTACCAAATCTTCAAGAGAAGTAGAAGGAAATTTCTATAATGTCACAAATGAAATTTTCAAGTTTTAATACCGATTTGAAGTCGGATTTGAGTGAAGTTAGTATGGTGGAACTTGTAATTGGATGGGTTATCGTATTTTGTAAGGTTTGTCGGATTTCGAGACATGGTCCCCACGGGTGATTTTTGGGGCGTAATTTCGGATTTTTGTGGAAATTATTAGCATTTTGATATGGAAGTAATTCCTATGAATTGTGTGAACTGAATAAAATTAATTGTGGTAGATTCGAGCCGTTTGGGTGTTGATACGCGCATTATGGGATTTCTGGAGCATTGTTTAGCTTGCTCGACATTGGATTCGGCTTGTTCGAGGTAAGTAACTCTTCTAATCTTGGAGTTCAGTGTATGAACCCTGAATATATGTATTTTGTGAATTTTGGGAGGTGACGCACATTCTAGGTGACAGGCGTGTGGGCGTGCACTATAGAAATTGTGATATAATTGTTTTTGTGGAATTTTATAGTTAAATAATCTTGGCATTTTCCATGCGGTTTTATGTGTTAAAGAAATTGAGCTGAAAAGCATATTAAAAATCATGTTGAGGCTATGTGCCAGTATTATTGGGACCCTCAGGGGTCATATTGTTGTGAATTATTGTGTTAAATTAAAAATTCATACTTAGTCATATTCATTTCATTGCATATCATAACTCAGTTTTATGACTATATTTTAATGCATATAAATATTTTGCGCCGAATGCCCTATTTTACTGAAATGCCCGAGGGGCTTGAGAGGTTTATGATTGAGTGAGGCCGAGGGCCTGATTTGTGAGGATGAGTGTGGATCGGGGCTGCCCGCCTGCAACATACTTTATTATTATTGCACATGAGTTGTCCATGCAGATTATAGCGCTTGGGCTGAAGGAGCCCCTCCGGAGTCTGTACCCCAGTGAGCGCAGGTACCTACTGAGTACGAGTGCCGAGTACCGAGTGCTGAGTGACTGGGAGGCATGAAGGATTGTGAGGTATGCCTGAGTGGCAAGAGTGATTGTGAGGTATGCCCGAGTGGCAAGAGTGATTGTGAGGTATGCCCGAGTGGCACGAGTGACTGTGAGGTTTGCCCGAGAGGCTGTATATGAGTGATGTTCTGCCCGAGGGGCTGTTTATGATTTTTATCATTGAGTTGCATTGCATTGGCATGCACACATGACATACATGCATAGAGATGTATTTTTCCTCATGCTGTACAACATCACATCATTCATGATTTCTCACACATTTTTGACAGATGGGCACAGTGATGCATTTGTTTTACACGGGTTATCCGGAAGGAAAATAAAATATATTATTTATTATTGAAAATATTTTTGGAAAAATTTATTATTTTCAAACTATTTATATTATTGGAAACTTTGACAAACGATTTGGGTTTTCACTAATGTATTTGAAATGAAGAACTATTATTTTTGAAATCATGATTTGGCTGAGCATTTTATCTCTGAGTTACTTCTGGTATTATTTGCTTTATGTTATTATGGACTGTTGTGGACTATTGGTTATGGACCCGACCTTGGTGGAAGCTCGTCACTACTTTCAACCTATGGCTAGGTTTGTTACTTACTCAGTACATGGGGTCGGTTGTACTGATACTACACTTCTGCACATTGCGTGTAGATGTTGGCTGTTGTTGTTGCTGTTCTCGATGGTTGCGGGACTTGAATATGTACCTGCGTTCCTGTTGTAGTTGCCTTTTGTTCAGGGTAGCCTTAGATTTATAAAAGCTCTGTTTATGTATTACTCAAACAGACTATGTGTCACACCCCTTTTCTACCCGCAAAATGATATTGTGTGGATTAAAGGGTTTTTCCAATTAAAGTGACAAAATTGAGTAGGGATTATTTTATTTACAGAGTCGCCATTTGGAATTGATTTTATTTGTGTTCCAAGTCACCTTTTATTTGAATCCCTAATCAAAGGAAGATTTGACTCTATTATTATTGGTCTGCGAAAACAAAGTCCGGGTAAGAAATTCTGTTAACCGGGGAGAAGGTGTAAGGCATTCCCCGAATCCCGTGGTTCTAGCACGGTCGATTTTATTGACTAAAATTTGGCTTGAATTATTTTTGGATAAAGTGTGTATTATTTGCCTTAAGTTACTATTGTCTAGTGCTGCTTAATAATTAATAATTTTGGCCTAGAAGCGTGCAAGCACACAAAGTCCTTATTTGATTATATATATTAAAACAAAGAACGTGTCGGTACATATGGTTTAAATACAATTAATATTGAAAAGTCAAGGAGCGGAAATGCACACATGACTACTTTATTAAAAAAAAAATATATCGACCAAGGACCGTGTATGAATACATGGTCTACATCTCAAACATGCCTAAAATTGCCTATCGCTTAAATTAATTAAAATGCGCTTCTTTTTTATTTATTACTTATTCGACTGGGAAAAAAAATATTATTATTAAAAATAATTTTTTCACTAATGCAAGATATTAAACCCGGATAAGCTTATGTTAAACTTTTATGGTATTGGGCCACTTATTTTATTTAACAAAAAGACAATTTATTGGTTTTAAAAAAAATGCCCATCTTGTTTTCTATTGTCATTGGGCCTACAAATTTTAGCTTATTTGGCCCATGTTGCTTAAGAGCCTTGATGACCAAGACAACACAAAATAACAAGTATTCTTCTATGCCCAAATTGCTTCTTACATTGATGTCCAAACTAAAATTTATTTATTTTTTCATAAAAGAAACTTACATGCCAATTATTATCTTTTATCTTCTTAACCAACTATTTCTGAAGGACTAACATAATATTTCTACTCATCTACACCAATCATGATACTAATCAAACTACACTCATTAACAACATAGAAACCATGACTAAATAGAAAAACTACAAAAACGGTAATACTTCAATGCTAAAGAGAAAAACTATATTAAGTATAACATTATGTTGACTATAATTCAAAGCATCAAAACATTTGAAGCTAGAAGTCTTTCTTAGATAATTATACATGAACCATGAAAGTAACTCACGAAAAAGAGCCCAAACTAAACAAACATGGTTAAAAGTGGGGTCTTAATCTTTTCCTTAAACTAAGTAATCTTAACAGAATGCAATTTCAATCACATATATAAAGAAGAAAATGATAATTTAACTAATTTTTAACAGATTTACATGATGATAACACTAATATAACATTCATCTTGAAACAAAATCAGATCTAATATGCTCCATCAACCGAACCAGGATCAAATCCTTCTTATCATCATCAAGAATCTGCAATATAAGAATTTGAAAGTTATCTGGTTTGTGGAATAATAAAATACAGCAGTGCAACAACAAAAAACTCAGCAGCAAATACAGTAGAAACAACAACAACTCAAGTGTTAAGACAACCCAGAAAAACTCAATAAAGATGCTTGAAACTGGTAGCTATCAACTTCACAAATTGCCTAAGGGATCTTTCTATTATTTATTGAGGTTTTTGCACTCAAATAATCCTCACAAAACTCTGAAATTTCAGCTTGTTATATGTATTAAGCTGCTGATTTTTCTCAAAGATATATGTCTTTAAGCAACTCTCCAAGATATATCTCAGTATAAGATAGAGTGTGTAATAGAGTGTCACCCTTTTCAGTGAGTAAGCCTCTGCATTCTAAGTGTAAGAGAGTCATTTTTATAGGAGAAAAGCAGCCCTTTCAATAGGCAAATAAAGTTAGATTTTTGGACAGATTTTGGTTCACCAAAAATCTGTCCAAAAGACTGACTTTGTGTGCTAAACACTGTTCAAGGTCTGTCCCAAAGGTGAAAGGACAACCTGAAAATCTGCTGTGTCAGAAGCAAGGAGAAAAAATGTCCTTTCAGCCACCCTACTAGTAAAAGTAAGCTACTATTACCCTATTTTGTGATAAAATAAACTAAACTTCAGATTTTAACCATCAACAACAAACTACTTGCTCAACACAAATCAAACTTGGACAACTATGAACTGACAAAGCATAGACGAGACTAAAAATATAATTGAACTAAGTATTAAAACCAACTTGATGGGAATGAATTCTATTTGTACAAACTAATTACTAAACAAACAACTAAATTCACAAACTAATGCTCAAAACAGAACGAGCATCGTTAACAATCGAACAACGACTAACAACAACTAAATAATCGACTAACTAATTGAACGATTTAACTAATACACTAAAGAACATGTTTAAATCAATAACGAATCTAACAAACCACTAAACTAAATAGAGATAGCTAATTAAATAAACCTAACTTGAAACTCTAATTAACAAGAAATAACCAAAACAGAAAAAAAAAATCAGAAACTAATCTACTAAATAAAAAACAAATCAGAAATTAATTAAAGAGATGACGATTATACCTAACAAGTATGCTTGAAGCCGTTCGAGCCACGAGAAAATGCCGAAGATGCTAAAAGGCGACTACCCGACTCCGAAACACATGTTTCTTTCGGGTAGATGCTAGAACAAAATGCGTTTCAGCATCTCGCCAAAAGAAACGAGTGTCTTTGAGTCGAAAAATAACTAAAATGGGGGTTCAGGGCATTTTGGTGGTGGTGAGGCGGTGGAGTCGTGGCGGCGGCGAGGTGCGGGCCGGCGACGGCGAGGATTTTAGGGGTGAAATGGGTAGGAAAAGAAAGGTCTCGTGGAGCTCTATCCATTCATGTATGTGTTGTAGGGTGCTGTTGGCCGGAGCTTCAAGAATTTGGACCAAAAAGTGGCGGCAAAAGTTTCTTAGATCTAAACTTCAAGGAGTTTGAGGTTTTTTTGAAGGAATTGGTTTGAAGATATGGGAAGAGGAGGTTGTGGAGATTATATGGTATTAATTTGGAGGTGTTTGGAGGTGGTCCGCCGCCGGTGGGTGATTTCCGGCGGCAGCGGCGGAGAGAAGAGAGAGAAGAGAGAAAGAGTTATGGGGGAAATGAGGAGATTTTTCAGATTTTTGAGGCTTTAAATACCTCTTGAGAGATCAAATATGTACCATTAGATCAATGTGTGAGATTTGATCTTGGGTCACTTAATGAAACGCCGTAGTTTTGAGGCAAAACTATGTCGTTCCGGACCCTTTCAAAGGCAGCCCCTTATCTTGCACTTTTGGCCACTTTCTCTTTCAAATTTGGCCCAATTTCTTTCTCAATCCTACTTATTAAACTAAATTTACACAAACAAATAAATTAATTAAGTAACTTATTCAAATGATCAATTAACTAGATTAATTCACTAATTGAATAGTTAGTTAGTTCCTAAAATACACAAATAAAGAAAGAACTATTTTTTTTGGTATTTTTATGATAGGAAATATGCAATCAAAGACACAAAAATTGGGAAATATAATTAAAGTAACAAAACACTAATGACTTTAGGAGGTGTTAAAATAATACAAAAATTAGGTATTCACAGCTGCCCCTCTTTGCTCGAGAACATGAAGAGTTTTCGTGCAAAGAAAAGTGAATTCCATGGCTAATTTTTGCTCACATATTACTCCAATGAAAGCATTTTGTTTTTAAAATGGTGACCGAACCCTGCTTCCGAGGTAGCCTACATATCCTTGTTTAGAGGAATCAGGTCAGTGTAGTTCTGGGAAAATTTGATAGATGGGACTACTAGACACTAGATTTAAGACTGTTGTTGCTGTTGTTGTTGTTGTTGTTGTTGTTGTTACTGTTCCTTGATGCTTGCATCAAAAGGAAAAGATAAAGAACTACATATGTCTGGAAACTAAGAGTTACAAAATTCCTAATCTATGTGTCTTGTGGAGTCAAATCTTGATTCTTGACCTGCTCGCTTGTGTTGACCTTAGATTGGATCTTGATGCTCTTTGAGGAAAGGATCATGGCTCATTCTCGATTTCTTGCTTTCCGGATCAGAGTTCGGGAAAATGAAACTCGAGAAGCTGGGCTGCTGACACATTATCCAAGCTAACTCCAACTATCTTGTGACCGAAAAACTTCTTTATTCTGATGAGAAAGCTGAAACTGCAAGCTTTAATCGTCACAACATGTGCTCTATGGTAGGGACTGCAAAGCCATCAAAGACAAACAAAACGAAAAAAATGTTCTGCCCAAGTTTGGCACTGAGAAAAGTTTGCGAGTTATTGGGTAAAACTGTAGGTCAGCTTATTTTATTTGAAAGATCCAAAAATGAAACTAAAGGCTCAGGAAAGGATGTTCTTATCTTAGGTATAAAATTGATATAACTTGGAATTAGGAGGTGTGTGTCCCATGGGTATCATTGGAATGGCTGTGAGATTGAAAGACTCGAACTAGGAATTGCATCTCCTTGGGATAATGACTCATATTAAGGAGTGCATCTCCTATTAAAATGAATACGGTTGACTCAAGCTAGGAAGTGTGTCTCCTACGAGTGAGGTTGAAAGACTCGGACTAGGAAGTGCATCTCCTAGGATTAATGGTTCATATTAGGAAGTGTGTCTCCTATTGGAATAACTCGAGCTAGGAAGTGCATCTCCTACGAGTGAGGTTGAAAGACTTGGAGGGAATGTAACCAGGGGTTGGCGCCCTGTATCACTAAGAAAGAATGTAACCAGGGGTTGGCACCCTGTATCACTAAGAAAGAATGTAACCAGGAGTTGGCGCCCTGTATCAATAAGGGGGAATATAATCAAGGGTTGGCGCCCAAACTAGGAAGTGCGTCTCCTACGAGTGAGGTTGAAAGACTTGGAGGGAATGTAACCAGGGGTTGGCACCCTGTATCACTAATAGAACGAATGTAACTAGGGGTTGGAGCCCTGTATCACTAACAAAGAATATAACCAGGGGTTGGCGCCCTGTATCACTAAGGGGGAATATAATCAAGGGTTGGCGCCCAAACTAGGAAGTGCGTATCCTACGAGTGAGGTTGAAAGACTTGGAGGGAATGTAACCAGGGGTTGGCACACCGTGTCACTGAGAATGAATGTAACCAGGGGTTGGAGCCCTGTATCACTAACAAAGAATATAACCAGGGGTTGGCGCCCTGTATCACTAAGGGGGAATATAATCAAGGGTTGGCGCCCAAACTAGGAAGTGCGTCTCCTACGAGTGAGGTTGAAAGACTTGGAGGGAATGTAACCAGGGGTTGGCGCCCTGTATCACTGAGAACGAATGTAACCAGGGGTTGGCGCCCTGTATCACTAACAAAGAATGTAACCAGGGGTTGGCGCCCTGTATCACTAAGGGGGAATATAATCAAGGGTTGGCGCCCAAACTAGGAAGTGCGTCTCCTACGAGTGAGGTTGAAAGACTTGGAGGGAATGTAACCAGGGGTTGGCGCCCTGTATCACTGAAGGAGGAATATAATAAAGGGTTGGTGCCCAAACTAGTAAGTGCGTCTCCTACGAGTAAGTTTGAAAGACTTGGAGGGAATGTAACCAGGGGTTGGCGCCCTGTATCACTGAGAATGAATGTAACCAAGGGTTGACACCCCGCATCACTAACAAAGAATGTAACCAGGGGTTGGCGCCCTGTATCACTAAAGGGTAATATAATCAAGGTTTGGCGCCAAAACTAGGAAGTGTGTCTCCTACGAGTGAGGTTGAAAGACTTGGAGGGAATGTAACCAGGGGTTGGCGCCCTGTATCACTAACAAAGAATGTAACCAGGAGTTGGCGCCCTGTATCACTAAGGAGGAATATAATCAAGGGTTGGCACCCTGTATCAGTGAGAAAGAATGTAACCAGGGGTTGGCACCCTGTATTACTAAGAGAGAATATAGCCAGGGATTGGCACCCTTTATCGCTGAGAGAATATAACCAAGGGATGGCGCGTTGTATCACTTAGAGAGAAAGTAACCAGGGATTGGATACCTTGTTTTAAAGTGGAACCTCACTAAGGATTAGTGTACCTTAGGTTGGAAAATACATCTAGGAATTGGTGTACCCTATACTGAACATGCGACTAGGGTGTGGTGTGCCCTATATCAAAATGGAACCTCAACTAAGGACTGATGTACCTTATGCTGGAAAATGTAGTGGTTGATGAAGTTATTATGGGCATGCCTAGAAAGCAGAAGTAGAGTCTTTGAAGAACTTACATTTGGTACATTCGTACTTTGAGAACTTCATTTCTACACTACTTTGTTTCCTGCTTCAAACAAAGAAAGATTTGTGAGTTTAACAGTGGTGGTCGGTTTGTGGCCTTGATGCCCTGAGTAGTTTGAATTTGCGGCCACCTTGCTGAAAAAGAACTGATTCTTTCAGCGCGATACCGAGTTGCTCGGATACTCTGTATTGCTTTCTGGAAATCTTGGGTTTCCATCGTTGCTCTCGACTATTTTCGTACCCGAATGTCTAAGGTGATGTTGAACCGTGTCTATAAAGCAAGTCTTCACTTTGGAGGTTTTTTCCTTTAAAAATCAAACTTGATTATCTTGCACCCAATATCAGTTTGTGTCTGTGGTGCTATCAGCTTTGCCCATGGAGCAAGTCTTACTTAGTGACCTTTTCGATTTCTTCGAAACACTTTGTTCGGCTTATCAGACGAAATCATAGTTGGATTTGTGCCTTCGTCAATACCGTGTATGCCTTACATCATTTGTTTTGCACTTAAGGGGAACATTGATCAATTTTGTGTCCCTTTCTTTGTTGGCCTCTAAGCAAATAGACCAGCAAAGTTTTCTCTTTGGAACTTTCGTCTGCATGAAACCTCAAATATCGTTTAATCTCAATAACTTATTATGCATGTTGCCTTCTGGATATGTCCTTTTTGATGTGCTAGGATAGAACTCGTTTTGTATAGTTAGAAAGCTGGTAACAGATTTTGAAATTATTTCTCTTTTGTTTTTATAAAAACTGACTCAAAATAATAATGCAAATGAATAAAATGACTCGATGTGAAAATGAGAAAGAATAGTATTTAACTAAAAAATGACACTTTACGAGGAGAGAAAGATAGAGTGGGCTCTTTTGAATATGGTAGTTAAGTTTTAATGATCATGACATGCATTTTGGATTGAGCGGCCAAATCTATCTAGCCAATCTACCCTTTCTACTTGTTGTTCCCTTTCGTCTTTGAAATTGGCCTCTTTGTGCCAATCATTTGCATAAAATCATAGCTCACCTTCGACTGGTAGTGCCCCGGAAGGTTTTCACCAACCGATCTCTCTCATTTATTTATCTCTACTTACCATCACCTTACAGTGCCCATGAGGGTTTTCACTAGTAAGACTCTTTTTTTTTTTTTTTTTTTTTTGCTTTCTTGTGTGAGCAACTTGACATTGTTCTATGTCGTGTGACAACTGTTGCTTATTACGTGCTTCACTTGTCATTCTTAGAGATTAATTGGGAGGTCTTTATTTGTATGAATTTTGGATAAGGTTAAAAAGAAATGGTTGTATGAAGGCTCAAAATAGACTCAAGATGATGTGGTTGTATACTTACAACTCTTGGAATCGACTCTTCATAAAAACATAAATAAAAAATAAAAAACTCCCGCCCCAGTTTCAGATACTGGAGAATTTTTATTTTTGATTTGGTTGGACTGAACCCTAGTATAGAGCTGCCTACGTATCCTTTAAAGGAATCAAGTCAAACGTAGTTCAAACTAACACAAAAGATTTCTTTGTTTTTTTTCTTTTCATTTTTCATTTTTCTTTTCTCCTTTCCTTTTCTTCTCTTTTTTTTAAACAACAAATTGACCTAGCTCCTATTTTCTGGTGGCATGTTTTTTTTTTCTTTTTCTATAGTTGATTCCAAAAGAGGGGGTTCAAAGAAAAATAAAATAGGCTCAAAAGGGGTGACGAAGGGTATAAGTATTTAGGTAGCAGAAAAATGGCCTCCCGCCTCAAGAATGTCAAACATACTATCTCTTCTCAGGTTCGGCATTGATAGACATGAATGTCTTCTTGGTTTTGCCAGTTGTACAACTCCGTAGTCAATATCTTGTTCGCAACAAATGATCTTTCACAAATTGGAGCCATATTTTATTGGTCTTTGCCTTGATGTGAAATGATACATTTTAGTACCAACTAATCTATTTTAAATTCCCTGGAATGCACCTTCTTTGGAGATTTGGGTCGTCTTCCCTGATATGATTAGATTATGGCAGGTCGTGGCCAAAGAGCCTTTCATCGATTAGTCCGACTAGGCTTCAAAACTTTCAATTATTCTTAAGCCAGTATTCATGATAGGTTTGAGATAAACATCTTTAATCTCTACGGATATGACTATATTGGTTCCATGTGACACAAGCTTATCATCAAAGTTCTTCAACTTCTTATTTATCCTTCGAGTATTTTTTTCTCGATTCAATTCAAGATTAGACATGCTTTCTAAAATCTAGCCGAAAACTCCGCATGCATGTCATGTCACTAAAATTGGCGTGAAAAGAACTATATATGCAAAAGAACCATACATAGTGGATTAAAATGAGACAAAGCGAAAAGTTGCATTTTATTGATTAAAGGATAGAGAGGTTTGATGACAGGACAATCAAACAACATCTGGATCACAACCTCGAAATAATACGGATGATAGAAATTATGACAAAATAAGTTACCAATACTCCTTCCCGGCAAGGTGGGGAGTGTCTTTCCAATTATCAAGCCCAAACATCTTAGCTACGAATTTGCGCATCAACATCAAACAGGACCTTCAACAATTTTGATTGCCTTGCATTCAGGGGACAGGTTCTTGACATTTTTCACCAAACCGTACCCATATTCTTTATCATTGTAAATCATATGAACAGTGCGTGCTTGGTCATGACGTTTAGGATGACATTATCTTGAACCACGATCATTCCTTCTTGAATCATCATTTCTATTTCCTTATTCAAAGCCCGACAATCCTCAATGCTATGCCCCTGGATATTAGAATGGTACATTCACCGTACATCAGGGTCAAAAACCTTTTGAATATAGATCAGGAACATACCCTTGAAGCGGCTCAATCATGCCACAACGTTTTAGCGTTTCAAACAAACTTATGTAGGATTCTACGATTGGCGTGAAATTGTCCCTCTACTTATGTTCCTTTTCACACTCTTGTTTTGGACGAGGACGAAAGTATGTTAAAGTCGGGGCTCGCATATGTTGGCGATTGGATGGCTTGGTATAAGACTGAGCATTGAATGTTGCATACTGTGGAGCAACTGAGTATCGTGGATCCGGGGGTTGAGATGTTCCCCTTTGTTCTCTTTTTGCCCGTGATGCCATCATGGCCTCCTCATCTTTCTTCTTTTGATTAACAAGGTTGTCCGGCCTATTCTGGATTTCTTGGGTGGATGCTTTGAGATCTACTTGACTTATAATTCAGCCAGTATTGAGGCCATTCTCGATCATTTCTCCTATCTTGATTGCGTCAGCAAAAGGTCTGCCCATTGCGGACATCATATTTTGAAAATAATCAAGATCCTGAGCCTGAAAGAAGACAGTGATTAACTCATTGTCATATATGGGTGGCTTAACTCTAGATGTTTGCTCTCTCCACCTAACGGCATACTCCCTGAAGCTTTCAGTCAGCCTTTTCTTCATATTGGACAGGGAATTGCGATTTGATGCAATGTCAATGTTGTACTGAAATTGTTTGATGAAGGCTTGGGCCATGTCATCCCAAATGTGCCAGTGAGAGAAATCTTGGTCAATGAACCATTCAGAGGCTATCCCCACAAGGCTCTCCCCGAAATAAGCCATCAACAACTCTTCTTTTCCTCCCGCGCCCCTTAGCTGGTTGCAGTACTTTTTCAAGTGGGCGATAGGGTCACCGTATCCATCATATTTCTCAAATTTAGGGGTCTTGAACCCTGGTGGAAAATGGATGTGAGGAAACAAGCATAAATTACGGAATGAGACACTTTTGTAACCACCTAGTCCTTGTATGTTCTTTATGTTCAGCTCAAGACTTTTCATTTTCCTGACCATCTCATCTGGCTCTCCTGTCTTGAGAGCTTTTTCGTTTTCTGTAGGTGACTCATACTGTATGGTCTGATTATGTGGAGTCGAAACCTTAAAAGCCATATCTGGAGAGTAGCACTGGCCATCATAAGCATGATATAATGGCTCAATGTTTGGTCTCGACATATGATTTGGTGGCAGGATTGTATACACTGGCGCGCCAGACATAACGAGAGGGGTGTTCCTAACCGGTGTGGCATGAGGTCGTACATTGGAAGTACCAGGGGCGGCAGGGAAATTATAATTTGGCACATACCCCGGATACAGAAGGTGATCACTCGTTGTGGGGAGCGGTGGTTGAGTATCCTGGGGTACGGTGTAAGTTCCCTCTGAGGGACCCTGAGGCGGAGGCTGACCGGAGACCCAAGCCTGATACACGTCAGACATTTGTCATTTTAATCTTCTTACTTCCTCCGACTCTTTCTCAACTGATTGACCCTGAGGGTCGTCACTAACCACCTCGATTTCATCATTGTTAGCCATTGCGACCTTCTTCTTAGAGGTAAAGTAATGATGTGTTGCCAGTTTCACCACAAACCAACCACCTTAAACTTACTAGATAAGAGACAACAAACGTGTTAGGGTTAAGCATTTTATAGATATGAATCAGACGTAATATGCCATGATCCTAACAATATCACCACTTCTAACATGCTTTTGGAAGGCTTCATGTTTCATTCCGGCTTATAAGGTTGTTGCATATTATTTTCTCTCTTTCTTATCTTTTCTTCTTCTTCTTCTTATTCTTTTTTTTTAAACTCCTTTTTATCTTCTTCCCTTTATTTTGGAATTATTGAGAAATATTTCGATCGAACATTTTGGGGGTTGCCTACGTATCATGTCGCCGAATGAATCAGATCGTTACGTAGTTCAGGGAGATTGGGAATAGACTGACCCATTTTTCATTTTCTTGTTTTTATTTATTTATAAAGATTTTTAAATATATATATTAATGGAATTTTGAATTTTTTTTTAAAAAAAGGAATTCTAAGAAGGAAGAAAATATTTTGGATTTTGATTTGAAGATTATTTTTGTTCTTTTTTTCTTTTTCGAATGAAAGGATTTGGAAAAGAAGGAAAATATTTTTGGATTTAATTTTTTTTTGGATTTTCTAAGGATAGAATTCTAGAGAGGGAATCAAGGAAAGGGAAACTATTTTTGAATTTTTCTTTTTAAAAAAAACAAAAACAAATTGGGGCCGGAACCGATCAGGTTTGCTTACGTATCTCATATTCGGTAAGAATCAGACCCGCGTAGTTCGGTGGATGAGAAATAAAAAGGTAAACTAACTCCTTTTTTTTCATATACAATTAATCCGACAAAACCTCCTAGCAAAGGAAATATTTTTTAATTTTTTGTTTTGATTTTTTTTTGGTTTTATTTTTGATTTGGTGAAAGAATATTTTTTTGGATTTTGGGAGAAAGACTTTTTTTTTTTTAAAAAGAAGAAAATATTTTTGGATTTTTGGTCTCAAAAAAAGAAACTTCTAAAGAAGCAATTATAGGAAGATATCTTTTTGGATTTTTAAAAATTGGGGGCCGGAACCGATGAGGTTTGCCTACGTATCTCACTTTCGGTGAGAATCAGACCCGCGTAGTTTGGTGATAAAATTTTCAATGAAACTAACTATATTTTTTCTCTTTATGAAAAATTAATCATGGACACCAAACGCACCAAATCACTTTGGTTTTTTTTAATTATTTATTTTAAAAAGAACGAACATTTGTATAGAAATCGGGAGCATGTTTTTATTTTTTTTATTGTTCTCTGCTTATTCAACTATTCCACCCTAAAGTCGGTCGACATGCAAGCCTCCCAAATAAAGTAACATGTAGCACATAAGTGAACGTTATGGTCTTAAAGAGGATACCTGTCTTTTACGGACCCGACCCCTGTGTCGAGTTTCACTAAGTCAAATGCACGTGATGCAAATAAAGCGAACCTACTAGGGATATCCGGCATGAGGTATGTTCTTCTAGGTTTTAAATCCTGATGGAGAAGGTGTCTAGACTGGCTTACTCGAGCGGACAACCCGAGCCGAGGAGCGTCAAGCGTTACCAGTAGTAGAACAACACTAGCTAGCTAACGACTCTCTCGCCTAAGCATGTGTGACTAAATCCTTCACCAGAAGCTGGTAGACTAACTGCTTTATCTCAAGACAGAAATTTTGTGATGCCGGTAGTCAAACACAACATAACTAACTATAAGAAGACTCAGAGGGGTGCGAGAGAGGATACCATTTATATGTACAGTTCAACAATATCAAAACAGTATAAAGTGGACAAGTAACAGATTAGGCCCAAATAAATCACAATATATACAAAAATTAATAAAGCCAAATAAAGTCAATATACAAGCTCGAATTCTTAATGTCCCCAGTAGAGTCGCCAGAGTTGTCACACCCCTTTTCTACCCGCAAAATAATATTGTGTGGATTAAAGGGTTTTTTCAATTAAAGTGACAAAATTGAGTAGGGGTTATTTTATTTACAGAGTCGCCACTTGGAATTGATTTTGTTGGTGTTCCAGGACACCTTTTATTTGAATCCCTAATCAAAGGAAGATTTGACTCTATTATTATTGGTCTGCGAAAACAAAGTGCGGGTAAGGAATTCTGTTAACCGGGGAGAAGGTGTAAGGCATTCCCCGAATCCCGTGGTTCTAGCACGGTCGCTTTTATTGACTAAAATTTGGCTTGAATTATTTTTGGTTAAAGTGTGTATTATTTGCCTTAAGTTACTATTGTCTAGTGCTGCTTAATAATTAATAATTTTGGCCTAGAAGCGTGCAAGCACACAAAGTCCTTATTTGATTATATGTATTAAAACAAAGAACGTGTTGGTACACATGGTTTAACATGCCTAAAATTGCCTATCACTTAAATTAATTAAAAAGCGCTTCTTTTTTATTTATTACTTGTTCGACTGGAAAAAAAAATATTATTATTAAAAATAATTTTTTCACTAATGCAAGACATTAAACCCGGGTAAGTTTATGTTAAACTTTCATAGTATTGGGCCACTTATTTTATTTAACAAAAAGATAATTTATTGGTTTTAAAGAAAATGCCCATCTTGCTTTCTATTGTCATTGGGCCTACAAATTTTAGCTTATTTGGTCCATGTTGCTTAAGAGCCTTGATGACCAAGACAACACAAAATAACAAGTATTCTTCTATGCCCAAATTGATTCTTACATTGATGTCCAAACTAAAAATTATTTTTTTTTTCATAAAAGAAACTTACATGCCAATTATTATCTTGTATCTTCTTAACCAACTATTTCTTAAGGACTAACATAATATTTCTACTCATCTACACCAATCATGACACTAATCAAACTACACTCATTAACAACATAGAAACCACGACTAAATATAAAAACTACAAAAAACGGTAATACTTCAATGCTAAAGAGATGAACTATATTAAGTATAACATTATGTTGACTATAATTCAAAGCATCAAAACATTTGAAGCTAGAAGTCTTTCTTAGATAATTATACATGAACCATGAAAGTAACTCACGGAAAAGAGCCCAAACTAAACAAACATGGTTAAAGTGGGGTCTTTATCTTTTCCTTAAACTAAGTAATCTTAACAGAATGCAATTTCAATCACATATATAAAGAAGAAAACGATAATTTAACTAATTTTTAACAGATTTACATGATGATAACACTAATATAATATTCATCTTGAAACAAAATCAGATCTAATATGTTCCATCAACCGAACCAGGATCAAATCCTTCTTATTATCATCAAGAATCTGCAATATAAGAATTTAAAAGTTATCTGGTTTGTGGAATAATAAAATACAATAGTGCAACAACAAAAAACTCAGCATCAAATACAGTAGAAACAACAGCAACTCAAGTGTTAAGACAACCCAGAAAAACTCAATAAAGATGCTTGAAACTAGTAGCTATCAACTTCACAAATTGTCTAAGGGATCTTTCTATTATTTTTTGAGGTTTTTGCACTCAAATAATCCTCACAAAACTCTGAAATTTCAGCTTGTTATATGTATTAAGCTGCTGATTTTTCTCAAAAATATATGTCTTTAAGCAACTCTCCAAGATATGTCTCAGTATAAGATAGAGTGTGTAATAGAGTGTCCCCATTTTCAGTGAGTAAGCCTCTGCATTCTAAGTGTAAGAGAGTCCCTTTTATAGGAGAAAAACAACCCTTTCAATAGGCAAATAAAGTTAGATTTTTGGACAGATTTTGGTTCACCAAAAATCTGTCCAAAAGATTGACTGTGTGTGCTAAACACTGTTCAAGGTCTGTCCCAAAGGTGAAAGGACAACCTGAAAATCTGCTGTGTCAGAAGCAAGGAGAAAAAAATATCCTTTCAGCCACCCTACTAGTAAAAGTAAGCTACTATTACCCTATTTTGTGATAAAATAAACTAAACTTCAGATTTTAACCAAAAAAAAAACTACTTGCTCAACACAAATCAAACTTGGACAACTATGAACGGACAAAGCATAGACGAGACTAAAAACGTAATTGAACTAAGTATTAAAATCAACTTGATGGGAATGAATTCGATTTGTGCAAACTAATTACTAAACAAACAACTAAATTCACAAACTAATGCTCAAAACAGAATGAGCATCGTTAACAATCGAACAACGACTAACAACAACTAAATAATTGACTAACTAAGTGAACGATTTAACTAATACACTAAAGATCATGTTTAAATCAATAACGAATCCTACAAACCACTAAACTAAATAGAGATAGCTAATTAAATAAACCTAACTTGAAACTCTAATTAACAAGAAATAACCAAAACAGGAAAAAAAAAATTAAAAAAATCAGAAACTAATCTACTAAATAAAAAAAAATCAGAAATTAATTAAAGAGATAACGATTATACCTAACAAGTATGCTTGAAGCCGTTCGAGCCACGAGAAGATGCCGGGGATGCTAAAAGGCGACTACCCGACTCTGAAACACATGTTTCTTTCGGGTAGATGCTAGAACGAAATGCGTTTCAGCATCTCGCCAAAAGAAACGAGTGTCTGTGAGTCGAAAAATAGCTAAAATAGGGGTTCGGGGCATTTTGACGGTGGTGAGGCGGTGGAGCCGTGGCGGCGGCGAGGAGCGGGCCAGCGGCGACGGGGATTTTGGAGGTGAAATGGGTAGGAAAAGATAGGTCTCGTGGATCTCTATCCATTCATGTATGTGTTGTAGGGTGGTGTTGGCCGGAGCTTCAAGAATTTGGACCAAAGAGTGGCGGCTAAAGTTTCTTAGATCTAAAATTCAATGAGTTTGAGAGTTTTTTGAAGGAATTGGTTTGGAGATATGGGAAGAGGAGGTTGTGGAGATTATATGGTATTAATTTGGAGGTGTTTGGAGGTGGTCCGCCGCCGGTGGGTGATTTCCGGCAGCGGCGGCGGCGAGAAGAGAGAAAGAGTTAGGGGGAAATGGGCGAATTTTTCAGATTTTTGAGGCTTTAAATAACTCTTGAGAGATCAAATATGGACCATTAAATCAAGGGGTGCTCAATGGGTGAGATTTGATCTTGGGCCACTTAATGAAACGACGTAGTTTTGAGGCAAAACTACGTCATTCCGGACCCTTTTAAAGGCAGCCCCTTATCTTGCACTTTTGGCCACTTTCTCTTTCAAATTTGGCCCAATTTCTTTCTCAATCCTACTTATTAAACTAAACTTACACAAACAAATAAATTAATTAAGTAACTTATTCAAATGATCAATTAACTAGATTAATTCACCAATTGAATAGTTAGTTAATTCCTAAAATGCACAAATAAAGAAAAAACTATTTTTTTGGTATTTTTATGATAGGAAATATGCAATCAAGGACACAAAAATTGGGGAATATAATTAAAGCAACAAAACACTAATGACTTTAGGAGGTGTTAAAATAGTACAAAAATTAGGTATTCACACTATGTATTTATTTCATTTCCGCTTTGTATACTCTATTATTAGAAATTCATGATTTGTACTACTAGTTCTTGGGGGATGTATACGATTAAGATGTTTATTCACTTAAATTACTTTAATAATTGTTATTAAAATTGGATAATCGAAAGTTGGCTTACCTAGCGGGTTGGGTTAGGTGCCATCACGACTAGTTGGATTTTGGATCGTGACAAGAGGCCTGCTACAGACACCAGTTACACCAACAAATTTCTAAGTTCCAAAATCACTCTGTAGCCTACCCGAAACTCACTCAAGCCCTCGGGGCTCCAAACCAAACATGTACGCAAGTCTAAAAATATCATACGAACTTGATCGCACGATCAAATCGCCAAAATAACACCTAGAACTACGAATTTAGCACCAAATCAAATGAAATTCTCAAGAACACTTTAAAATTCATATCTTCTCAACTGGACGTCCGAATCACGTCAAATCAACTCCGTTTCTCACCAAATTTCACAAACAAGTCTTAAATATCATAATGAACCTGTACCGGACTCCGAAACCAAAATATAGACCCGATACTAACAATGCCAAATTTCAATCAATTTTACTAAAAACAAATAATTTCCAAACTTTTAATTTTCATCAAAAATTCATAACTCAAGGTAGGAACCTCCGAATTCGATTCCATGCGTACTCCCAGGTCCCATAATTCAATACGGACCCACCGGGACCGTTAAAACATGGACCAGGGCCCGTTTACCAAAAATATTGATCGAAATCAACTAAAATCAACTTTTAAGGCATAAATTCTTATTTTTATCTATTTTCAACATAAAAGCTTTCCAAAAACCTGTCCGGACTACGCACGCAAATCGAGGAGGGTAAGAATGAGATTTGTACGGCTTAAGAGCGCAGATTCGAGTTCTAAAACATAAGATGACCCTTTGGGTCATCACATTCTCCACCTCTAAAATAACCGTTCGTCCTCGAACGGATATAGAAAAGTACATGGGCTGGTGAAAAGGTGGAAATATCTACTCCGCATATCGGACTCGAACTCCCAAGTAGCTGCCTCAATAGCCTGACCCATCTACTGCACTCGAACTGAAGGGTAACTCTTTGACATCAACTGACGAACATGCCGGTCTAGAATGGCCACCAGCTCCTCCTCGTAAGTAAAATCTTTGTCCAACTGGACAGAGCTGAAATCTAACACGTGGGACGGGTCACCATGATATTTTCGGAGCATAGACACATTAAAAACCGGATGAACTGAGGATAACCCTGGAGGCAACACAAGTCTATAAGCTACCTCCCCCACTCTCTCGAGGATCTCAAATGGCCCAATATACCTAGGGCTCAACTTTTCCTTCTTCCCAAATCACATAACACCCTTCATGGGCGATACCCGAAGCAATATTCTTTCTCCAACCATGAATGCAATAGCACGAACTTTACGATCAACATAACTCTTTTGCCTGGACTGACGTGTACGAAGTCGATCATGTATAATCTTGACCTTGTCCAAAGCCTCCTGAACTAAATCTGTGCCCAATAACTGAGCCTCCCATGGACTCAGAGGAAGTTCGATGTAGTTTGGGTTAGATATCCCCACCTTTTCACCAGCCCATGTGCTTTTCTATGTCCGTTCGAGGACGAACGATTATTTTAGAGGTGGAGAATGTGATGATCCAAAGGTCATCTTATGTTTTAGAACTCGAATCTGCGCTCTTAAGGCTTAAAATATCATTCTTACCCTCCTCGATTTGCGCGTGCAGTCCGGGCAGGTTTAAAATATTGACCGAAGTCAACTAAAATCAACTTTTAAGGCATAAATTCTTATTTTCATCAATTTTCAACATAAAAGCTTTCCGGAAACCTGCCCGGACTGCGTACGCAAATCGAGGAGGGTAAGAATGAAAATTTTAATTTTAAGAGCGCATATTCGAGTTCTAAAACATAAGTCATCACAGAGATCTTGTATATGTATATGTACATACCTTGAAAATGATTATATAAATAATTTAGCTTTTTAGGGGGCGCTGTTGAGTAAGACAACGGTGCCCCCTCACATTAAAATTCTGGGTCCGTCTCTGTCTATCGGTATTCATAAAATATGACATGGCGCGGTAGAGTAACAAAAACAGTGTATATATACACAGCTTCATTACTTGTATGGCTTAGAGTAGCGGTGACATTCCTCATATACGATACTGTAATTGATACTTCTCAAATGACTTCACGTACGTAAATGCATAATCAGAGTTAATAAGGAAAGTTTGACATGTTAGAGGAAACAATTCTTGTTTAAGCAGATTTAACACATCTACAAATTTAATTAGTGTTAAGCTTTCAAAAATTTAGTGCATAGTTACTTGCATTTCGATCTGCATAACTTTATGTTAAATGCCAGCTAAACTGGATATCTATATTTGCTTAATTGCATATGTTTGTTATCATCAATGCGCTCTTGTTATGTCCATCTCCAATTTGTACAAAAAGTTGTATGGTTTGGACAATATTATGAAAGAGCTTTTTGAGGATTTTTTTGGGAAGAAGTTTTGGTAGAAAGTTTGCGGCCAGGGGAGTGAGCACAAAGAGTATAAAAAAACAAGCTTGTACTAAAACAAAAAGGCAAAACAAAGAGCTCGAAATGCCCTTTTGTGTTTTTAATGCTGGTTTTGTTTATTTGATTCGTTTCGAAGTAGTCGTAAAAAATTTCATCTGCTGTGTGGAGTTGCTGATTCCTTCAACAAAAGCAAGATGTCACTCTATGCCCCTCCAAATGGAAGTTCCAAAACAATTCATATTCCCAATAGCAAACAATGAATATTTTATATTTTGATGGAAATAATAATGGAGAACGACTCAACTTCTACTAGAAATTCATGTTTGGACATTTACATAAGATCTCAAATTCTCCCCCTAAGTAAAACTACGAGGATATTGTTGTTGTTCTTATGGTGAGAGGCATATATCATCAATTTATAGATGTTTAATACTTTTTCTCCAAAAAAAGAATAATGCATATAAAAGAGATTTATTCATTTTAGGAGTTTTTTCCCTTCTTTCAAGAAAGAGAATCTTAATAAATTAGAAATTCAGGATAAAACCCTAACAAATGTCTATCCTTATAATTTGATTGAGTAAACCAAATTACGTGCACTAGTTGCATAAATATAAGTATATTCTATACCATAACACATATAACATAAATTATACTCCCTCCGTTCACTTTTAGTTGTCAAGTATTTCTAGAAATAAATTTTTATTTTTACTTGTCACTTTTCGTATATCAAGAAAAAAAATATTATTTTTTCTGTTTTGCCCTTAGTATTAATTGTTCATTCCAAATAATTTTTCAAATCCATTAAGACTATACATCAATTAATATGAATATTATGGTAAATTATGTATTTTATTTATTATTTCTAAATGGGTGTGCAAAATCAATAATGGACAAGCAAAAGTGAACGAAGAGAGTATACTGTAAAAGTAAAAATTGTGTGACATACTTATATTAGTTCTTATATTAGACCTTAAATTTAAATTGTATGCTAGTGTGTTGTTGGAAAAACACCTAAGTGGACCGAGTATAATAAACCATATTAATTAGCTATTGACTATTTAGTTATTAATAAATAAAATAGGTTGTTTGGACTATGTTCAATTCTGTAAAACATGTTACACGTTCCTCTGGTTTCGGAAGACATTTCTTTTTCGTAATGCAAACACAATTTTTCCAGTTAGGTCATGATATGATTTAGTTAACAGCCTATAATTTGCTCGACATAACATTACATTCCATCAAACTCAGTGCTTTTCTTACCATACAACGAAAAAAAAGAAAGAACAGATAATTAAAAAAATATAATTTCTTTCATTCCCAGTTTGGGTGAAACAGTTAAAATTTGGTTTTGTAATTTTTTGGACCAAAAAAGTTTTATAATTTTTCGGAAAAAAATAATTTTGATCTATTGAGCCTTTATTTATTTTTGTTAATATTAAAACAACAATAATAATAAAACATTAGTTCCAAGCAAGTTAGGTTTACTAAATGAATCCCGATCTACTATATTCTCCAATTAGACTCATCTAAGGCAAATATTTTATAGTATAAAAAACAAAAACTAGAAGTACTAAAGTTTTCTATATTTTCTAATATAAAAAAAATGAGACAAAATTCTCAAACATGCAAAAGGTAATTAAGAGAGAGAATAATAATGAAAACATAAAAATTGACTTTCTGACCCATCGTTTAAAGAATGACAAAGAAACCTCCAAAAAATCAACTAGCAAAAATCATCTGGGAGCGAGGACCGTGGTGACGAGAGCAGCTTTCAACATTAATGTCTGTAAGGTATTTTTCACTTTCCTCTTGATCCAATGGATCACTTATATATATATATATATATACATATATATGGAAGCTGAATTTCGAAACTCCAAACTGATCTTCAGTTTATTATTTCATTCTCAATTATGTTCCCGATTGTTGATTTTAGTGGCCAATTATTAGATCCCGTAGTTCGAATTTAAAGCTATTTTTCCTGAATTTTCTCTCACACAGTTTCTTTTCATCATCATAATTGATGTGACATTGTGAAATAATTATATAATGAGTTTTGTATGCTATTGAAAACCGAAAAGGTGATTTTGACTTTGCAATTGGTGGTCTTAGATAATTTTGTGATTTTTTTTGTATGTCATACCCTAAACCGTAAGATCATTTGAATTGAATTGAAATGTGATTATTCGGAATGTCGAGTCAATTTTCCTTTTTCTGCTATTTGCCTTTTTGGTATGGGATTATTTGTTTCAGTGGGTGGGGTGGTGCTGGTGTTTTTTTTCCTTACTAAATTATACAAATCATTTATACCTCAATGTCAGGCTGGTTGCAGTCAGTTATACAATCTTCTATATTCATTTTGCTCTAATGGTGCTCATTTCATTCCAATGCTAAAAATTTACATTTTAAGCTATGTTGTTTTGACTCTTCAAAAACATTTCTGGGTACGTGTCGGATCCTTCAAAAATAGTGCATTTTTTGAGGATATGACGTTGGTGCATCAACATTTTTGGAGAGTCCGAGCAACATAGATTATAAGATTTATTAGGGGTTCTCCATGATAATCATTTAGGAGAGAAGTTCAATATTGATTGCAGAATGCTGAAGGCAAAGCTTATTCTTGATATTTCTAAGAATGCAAAGATCTATGGGTTAGGACAAAGCTTTTCTTTGTTCTTGCTTGAGAGTATTGGATAGAAGTGCTTGACAGAATGATCTAGATGATATATTAAATGAACGTAACATAGCATTTCGTGTTGTGCTCCTTTTAACTTATCTTTATTTTCCACTTGTTGCGTCAAAGAAAGATAACCATATAAGAGAGAGAGTTTGACATTTGAAAGCAGCAGAAACTTGGAAACTTGGACGCCTAGAAGAGTACTTGAAGAGTAGGGTTGACTTTCTAATAATTGATATTCAAGTTGGAGAAGAATTATCAATTATTCAGGAAATTATAAATTTATTTACTTACCAACATTACCAAATTACTTAAACCCATTTATTAAACTTTCATAATAATTTTTTTTTATTACTGCCGAAATCTCTATTGTTTTTCATTGGCAAGGGGAAAGTTAATTTACAGAGAAATTCAATTTTGAATGAATCTATTGGATGACAACATTATGATTGGAATACTCTTAAGTCACTGACGATAATTTACAATGCTGTAAATATGGTGTAATGCTGCAAAGGACTTCTTTGTTCAAAAACTATTAACTTTATGTATTAAAAAATACGTATTAGTTTAAGTACTTGGAACGAATTTGGTTTTATTAAATTTTACTTATTTTCTTGTAGAATATTAACTTTAGAGAGTCGACTATACCTATCGACTAGCTAACCATTTTACTTTTTCCTTGAGATAATGCGTATTAGCATGCAAAGATATCCAAAACCTTCTTCAACATGTAACTTTCTTTGGTGCTTCGTGTGTGGTATTGAAGTTGTTATGCATTAGATAGATAATAAATCCCTCTTGCATGTGTAATCCCCTAATGTTTATCACCACATATGTGGGTTCTAATTTAGTGTTTAAGTGTCTGAGATTTAATATTTTAATTACATTGGAAAAATCTTATCCAGTACTATGCTGCTGTAGCTATGAAGACGTCCAGTTATTTGCTTCATCTACAATAAATTGAATCTAGAATGACTCATTTTAGTACAGATGTAAAAGTATCTGTTGGCATCGTTTTTTTCTTTCTTTCTACATTTTCTCTTTTTTATCAGATATAATAGTAGAGCATAATTTGAAAATGGTTCTAGTCAGTGTCACTCAGTTTTCTATCCCGCTCTTTTGCAGGGACTGATTTTGCCAAGATGCTGCTTGATTCATGCTGTAGCCTTTTGATTCTTTTACAATTCAAGTGAGCTGAATTAAAAGTTAAATCATGATGGGGTGCCTTAATCAGCAGAATGAAGTCCATACTTCATTTTCAGAACCCAAGGATTGTACTTTAAAGCCTTTAAAAGGTGCCTTAGCATGTATGGTAAATTCAGAAATTGGTGCTGTTTTGGCCGTTATGAGGAGAAATGTAAGGTGGGGATTTCATTATGCTGATGATGACGATCAACTAGAGCATCCTCTCATCCATTCTTTCAAGGAATTGCGGAAAAATATCTTCTCATGGATACATCATTGGAACAGTGTTGATCCGCTTATATATCTACAGCCCTTCTTGGATGTGATTCAATCTGATGAAACTGGTGCACCAATAACCGGTGTCGCATTGTCATCTGTTTACAAATTCTTAACCCTTGAAATAATTGATTCAGCTATCTTGAATGTGGACAAAGCTTTGCATCAGATAGTTGACACCGTAACAAGTTGCCGCTTTGAAGTGACTGATCCTGCCTCTGAGGAAGTGGTGCTGATGAAGATACTTCAGGTTCTTTTGGCTTGCATGAAAAGTAAGGCATCAGCAAATTTGAGTAATCATCATGTGTGCAACATTGTAAACACCTGCTTTCGGCTTGTTCATCAAGCTACTGCCAAAAGCGAACTACTGCAGAGAATAGCAAGACACACGATGCATGAGTTGGTGAGACATATTTTCTCTCACCTGCCTAACATTGACAGCAGAGGGCATGAATTTGATGAGCAAAGTAGATTGTGTGCTGACGCAGAGGTAATTGGGACTCTTGATTTGTATATTTACATTTACTTTTTATATCTCTTTTATGTTTTCTTTGAATGAGACCATAGCTGCATGTACTAGTGATTCCTGGTCAAATTTGACTTTTTAAAATGTACAGTTTAAATTAATAAAATCAATATTAGGATTGCAAATTGGCCTTTTGAATTGAACCTAGTGTGATTCTTATCCAAGCCTTCTTAACTTTTATGCTGATTCACAAAATTGGTTGAAGCTTGCATATGGCTTACACTCAGCTCAAGATGAATTTGGGGCTAGGCCAAATACTGAAATCTGACAGAATCCCTTCTTGTTTACCGTCACTTACTTTTATGCAGGCAGGCGAAAAACAACATGACAATGGTTGTGTTAGTGCAGAATCGACTGGTAAGTCAGTATCGGCTGCAGTTCCTTCAAATGCATCATCAGTCAGCAAGAGGGATGAAACAGCAGATGAGAAAACTCAAAAGGAGGAGATTGCTTGTAATATAGAAAATTCTATGATGGATCCACATGGGATCCCTTGCATGGTGGAGATATTTCATTTCCTATGTTCTCTTCTGAATGTGATGGAGTCCATTGAAATTGGTTCAAGATCGAACCCTATAGCATATGATGAAGATGTTCCCTTGTTTGCGCTGGGTTTAATTAATTCAGCCATAGAAGTAAGTGGTGCCTCTCTTGGAAATCATCCCGAGTTATTGGCTCTGATACAGAAGGAGTTGTTCCACAATCTGATGCGTTTTGGCTTGTCAATGAGTCCTTTAATTCTTTCAACAGTTTGTAGCATTGTTCTAAATCTGTATCATCATATGCGTACTAAGTTAAAACTACAGCTTGAAGCTTTCTTCTCTGGTGTGTTATTGAGGATTTCCCAAAGTAAGCACGGAGCTTCTTATCAACAGCAAGAGGTTGCGATGGAAACGCTTGTTGACTTCTGCAGGCAGCTTATGTTCATGCCTGAGATGTATGCAAATTTTGACTGCGACATTTCTTGCAGCAATGTATTTGAAGACCTTGCAAACTTGTTATCAAAAAGTTCCTTTCCGGTCAACACTCCGCTATCAGCTTTAAATACGCTTGCCTTGGATGGTCTAGTTGCCATGATCCAGGGTATGGCCGAGAGAATAAGCCAGGATTCATTAGTTTCTGAACAAGCTTCAGTAGATCTTGGTGAATATAGACCATTTTGGACAGAGATATGCAAGGACTACAGTGATCCTAATCATTGGGTTCCATTTGTTCGTAAGATGAAGCTCATAAAGAGGAAATTGTTGATCGGAGTCGATCACTTTAACCGAGATCCAAAAAAGGGTATGGAATTTCTCCAAGGAGTGCATTTGTTACCTGAGAAACTTACCCCAATAAGTGTAGCATGCTTTTTCAGGTATATGAATGGCCTAGATAAGAATCTTATCGGGGATTTCCTGGGAAGTCATGAAGACTTCTATATTCAAGTGCTTCACGAATTTGCTGGAACATTTGATTTCCGGGACATGAACTTAGACATAGCCTTGCGAATCTTTTTGGATACTTTCAGATTGCCTGGAGAATCGCAGAAAATACAGAGGGTGCTTGAGGCATTTGCTGAAAGATATTACGAGCAGTCACCAAATATTCTGGCCAATAAAGATGCTGCGCTGTTGTTGTCATACTCACTTATCATGCTTAACACTGATCAACACAATACACAGGTCAAAAAGAAGATGACAGAGGAAGATTTCATCCGCAACAACCGGAGAATAAATGGAGGAAATGACCTCCCTCGGGAATTTTTGTCTGAGCTTTACCACTCCATCTGTGAGGATGAGATCCGGATTATCCCAGATCGAGGTGCTGGTACTCCGATGATGGCACCAAGTCATTGGATTGGCCTAGTTCATAAATCAAGGCAAACTTCCCCATATATTGTATGTGATCCTGGTCCTTATCTTGATTACGACATCTTTGCTATTTTGTCTGGTCCTGCGATTGCTGCCATCTCAGTGATTTTTGATAATGTGGAGCAAGAAGATGTTTGGAAAACATGTATCAATGGATACCTTGCCATTGCCAAAATTGCAGCTGCATATAGCTTCGATGATGTATTAAATGATTTGGTGGTATCTCTTTGCAAGTTCACTACCCTATTGCTTCCTTCTTATGTTGATGAATTTATTGTTGCATTTGCGGAAGATGGTAAAGCTAGATTGGCCACATTGGCAGTCTTCACAATAGCAAACAAATATGGTGACCACATTCGTTCTGGTTGGAAGAACATCCTGGATTGCATTTTGAGTTTGCACAAATATGGCCTTCTTCCCACACGTCTCTTTAGTGATGCTGCTGATGACTTAGAGCCTCCTGCTGATGCGGACCCAAGGAAACCTGCGACACTTTCTCCATCACCAACTCATGTTCCTTCTTTGGCTCCATCAAGGAAATCATCTGGCTTAATGGGCGTATTTAGCCAACTGTTATATCTTGATGCAGAAGAACCTGCACCACAGCCAACTGAAAAACAACTTGCCGAACGTCAGCAGACTCTTCAGACGATTCAGAGATGTCAAATTGATAGCATCTTTGCTGAGAGTAAATTTTTGCAAGCAGAGTCCTTGTTGCAGCTTGTTCGCGCCCTTGTGTTGGCTGCGGGCCAGCCTCGCAAAGGAACTAACTCTTTGGAAGATGAAGAGACTGCAGTATTTTGTCTAGAGTTGCTTATTGCTATCACAATAAATAACCGGGACAGAATAATGCTTCTTTGGCGGGTTGTTTATGATCACATAGAAAGTGTTGTCCATTTAACAACAATGCCGTGTACTTTGGTAGAGAAGGCTATCTTTGGTCTGCTTCGCATATGCCAAAGGTTGCTTCCTTACAAGGAAAATCTGACAGATGAGCTCCTCAAGTCTCTGCAACTTATATTGAAGCTTGATGCTCGGGTTGCTGAGGCGTTTCTTGAACAGATAACCCAGGAGGTTATGCACCTTGTCAAAGCAAATGCTATGCAGATACGATCACATACGGGCTGGCGGACGATTATATCTCTGCTTTCTTTTACTGCTCGGCATCCAGAAGCATCTGAAACAGGATTTGAGACACTATCATTCATCATGCATGATGGGGCCCACCTCTTGCCTGCTAATTACATCCTCTGTTTGAATGTGGCAGCGCAGTTTGCCGACTCCCGCATCAGAAATGTTGATCAATCTGTGAGATCTTTAGACCTGATGGCTGGATCACTTGTTTCTCTGATTAGATGGTCTCACAAGGCGAAGGAGGCACTTGGGGAGGAGGCTGCTATAAAAATGACCCAGGATATAACGGAGATGTGGCTCAGGCTGATACAAGGAGTCCGAAAATTTTGTTTGGACCGGAGAGAAGAGGTTAGGGATCACGCCATCTTGATGTTGCAGGGGTGCTTGACCGGAGTTGATGGGATTCTTATCCCGAAAGAATTGTGGTTGCAATGTTTTGATCAGGTGCTATTTACATTGCTGGATGAATTACTCAATCTTGCCCAGAAGAGTTCCGTGAAGGATTACAGGAGCACTGAAGAAGCAATTGTTGTGGCCCTGAAGCTCATGTTCAAAGTGTTTTTACAGTCTTTGCAGCAACTTTTCCAGTTGACATCCTTCTGCAAACTATGGTTAGGGGTATTGGGTCTAACAGAGAGATGCATGAAGGTGAAATTCAAAGGGAAAAGGAGTGAGAAGATCCCTGAACTCATTCCCGAGCTCCTAAAGAATACTCTACTTGTCATGAAAACAAGTGGAATTCTGGTGCCAAGTGATCCCAGCGGAGGGGACAGTTTCTGGAAGTTAACATGGTTGCCTGTCCACAATATATGCCCATCCCTTCAATCAGAAGTCTTTCCCACTAATGAATTGGAGCAGTTGGAAAAGCAGCACGTCCAAGCAGGTTGTAGTCCTCTTACAGAGGGAAATGTTCTCGTCTCCCCCTAGTAATATCACAGTTTTGGTATAGTGAAATTGACATATTCTTTGTTGGCACCATCATTAGCATAATTAGATGGTGAATTTTTCAGCTGAGAGCAGATTAAGCTTAAAAGATCTATTGCAGCACCATTTGGGAGCTGCAGGAGCAAATCCAGTATCAGCTTCTTCGCTGTTTCCTTTGTGATATCTTCGTCTGAAAGCTTTATAGTGCTTTCATTTCACTTTTTAAAAGGATTTATGCAGCCCTGTTGGCTGTCGATACAAGATTTAAGTAAGGGGGTTACTTAAGTGCAATTTTGTGTTGCCATCGCGGTACCTGTACTTAAGTCGGATAGTTTTTACCATTTTTGCTGTACAATACTACCATACTAGTACAAAATAGTGATTGATAGTACAAAATATTCCGATCAGGTTGATACATAGTTTTCTTCAAATGATATGTTCCAATTAACTAAGAAATTTCATAGCCGATGTTGATTAGTTCACTGAATTTTATCAGTTTTTCAGCTGCTTTATGCTATACGGTGCTGCTGTTGGAGGATGGTGTTGCGGAAGCCAAATGTATATAGTATGAATGAGTCACAACTACTATACCAAAAATTATGACAATCACTAAATAATAAACAAGACAATAAGACAACAATAAAAGAACACCAGAATTTACGAGGTTCGGTCAATTATGCCTACTTCCTCGGACACAATCAATATTTTATTCCACTCCAAAATTACAAGTGAAATAATACTAAAGAGAGAAGATACAAATGCATTAAGAAGATAAAAAAGGCAAATGAGAGGTGTGTTTGAATCCTAAACATTAGGCCTCCTTTTATAGGGTGAAATTCTCATTCAAAATTGTCATCCACCGATGTGAGACTTTTGACAATTTCAACAAATCTCCACCTTGGCAAAATTCCACATCTTCAATTTTCTCTCAATAACAAATTTTGGTTGTGTCTTCATCTTCAATCTTTAGTGTTCAACAATGTTGATCAAATCCAAACAATGTTGAAACTTGACCGCAGTCACCACTTTTGTCAGCATATCAGCAGGGTTCTCCGTAGTATGAATTTTTTTCACTGTGACTCCACCTTCTTCTATGATTTCTCGTACGAAATGATACCGAACATCAATGTGTTTCGTCCTTGCATGATAAACTTGGTTCTTCGCTAATTGAATAGCACTTTGACTATCACAAAAAAATGTAATATTTTTTTGGTCAATACCAAGCTACTTTAGCAACCCTTGAAGCCAAATTGCCTCATTCACAGCCTCTGTAATAGCCATGTACTCTGCCTCTGTTGTAGACAAAGCAACTGTTGACTGCAAAGTAGACTTCCAACTAACTGGTGCCTTTGCAAAAGTAAACACATAACCAGTAGTTGACCTTCGTTTATCCAGATCACCCGCAAAATCTAAGTCACAATATCCAACTACAGACCGATTGCCTTCCTGCTCAAAAACTAACCCAACATCTACAATACTATGAATATACCGTAGAATCCATTTCACAGCTTGCCAATGCTCCTTTCCTGGATTATGCATATATCTGCTAATAACTCCAACGGATTGTGAAATGTCAGGTATCGTACAAAACATTGCATACATCAAGCTACCAACAGTATTTGCGTATGGTACCCTTGACATATACTCATGTTTAGTTTCATCCTTTGGCGACATAGTAGTACTTAGCTTAAAATGGGGAGCAAGAGGCGTACTAATTGGCTTAGTCTTCTTATCTATGCCAAAACGCTGTAGTACTCTCTTCAAATATTCTTTCTGAGATAAACAGAGTTTCTTTGAACGTCTATCTCTTATTATCTCCATGCCAAAAAATTTCTTTGCCTCACCCAGATCCTTCATCTCGAACTCCTCCTTCAATTGAATCTTCAACTTATCAATTTCTTCCGAATTCTTGGAAGTTATCAACATATCATCAACATATAGGAGAAGATATACAAAGGAACCATCATTAAGTTTGCGCAAATACACACAATGATCGTATTTGCTTCTCTTGTACCCTTGTCGCAACATAAACTTGTCAAATCGCTTGTACCATTGTCCAGAAGATTGTTTCAATCCGTACAACGATTTTTCAAGTTTGCATACCATATTTTCTCTTCCAGCAACTTTGAATCCTTCTGGTTGATTCATGTAGATTTCCTCCTCCAAGTTTCCATGTAAAAACTACGTTTTTACATCCATCTGAACTAGTTCCAAATCCAACTGTGCTACCAAAGCCAACATAATTCTAATGGAGGAATGTTTTACAACTGGAGAAAATACTTCATTGTAATCAATTCCCTCATTCTGAGCATATCCTTTGACCACCAATCTTGCTTTGTAGCGAACATCTTCTTGGTTAGGAAATCCTTCTTTCTTTGCAAATACCCATTTGCACCTAATTATTTTCTTTCCCTTCGGGAGATTGGCCAATTTCCATGTATGATTCTGATGAAGGGACTGCATTTCTTCATTCATGGCAATCCTCCACTTATCTTCTTCTAAACTTTGGATTGCGTCTTTATAAGTGGTAGGAACACCATCAGCTACAATTGAGGTTGCGCAAGTAACCGTCTCTATGAGACGAACAGGTTTCGTTATTGTCCTTTTTGGCTTGCTGGTTGCTATTGATTCAAGTTGTTGTCGAGGTTCCTGAGTTGGAATCTCCCTCTCTACTGGCTCTTCTTCCATAGGGTAATCTTCATGAGTTTCCTCCTCTGCTTCTTGTGTAGGAAAAATAAATTTTCCCTCAAACTCCACCTGCTTTGATGCACCACCAGTTTGTTTGACATCTTCAACTGTCACCTTATCTGTTATGGCAGATTCATCAAAGGTAACATCTCTGCTGAATATAATATTCCTTGTCTCTGGACACCATAAGCGGTATCCTTTGACTCCAGAAGTAATCCCCATAAATATAGCCTTTTTTGCTCTCGGATCCAATTTTGACTCTTTCACATGATAGTATGCAATTGAGCCAAACACGTGCAAAGAGTCATAATCTACAGCAGGTTTTCCATACCATTTTTCAAATGGTGTCTTGCCATCAATAGCAGTAGATGGTAGACGATTAATGAGGTGGCATGTATATGTAATTGCCTCAGCCCAAAATTCTTTGCCCAAGCCAGCATTGGACAACATACACCGTACCTTCTCTAGTAAAGTCCGGTTCATACGTTCTGCCACTCCATTCTGTTGTGGTGTATGTCTGACAGTGAAGTCTCAGACGATGCCATCATTTTCACAGACCTTATTGAAATGATCATTTTTGTATTCACCTCGATTGTCTGTGCGAATACACTTGATCCTCCTGCCTGTTTGATTCTCCACCATCGTCTTCCATTTGAGAAAAATTTCCAACATTTCATCTTTCCTCTTCATTGTATACACCCACACTCTTCGAGAAAAATCATCAACAAAGGTTACAAAATAGTGCTTTCTACCCAATGAAGGTGTTTTGGAAGAACCCCAAACATCAGAGTGTACATAATCCAAAATGGCTTTAGTATTATGGATCGATGTACCAAATTTAACCCTTGTCTGTTTCCCTTTGACACAATGCTCGCAAAACTCCAAGTTGCAAGTCTTTACGCCTTTTAACAATCCTTGATTAGATAGAGCTTTCAAGGATTTCTCTCCAGCATGTCCCAAGCGCATGTGCCATAGCCTGGTTGCTTCTACCTCTTTGTCATCACTGGATGTCACTGTTGCTGTCCCAATAACTGTACTACCACGATAGCGGTACATGTTATTGTTCTTCCGATTGGCCTTCATTACCACTAGTGCACCGGAGCATATTCTCATCACTCTATTTTCTGCAATGATTTTGAACCCTTTTGATTCTAGGGCTCCCATAGAGATGAGATTCTTCTTCAAACCCGGTACATATCGAACATGTATTAATGTTCTGATCATTCCATCATGGCTCCTTAATCTTATTGAACCAATGGCATATGAGGTAAGAGGGTTGTTATCCGCTGTGTGGATGACTCCATATTCTCCTTCTTGAAAATTCACGAACCAATCCTTGTTGGGACACATATGATAGCTACAAGCCGAGTCCATCAACCATATGTCTGATGATGTTGATAACTGAATCATCACAATCAGCTACATTTGAATCCATAATGGCCTTTCCATTGTTATGTCTGGCCTTATTCTTCAACTTCAGACAGTCTTTCTTCGAGTGCCCCTTTTCTCGACAAAAGGCACATTCATCTTTGATGGGTCTAGATCTCGACTTGGATCTTCCCTTCTTAGTCTTCGTTTGATTTTGAGGACGACCCCTCACAATTAGTGCTTCTCCTTCTCCGCCCTTCTGTTTTTCTCCCTTTCTTTGTTCATAGCTGTACAAAGCCGAACAAACTTCTCTGAGAGAAATTTCGTCATTTCCATGGAGTAGAGTAGTTTCAAGGTGCTCGTACTCATTAGGAAGTGACCCCAACAACATCAAGGCCAAGTCACCATCATCAAAAGTTGCATCCATATTTTGCAAATCTGTGACCAACTTATTGAAACTGGTGATATGTTCATTCATTGTGGTATCAGGAACATAGGTGAAGCGAAACAGTCTCTTCTTCATGTACAATTTATTTTGACTGTTTTTCTTCAAAAAATTTATCCTCCAGTGCTTTCCATAATTTACTTGCAGAAGTTTCCTTTGTGTATGGATATTTCTGCTCTCTAGCAAGGTAGGATCAAATGGTACCGCAAGCAACACGATTGATAATTTTTCAATCTTCTTCTCCAATAACATCTGGCTTCTTTTCTTCAATGGCAAGATCTAGCCCTTGTTGAAAAATAACATCTAGAACCTCGCCTTGCCACATCCCAAAATATCCTGACCCGTCAAAAACTTTTACCGCAAATTTCGCATTTGACACAATTCTTGTTATAAGCGAAGATGTCAACGATGACGTATTATTGACACTTGATGTAGATTCTTCTTGTTTATTATCTCCCATTTTGACACAAATATTATTTAGTAGCTGACGACACAAATCAAGATTATTTCCTTTCTGGTGTGGAAGATCAGACTAAGCTGCAACCACAGAGCATACTCAGACAGAACCTTGACTTAGTTACCAAGATAGATCTTTTCTGATGTGGAAGATCAGACTATGCTGCAATCACATAGCATACTTAGACAGTACCTTGGCTCTAATACCAATTATTGCGGAAGTCAAATGTATATAGTGTGAATGAGTCACAACTACTATACCAAAAATTATGACAACCACTAAATAATAAACAAGACAATAAAACAACAATAAAAGAACACCAGAATTTATGAGGTTCGGCCAATTTTGCCTACTTCCTCAGACACAATCAATATTTTATTCCACTCCAAAATTACAAGTGAAATAATACTAAAGAGAGAAGATACAAATGCCTTAAGAAGATAAAAAAGGCAAATGAGAGGTGTGCTTGAATCCTAAACATTAGGCCTCCTTTTATAGGGTGAAATTCCCATTCAAAATTGTCATCCACCGATGTGGGACTTTTGACAATTTCAATAGATGGCTGGTAAATTCATATACATGAAACTAGGGGTTTACATGGACCGGGTTGGTTCAATTTTTATCAAAACCAAACCAAACCAACTATATCGGTTTGGATTTGTTCGGTTTTGTAGGGTTTTTTGGATTTTTTATTACTTAAATATTATTTTAAAATATTTTTACAGGAGAATTTTCTTGGTAACACATAATAGTTATTTTTTTAGTCGTCTGACAATAATGTTTTGTTGATGTACATTTTCAAGGTTAACCAAATTTAGTAATTAAATATAAAAATCAATATGATACCTAAATAATAATAATCACTTCACATTCGAAAAAGATATAAGAATTTAATCGATCTTAACATATGATATGAATATGGAAGAACAAAGAGATTGACGCATTTCAGTAACACTTGACGAGAAAGTGATCATACAACCAATTATCTAAAGTTAATAAATATGGAGCACTTCATATACTATTAAATATTATATCCCACAAGAGAATCTCAAATATTTCTAGACATTTTTTAAAGAAAATTCTATATAAAATCTTAAAAGTATATACAAAAATTATATATTTATATGTCGGTTTGATTCAGATTTTTTTACTTAATACCAAACCAAATCAAACCTAGTCGGATTTTTTAATCGGTCTGATTTGATTTTTCGATTTGGTGCAGTTTTCCGATTCGGTTTGTACACTCCTGCATTAAACACAATATATGCGAAGCAGAATAAAAGACTATTCCAGTCTACGTAGAAGTAGGATTAAACATTGATCATTTGGCCAAGAGTGGAGCAATGTTATCTTCCATCAGATTATAAAAATGCACTCGTAATCTTTCTTGAAATGTTGACTATTTTTAGTCAAAGAAATGATGGACCCTCATTTTTACTTGGAATGGATTTTTTTTAACTGTTTCGTGTATCTTCAACTAAAAAGAAAAAATCGATGTAAGAATCATATATTCCTCTTTTCATCAGTTTACAACTGTATATTAAATTCAAAATGTAGAAATGGATTTAGTAAGTCTTTGAGGAAAATACAAGTTGAAAAAGTGACTACTTGAGAAAAATACAAGTTGATAATGTTCAAACTTGTTTCTTTGGAAAAATGATGAATCCAAGGGAAAACTTGTTTACAACTTTAACCTATCATTCACTCACTAACTACTGGTACCTTAATAATTGGATTTAGTTATATGGTCAATGTAAAATAATTACATAATAACTGATCATAATATATTACTCGATATCAATACTTTCCGGTTGTTCTCTGAATGTTTTTATGCTATTACTTGTTTCCTCCTCCAATTCCACACTTCTGTGTGCTTTTTCTGAAAGTGTTTTGTGCATTAGGGGAAGGAAAAAGGGAACGAATGAATACACAATGATCACGTTTTTGGAATTCTTGTGCATGGATAAGTGTATTTAGTACCACCGAAAGTTGTGGTGAAGTATAAGTATCATTCCATCCTTAATGAGAGGTATCGGTTTCGAGCCATGAAAATAGTGTGTATATGGTAGGGATTTACTTCTGAGCGATGAAATTTTCTGCAGCGAATTCGGATTAGTCGAGCCCAAAAGCGAGTAACAAACATCATGTGGGAATTTTTTTTTTTAAAAAGAGACAAGTGGGTTTAGTCTACGCAATGTGCACACAAAATTGTCAATAGCTTTGATACATCAAATCAAGTATATTGGTGTGACGAAAGTCATTTTCATGAATCTTTTTTTTTTTTTTTTTGGTATTTGATTGGTTTGGAAGAATATATATTAAAAATTAATAATAATATTCGTAAAGATTAATAATAATTCAAGTAATGTCTAAATATCAATTGGAAAAAGTTATATGAAATTAAAAGTTAGAATAGTTGAAAGAAAGATCATTTCCGCTTATAAGGGAGTGAAGTTATTTACACCCTTTTGACTTGGTGCTGGAATATTAGATGGGAACCGGTACGGTTCTTATGCACTACCTACAAGTTATAACGGTTAATCTCCCACACCGATATCACAAGGGGATGTAGCTCAAATGGTAGAGCGCTCGCTTTGCATGCGAGAGGCACGGGGTTCGATCCCCCGCATCTCCATCTTCCTTTTTATAACTCATCTAAAGAAATATTTCAAACGCAAAAAACACAGGTCTCAAATTCTAATGAAAACACCCCTTGTCGCTTTTGCATCTCAGAAAAGAATTTAACTTTCAAAATTTTGGGAATATTTTTCTTGTATCTTTTTACAATCCCCGTGAATAAAATTACAGAAGTTCCTCAAGTTTGGATACCAACCCTAGTGAATACTAGTGTCAATTACATCCACCTATAATTGTATGTGTGGCATCTGAAAATATTTCCATCCAGTTAAACTGTTCAGACTAATTCCTTCTGTTTTTCCCTCTTGAATTCACCATAATCCGAAAGCAGGCTACCATTTACTTTATTCTTCATGTTCTGCAATAGTCCTCTTAGTACCTGTTCAAAAAAAAGGCATAGAATTGTTAATTGTCAAAGAGCTTCCTTTGTGCCGAACCTTCTTTCAAACTCCAATGTATACTGACCGCGCAAAATTGCCTACTTTATTTTATAGGTAACTAGCTCCACTTATTACGGTCAATTTCCTCTAATTATCTTTTATGTGATCTTATGTTTATGATCAGTGTATAGAAGTTAAACTAGAGGTCAGGTTTAGCATCTAACCGTCTCAGCAACATCTCTGCGAACATCTTCCGGGACCAAAGCTAGCATTGGTGGAAGAAGAAAGCTAATGCTCATCTGTAGTTGACCTCTCAACCTACTTCGTGGTCCATTCCTGTCGGGGTAAAGAGACCCTTTTACACCAAGGGAGAACTGAGATGGCTTCAGCGCATCGTCTAGCCCCTGAAGCTCCCATCTTATCTGCATAACCATGTCTTCGGCTCCATGTCATTCCATTACAAACAAAATGAATGAATAATTAAAAGAATGCGCTTGAGATTTGGCTTGATACTTACTATGTCAAGTTCAAGAACCTTAGAAACATCATGGGGAATCCCAGGTGGGTACTCGACTCCTTCGGATTTACATCTCAATCTCATATCGATAACTGGCCACACGGTGATAAATAGGAACTCTATGGGTAGCATGTGAATTCTCCACTCTTCCTGCATGGAACTAGTAGTCAAGCATATAACAATGCATGCTGAACTGCTGAATAGCAGCAACAGATTGAACAGAGAACATCAGCCATTCATTCTCTTGACATTTTAAAAGAGGAAAAAGAAACTTTATTTTTGGTTTTGATGTCAAACTAAGACATTTACGCTTATTCATTTCCGCTCTTCTTGTTTACAAAATAGAGTGTACATTCAGTTCAAACTTCAAATTAAGGCATTCATCACCAACTGTCTAACCAGATAGCTCCCCAGCTATAAGATCATTTAAATTCCATGCTTGAACAGACCGTTCGTTATCAGACTGTCTATTAGAAAGGTTTGAATGTAGCATAAAACTGGAGAAGCTTTAAGTATTTCAGAGATTCAATTTTTTTAAGAAGATAACACATGACAAAAAGGTCACAGTTAGCCAACAAAGGAGTAAGCATGAGCCTATTTCTAAATGCATATGATGGTGAAGGTTTCAATAGAATATAAACTTAACCACCTGATGCATTTTGTTAGTAATAACAATCACAAGATCTGAGGACATTCAAACCCATGCCCTAACTAGGCAACAAAGAGTTTGAAATGAATTTGTGCAGGGAAAAAAGAAAGTGTTGAGCTAACACCTGGATAGCAAACATTATTGAAAGGTTGTAATGGTACGGAGTAGTAATACCTAAAATAGTATAGTCAGAGAACGAGCATCTGAAAAAATTGATTTCCTTAAAGATGCAAGGAAACAGGACAACCTCAATAGATGAATTGCACAAATCACTATGGAAGTAGAACTAGCATGAGACCTACCTGTTACCCCTATAGTTTTGTTTGCTGAAGTACATTCTTAACTTTGTTTACGGCCAGATATTATGTTCGTCAACAAGAAATTCAAGTTTTCACTTGAACTACTGAGGTTAGGAAGCATATACAAGACAAGTCTAATGTTCATTGACATACTATCAGAGGCCAAGAGGTAAACAAGGTGACTTTCATGGGATAATGGTCTTATGAAAAAATATAATGAATGCGTATCTTCATGTTTAAGGCCTGAAAACTGAAGAGCAGAAATTCAGACAAGTGATGCGTTGGTGCTCAATTAGCATTGCATAGTACACAAAGAAACAAAAATGCAAAGGGGATTAAAAAGATGAATTGGCAATTCATGTTATGTACATGGACCTTCAAACCTAACTAAACTCTAAAAAATAACTCATGATGCGAGGATTATCTGAGACCATGCAGGGAACCAATACCTCAACCAACGTGGGATAATTAACACTCGCTCGAACACCTAGAATTGAACATCTGGTGCTTGGACAATATAACATGGCGGGTCCAACATTCTGTAAACCAAGAATATGGATGGGTCTGGTACCATATTAAGAAAACGAACCGTGCCCGCTAGGGTTGGATGAGTTGGTTGGTGAGTGATTTCCCACATGGGAGACCCGGGATCGATTCCCCTGACTAGCAACCTCCTCAGTCAGAGCTCGTCGAACCAGGCTTATCTAGTACGATTTACATCTCCTATGTGGTTTGTGAGCTATTGCACAATGAGCAAGTTACTCAGTGCACACCGGAAGGGTAGCGGCTATGGGTTTTCCTGAGAATTTTCCAAGAACATGAACCGTGGGCTACTCAACTCCAAAAATTAGCTCTTGAGTTGAGGATTGCACAAAACAATATAAGGAGACATCAGTCCATTCCCTCAACCAATGTGGGTCGCTTAACAGTTCAGGAGTTAGTGATGACTTAACAGTTCGGAAGTAAGTGATGAATACCTCATTGAGTTGCTGGCTCCTTCTTTTGTCAGGAAAAATGGCCTTGAACACTCGAGGCTTATTCTCCAGATATCGATCAAAGGAAGCCTGAAAATTCAAATTTTAAACTTGCACTATTAAAATTCTGAATCACTGAATGCGCACAGTAAAGCACGATTTTATGTCAATACATGAAGTAGATTTATAAAGAAGGAAGGTTAGGTTGACATACAAGTAAGGATAATCAAACTATAATACAAATTAAATGATTCATACAGCTGACACACTTAATTGAGTTTAAGATATAGTTAATTGATTGTTAATTGATAGATATACAAAATTGCATATAGAAGAGAAATAGAAAACGTAGTAGCAGAAAAATAGTACCCCAGGGATTTCATAGAGAGGAATATCAGTGCTAATTCTGGAAGAGTAAGTTGAAGCATTTATCATCTGGGATTTTCCAGTTAATGGCTGTAACTTCCATTTCTTGCTCTTTTGCTTTGCCTGCGAGAACAAGAATCCTCCTTTGGGCACGAAAAAACTGTTGTGGCAGTATGAACATGATGTGTGAGCAGCTGTAATCTTTCCCATTCTTTAATTTTTGTTTTTTCTCTTTGATTAGTTAATTGATTGCTCTAGTTTTTGATGGTTTTGACAAGGACTCCATTGAAATTGTGGAAGGAAATGGACTGTTGGAAAAGGAAAGAGAAACAAGATAGGGACAGAGAACCATATCTACATGCGGCTTTTTTGGTCTGATTTGGCAATCTGTCAGTGGTATGAAAGATGAATATGGGTCCACAACTGCATTTCATCAAAACGCTTTCTAATTTGTCAATCTCACTGCTCTTTCCCTTTCAATTTACATGATATAATCTTTTTTATTAATTTGTTCCGAACAAAATAATACTTTAATATATTTTTATAACTTTAAAATTTCTATCTTACCCTTATCGAGAAGCTTTTATGGCTATACAAATAGCATGTCTCCACAAAGATTTTTACTCGTTAAGCTTTTAGGACCACACATTTCAAATTTTTTTTTCTTTCTTTTCTTAAACTTAATATCAAGTCAAGTTATCTCATATAAATTAAAACGGAAGAAGAGTATTAATGTATCTTCTCTCATTTCTATTTGTATAGCATAGTTTGACTGCACACGAAATTAAAGAAATTTTTTTGAAATTTGTGATTTTAAATATATCGTAATATTTGTGTTGTTATAAGACTTTTAAAACTTTTGCACTTCAATATATCATAATATTTATGTGCGGCTATAAAACTTTATCATTAAGGACAAAATAAAAAATTTATAAATTAAAAATACGTCTTTCTTTTTGGACAGAAAAGGAGAAATAGATTTTCTCAAACATATTTTTACCTACCATAGATGAGCCAAACTTTTAACGAATGGTTAAGTTAGCCCTTTTCGTAAAGTACAAGAACAAATTTGGATCTTTTCCCCTATTATTTATTATTTTATTTGTAACTCTTTTAGTTATTATTTGATTTGACATAAATACAACTTGGGATATCCAAAACTGCAATAACTATAGGGGTATTAAGTTGTTAAGTCATACGATGAAAGTTTGGGAGAGGGTGATAGAAGAGAGGATGAGGAGGAGTGTGTCTATTTCCCAGAACCAGTTTGGTTTCATGCTGGGACGGTCGACTATGGAAGCCATTCACCTTGTGAGGAGATTGGTGGAGCAGTACATGCGATGAAAAATGACTTGCATATGGTGTTCATTAACCTAGAATGTGCCATTGAGACTTAAAGGTAAGTTGTACATAGTAGTGGTTAGACCGACTATGTTATATGGGGCAGCGTGTTGGCTAGTCAAGAACTCTCATGTCAAGAAGATGAAAGTTGCTGAAATTATGATATTGAGATAGATGTGTGGGCATACTAGGTTAGATAAAATTAGGAACGAATTTATTAGGGACAAGGTGAGAGTGGCCCCTGTGGAGGATAAGATGAGAGAGGCGAGGCTTCGATGGTTCGGACATGTTAAAAGGAGAAACACAGATGCCCCAGTCAGGAGGTGTGAGAGGTTGTCCTTGGGGGGTCAGAGGAAGGGTAGATGTAGGCCAAAAAAGTCTTGCGGAGAGGTGATCAGGCGGGACATGACGCAACTTGAACTAACCGAGGACATGACACTTTATAAGAGGGTATGAAGGTTGAGAATTAGGGTAGAAGGTTAGTAGGTAATTGAGTGTTTCCCTTTGTCTTCCTTAGTTGAATAGTATTAGTGTTAGTATGGTATTATTTTATCCTTAGATGGCTATTACTACATATCTTGTACTATATTACTTGTTATAAGTACTTCTTTCATCTTTTATTTTGTTATCTTAGTCTTAGTTTTCTAAATATCTTGTATTGTTATTACTTACTATCAATGCTTCTTTCATCTTTTCTTTAGCTGAGGGTCTATCGGAAACAATCTTTTTACCCATCCAGTGTATGGGTAAGGCTACATACATCCTACCCTCCCCAAATCCTACTTATAAAAATATACTAGCTCGTTGTTGTTGTCTGTTGGGAGTAAGTATGTACCCTTCAACCATAGTAATATGACTAGGGTGTTTGTGTTTGATTTGGTAGGTTTTGCTATATTAAAAGTTAAAAAAATAATTTATAGGATTTCACAACAAGTTTTGGGCTTTTTCCTTTCCAAAACTAGACACATGAATCAATTGACGAAATTAAGAGTAATTCGCTTATGTTAACAAACTAGTACTGAAATAGTAGCAAACAGATAAAAAGAGTTTTCGTATTTCATCAAATGTACAACTATTTCCAAGTGTGTATAACGTGATGCCCGAATTTTCTATTTATAACATGATATTAAAGCAATACAAGGATATCAGAAATACGATATTAACTATTGAGATCATTAGGGAAGATCATAGAAGAGGTTATGGAGGTGTGAGAGTTACAACCATATATAATGGTGAAGAATAATGGTGAGGTTATTTACATAATGGAGAAGAGTAGTGAGATTTATATTTGTGTAGTGGACATCCATATAAATAATATATTTCATAACACCCCCCTTGGATGTCCAAAAAAAATATGCCTCGTTAAAACTTTACATGTGAAAAAAAAATCCTAGTGAAGAACAAATATCACACATCTTGTAATACGTATTACTTGTTGCTTCATTAAAAACCTTGTCAGTAAAACCAAGTGGGATAAAATCTTAGCTTAGGAAAAAAGAGTATAACGCGTATTTGTCTCTCCCTAATAAAAATATTACTTTATTTATCGAAGACAATGCGTTCCAGTTTTGTATCTCAACTCCTCAAACGTTGAGGTTGGTAAGTTTAACATATCCACCAAAATATATGGCAAACGAATTTATTGAATGTCTATTCATCATTCTATTGAAGATTGTGTCTCATAAAGAACTTTGCTGAAATATGCTTTATTCTTTCTCCTTCAATATATCATTCTTTCAATTGAGATAAGCAGGTGCCATTTTCTTTTTAAAGAAAAGTCATACATCTCCTTCATATGCAAATAGATTATTTGAAGAACGGACTTCAGAAAATGCCTGCATTTGCATAACCAACAAAATTTGACAACATTTATTAGGATAAACAAATCTGTATCAATGATTCCCTTTTGCAATATAATATTGATCGCATTTCTGTATCTTCAAATAGGAGTAAATTTAAATCTTGCCAGCATATTATTATACTCATAGTTTTAGAAAAAAAATATAAGTGCATCAACTGCACTAAGACATTAGACAAATCAAATATGTTATTGCAGAAGCTTAATTTAACAATTTTTTTAGGAATCTTTATGTGTTTCAGAACAATTAAAATCCTCTAGGAATTTTTATTATAATCATATCAAGTATTTCATGTACTACCAAACTAAAACCCGAAAGTGATTTCATATGCCATAGGGAAATATGTCTCCATATAGTCAATGCCAGGATATTTACAAGGAGATAAACTTTATATTATTTTATTTATTAATTTTATAATATTTGTACATATGATTTTTCCTTAACGTTAATTTTCAAGATATATAGGTAGCATTATTAAATTTGTTAGTAACATTATTGTGAATAAATCTCAAGTTAATGTTCTTAACCATGCCTAATGAAAATTATAAAATCAAAGCTCATAGATTTATCAGCCAAGCCATATTTGTTAATCTAATGAATAAAATATCCATATTTAGAACACTGGCACATCAAATTAGTACTTTTAAATAAATAATATTAACAAATAAAGCTTTAAAACCTAATATTAAGCACAAAATATCTTTGATTTTTTAAAGTTTTACTGACTATAAAAAATTCATTTGTTAAAAATCTATTTTTATTATTTCAAATAAATATTAAAAAATAAATATGTTTTGTCATATTTATATTTTAAAATATGTTCATGTTTGAATATGATTAAACAAATTTAGTGTAATGAAAAAATTAAATGTATGGATATATTATAAAAATAATAAATAAAATAATATAAATTTATTTCAATTATAAATAATATACCTATGTAAAATATATTATATAGAAGATATTACATAAACAAGAGAATTTATAATGTCAATGGCATAATTTTCAGGTAAAAGTATTATAAAATCTGATGAAGGTAGCTATTGTGGTAACTAAAGCAAAGTAAAATATTATTTGTGTAACAAAAGAAAGAAAAATGACTTTTGGATAATGTATACAAAGTTAAATGACTTTTAACTAACAAAAAAAATATGACTTTTGAGTAATTGACACAACCACCCATGAAATTTACTCTCTATAAGTACTTGTGGGATTTTATAATAACTCAAATAATGATTGCCGTTTATTATGAAACCATCTATCACTAAAATAATCTGGACCGTTAATTTGAGTGATTTCAGAAGGCACACGTGTACTGGATAACAACTCCTCTAAACAAATAGGAGTAACAACCTCGTTTCCGAGTCCAACGACTCCTAACTGTCTTTCCCTCCTTTTATGTTTCAACTAACTGCTCATTTTTCTTGTGAAATCAAAGAAGAAATTAAGCTACAGAAGAAGAATCTAGAAATTAATTACCACAAACCATGTCTTACTACCCAAAAGGCCACCGCGACAATGACGATGTCCCTGAATTCGATGAGTATGATCACACTCCCTATGGTGGCGGATACGATATTTCCTTGACATACGGCCGCCCAATTCCGCCTTCAGAGGAGACTTGCTATCCTCCGACGTCTTCCGCCTCCGCCGACTTCGACTACGATCGTCCCCATTACTCTTCCTCTGCAGAGCCATCTGCCTATGCTGATGAAGCTCTTGATAATGAGTACCAAAGCTATTCCAAGCCCAAGACCAAGCCTCGTCCCTCGCGTTCACGCCCATCTAAGGAAGAGGATGATGAAGATGAGAAGCCTCAGCGCAAGCCCGGGATGAATCATCCTAGCGATGGTGGGAGTGGAATTGAATCTGATGAAACCGGATATGGAAGCCGGACTGAGTACGAGAAACCCAAAAAGGGATATGGACGGAAGAGCGACGAGGATGAGGAGATCAAATCCGAATATGGATCTGGATACGGTCGAAAGAGTGAGCCCGATTCAGAATATGGATCAGGTTATGGGCGGAAGAGTGAATACGAGAAGCCAAGTTCCGATTACGGATCTGCTGGGAATGGGAGGAAGAGTAAATATGATGAAGAACCCACATCTGAGTATGGATCAGGTTATGGAAAGAAAAGCGAGTATGAGGAGAAAAGTTCTGAATACGGGTCTGGCTATGGAGGGAGGCACGGAAAGAAAAGCGAGTACGAGGAGAAAAGCTCAGAATACGAGTCTGGTTATGGACGAAAGACTGACTCTGATGAATATGGATCAGGATATACAAGGAAAAGTGAGTATGAAGAGAAAAGTTCAGAATATGGCTCTGGTTATGGACGAAAAACTGATTCTGATGAGTACGGATCAGGATATGGAAAAAAAAGTGAGTACGAGGAGAAAAGCTCGGAATATGGATCTGGTTATGAACGAAAGACGGACTCTGATGAGTATGTGTCTACCGGATATGGGAGTAAACCTGCATCCGGATATGGAAGGAAAAGTGAATACGAGGAGAAGAGTTCGGAATACGGGTCAGCTGGTTACGGACGAAAGACCGATTCTGATGAAAATGAATCTGGTGGATATAGGAGTAAACCTGGATCCGGGTATAGAAGAAAAAGTGATGATGAGGAGGAGAAAAACTCAGAATACGGGTCGGCTTATGGGCGAAAGACCGACTCTGATGAATATGGATCTGGTGGATACGGGAAGAAGAAAAACCACGGGGAGGAAGAAGAGGAGAGTGGGTATGGTTATGGAGGGAAATCAAAGAGTTATGGCCGTTCAAGCTACGATACGACAGAGAGCGAAGGGTACGGGAGGTCAACAATTGAGAGGCCTAGTTATGGAAGGTCCGAGGAAGAGGACTACAAGAAGCCTAGTTATGGGAGGCGTGACGATGATGATGAAGATTATGGTCGCAAGAAATATGTAAGTAATACTTGATTACAAACAGAATGTACTTATCTTTGTTCAGTAACATGCGACTTAGATTTTTATTCTTCCATTGATTTGATCTGATAAATTGGCAGGGTGATGATAACGATGAGGATGACGAGGAGAAGAAACATCGCAATAAGCAGCGCCACCATCGCAAAAACTCCGATGATTGAGTAGACTGCTTCTGTCACCTGCTCCATATTCATCCCTTATTACAAGTTATAGTAAATAAGTTGGCATCTCTTCGATCGTACTGTTTGTTCCATTGCAAACACTGATGATTAAGTAGAGTGCTTTTCAAGATTCATGCCATTTTACTAGTTATTAGTCAATAAAAATTATCTATGTATTCAGTGTTTTGTATGTTGAGACAAGGAAATGTTGGTAGTTATCTGTATTAGGTATTATGCTTCTCTTCTCTCTACTATAATAAAATTCCAGACTTTTCAGGTGATACTATGCCATAAAAAATTCTCTTTTGCTGTGTCATTGTCTCAGGATCAATATTCAAAAGCGTAAGTTGTGACATGTTCAAATTTAGCTGAAAGAACAGTATGTACCCAATGCTATAGAAGGGAAAAGTGCGTAGAGTACTCTGTTTCGTCCACTTTATTGAAACAACAGTTGACATAAAGTACACTTGTAATGATGATAAGTGTATAAGATCCAAAGAGGGATAGGTGGAATCTAACATGGGATAGCTAAAATCGGAGGTAATTGTCTTGTCTGTGTCATCAGAAAGAACAACACTCATAAAAGTTGCAATAAATACCTTCCGTCCAGTAGCATTTAATGGAAAATATTCCACAACATTTAGTGCGCTGCCCGTTACAAAGAATTTATGATCACCGTTACACCTTTTTTAGTGGCCCTCATAATTGACATTAAATAAGACATGATCTTAGAACTTTGTTCTCTAGGTGCAACTATAAATAGTGATCTTTGTAATCATTGTGGAGGACACGATTTTCCTAGCAAACTTACGCAATAATCAATAAAAAGCTTTATACAATTTTACTTTCTTGTTTCTTGGTTTTATCACTGTTGTGCCCGAAAACTCTACTCCCAAATCATTGTTCTTCGTGATTTTATCATAATTTTAAGGCAAAGTATTGTGTATTTCTTTAATTATTTCATTATTTAAGGATCAAATTAATTCACTTGTCTAGAAACAACGTATAAATTCAACTGTACCGTTTTATGGGTAAACAATAAGGTTTAACGAGATAAAAACTAATTTAACAGAAAGATAATGACAAAATAAATTGTTAAGAGTCCCATTGTGATACTTTTCTTTAACTTGATAATAAATTTTTGAAAATTTTAAATTTGTAGAATATCAATTACTATAATTAACATGTAGTAATTATATAAGTGAATTACCTACCTACTTCATCTTCCGAAAAAGATGCAGCAGAAGAAGACGCATGCTAAAGCAACAAAAATAGGATTGCCACTTAGGATAGCTGCGAATCCGCTCTCTTGTCTTCTCCCCTAGCTAGGAACTAGGAAGCAACAATAGAAAAAAATTTCCCAGATGTGGAAGTAAGAGAATACAATAATTAAAATGCTTACTTCTATCTGGCCTTTGTTGGCAAACTTTAATTTAACCCATTCTCTTTGGCTGCTGCCCAAGATTTCCACTCAAACTGGTTTACTGGTGGCTTCTATCGAATTCTTGGCGCAGGTGGAATTAATTAAGATGCCTTTATATCCTCCAGCTCTGGAAGCGCCTATCACCCAACTAATAGCTTCTATATGTGGAGTGCGTGAACATTCAGGTTATATATCATGTGAATAACTTGAACCATCAACCAAACAGATGCGGATTTAGAATTTGAACCTTATGTGTTTTCAGTATTTGGACAAAAGTGATACTTTAAGCAAGTGAAAAAGTTTTTTAATGTTCCAAATATTCAGGAACATAGCTTAAGCTGGTTCCTTCGTTTGCCACTAGACCAACACCTGATTTTACTTATGGGTTCCAAACTAAAAATACTTATACATTTAATAAATTTATCAATATAAATACAATGCTCGGGTAAAAGTTACTGGATTTCCGAGAACCCACACCCGATACTATGGATCTGCCCCTGCCACCAACGACCATACTCTTTTCATCACTGCTCTTAAGCTCTTCCTAGTTTTTTTCCTTTCCTTTTTTATACTATTCTCCTCACCTCCTTCCCCCAAGTCCCTATATTACCTGTGCTCCCCCTCCCCCAAATACCCAACATTTTCATGACTCTATTTTCTTCAAAAATTTAATTATTCTTCTAAAAATTCACACAACCCAAAGGAACTAATGTGTTGCTTTATTTTTTTACACAAAAACAACGCTGAAATTTGTGCTCCATAACAAAAATATTACTCTTTTTTTTGTTAAAAAAGAAAGTACTATTTCTACAACATGAAAATAAAGTATTCATTTTATCGAAATGAAAGAAAATATTTTTTTTACATCATGTTGAAATGAAGGAAAATATTTTTTCTACATCATAAAAAGAAAGTACTTTTTTTTTTGTTAAAATGAAAGAAAAAAACTTTTTTATATCGTGAAAACTATTATAAGAAAAATCAAATTATGGTGGATATCTACTCTTCCTCTAATGACATATAAAAAAAATTAAATTATGACATATTCAATGACATATTTCTATGCTTAATGACATATTCAATGACATATTTTTCTTCACTTTTCATACCTATATAAAGGCCTTGTAATAGATAGGAAAATACACACAATTGAAAAAGAAATAAGAATCTCTCCTCTCTTTCTCTCTCTATATCTTTTAGCTTGTTTTTTCTTGTTCTATATTGTTACTTTGAGCTATATTTCATAACAAAAACAAAATACTCATTTGTTGGAACGAAAAAAAAAAACTCTATAGAAAGGGCCTTTCTCGCTTGTTTAGTAAAGTCAAGTTTTTGGCCTTATCTTGCTGGTGACGACGACATCGAGTTGACGGCAGAGAAAGACTCGCGTCCTGACAGATGACCAACCTGTTAAGGCATCTTTCTCAATGACCATCCTCTCCCATTCCAGTTCTTTTCTCTTTTTTTAGGGACAAGTTCATTTTCATTCCCTCGATATGGCCAGGTGTGAAGCAACTTCACGATCCAATGAATTCCCTAAAATCGGATGACACAAGGCGAACTAGAATAGGCTGATTGATCCAGGTAGCGACAGGCTCCAATCGAAAGGAACCGCGCGTACGCTAGAAAGACGTATAGGCAAGCCTTTCTTTATGGTTGACTGCTCTCAATCAAACCTTTGATCTCACGCCAAATTTTACTATTGGGATTTCCTATACAGGCCTTGGGCCCTCTTAATATGTTGTAACCGTTGTTGATTAGACTCGAAGTGGTTCAGATCGGCAAAGTAGGAAAGACTTTCTCAGTGGAACTTTAAAAAAAAAAAAAGAGTTATTTCCGTCAGCTAGGGTAGTGGCGAAGCACTACTGAGCAATTCACATATCACTTAATACGGACAACTTATATTTTTCCGCCGAACCATAGTCTTGACCTCCGATCGAGCTATGAACACAAGTAGATAGGCGGTTAGGGAGGAGAGGGCCGACTGGGCCTACCTTTTCAATCAATGGGAAAATATTTTCTTCCAATTGGAGGAAAATGAGTTTACGAGAAAAATATTTTTCCAAATATTTAAGCCAACCAAACATGGGAAAATTGAAAAATATTTTCCTACATACCAAACACACCCTTAATTTATTCATTTGAATAACCTAAACCAAACCTAAAAGAAATTAAAATCTTTTATTTATGTTACGAAAAGCTTTGATTGTATAATATATATTTTTTACACGGCATTCTTGAAACGTGCTAAGAAAAATACTGACACATTCGCCAAGTAAAATTTTTCTTAAACTATCCAGATAATCTAATGGATTGGATCATCTACTTGACGATCCTTTCATTACATTCCAACCATTGGTCAAGTGAGAAAGTCAACAATAATAGAAGTTCAAATCAATGACGAAACCGCAAAAAAAAAAAAAGGAAAAAAGAAAAGGAAAATTGTTGCAGGTGAAATAGCCTATATGGACTCCAAAGCCTGAAGAACATCAGCTTTCACGTCTTCAAAGTCTTCCACTCCGAAGCTGAACCGAACCAAGTTGTCCATGATCCCATACTTGGCTCTATCTGACTGGGAAAGATCCCTGTTTTCGAAATGTACAACAATATTATTTACAAGTTTCCAATAATTTTTTTTTGATAAGGTAAAGATTTTATTGATAAAAGCAACAAAATGGTACATAAAATTACACCAAAATCAGACAACACCTATAACAGCATACTTCCAGTTACAAGTTGCTTAACACATCCAAAAACTCCATATATTGATCTAGACTTTCAACTAAACATTTCTTACACCAAAAAAATAAATTTTGAAGACAAGTATTTTTTATTCTAGCAATATGATTTCCAATATTTTCATGACCTCAAAACTTCCGGAGACTACAGTACAGCGGGAGGTTATAATTCCTATTTCAATTTCCGCATGTAGTGCGGACAGTGGATCAGGTGTGAACATCTTGATTCGGGGCCGATCTCTTGTATCGGAGCAAACATTCAATGATTTTCTACATTCTATTGATTTATTTTAATTTTTATTGTCGCACCTCTCAAGATGTTAATCCTTGATATCAAATTTTTTTGAGTTTCCTCAAGTTTCCCCAAACATGCCCGGAGAAAGTTAAAGGGGGGAACAGAGACACCGCCAGCCTAAGAATAGAATATATATTTTGTAACCATGGAATAGAATATTGACATACCAGTAAGACATTATTGCTGGTTGGTCCACAATGCTCTCACAACCTCCAAATGATGGAGCAATATAGGGAATTCTCAGAGCATCCACAAATTTTGCAGTAGTTAGGAGGTCTCCGTCAACCTAATAAAAATTATAGCCTTATGATTTACTGCAAGTAGAGGAAATGAAAGGAATATTTGGTTAACCAACAATCACAGATTCATCATAAAATACAAACCTCAAAACTGACCACACCACCAAAGCCAGTCATTTGTTTCTTTGCAATATGATATTCTGGATGACTCTGCAACCCTGGATAATAGACATGTTTCACCTGCAACTCATTTTTTTCAGATATGATAGCACTTGCAAGACCCACACAGATCCTAGTAAAACAAGACCTCTAAACTCTAACTGAACTGCACAAAGAAAAGCTAAAAGTGTGGGATGACAGCAACTTTTATGTTCATTAATCAGGCAATCATGCATTAGGATTGAGTAGCTATATGACTTAAGGTGGATTATACAGGAGTATAAGAAAATAGAAGCTCCACAGCTTAATTCAAGCAGGTAAGATGTAGGATTTTACAGAGGTAAGAGAATACAGATCGTGATGCCAATGTTAGGCTCCTAAGATTGGCGTTTGCTTTAATCAATATCAAGTTGAAAATTCTTACTTTTCTCATGCATATCAATTAGGTAATTGTGCTCTGTTCCAAGTTTGAATTTCAAATCATGACTGATAAGAGTTATTGAAGCCTAGATACCTTGGGATGAGCCTCTAAAATCTCGGCCATCCTCAATGCAGTTGAGTTTTGTTGCTGTACACGAAGATGCAGCGTCTTCATGCCTCGGATGATAAGATATGCAGCATTCTGGTAGATGGGAAAATTGAATCAGACTGCAATACAATACAAGCTTAAAATGCAAACTACACTTCATACAACAACAACCACTATGCCGCAATCCCAAGCTAGTTAGACCCAGCTTTATGAATCCTCTCTATCCATGTCACTCCATTTAGACCTGACTCGATCCAATATTCAAAACTGTAGGTTCTCAAACATTAAAATTTCTCTGCATTTTCTACTGGCATAGAAACCTCTAACAAGAATAAAAGACGCCTAGTGAATATTGGACCTAAAGTAAGTTGATCAACATGACTAGGCCTTAATCCCAAGACTTCATACATTTTATTTATTTATTTATTTTATGGGCATACACTTCATGCATTTTTAACCAAACCAAATACCGTACTAGTGCTAAAGTCCATTTTATGGAGCAATTTTTCCTTCACCAAATTTAACTTACACATATCAGCATGGTACGCCAGGGAATTAAGTCGAGCAAGACTTCAATTAAGGAAACTCACTGGATTGATAGCACCACCGAGGATATGATGCAAGTTTCGAACTACTGAAACTAATTCTAAAGGACCACTAATGCAACCTGCAAGAACCTGTATGAAGTATACCACATCAAAGCAGTCAGTTTGATATTGCTACTGGCGGTATAGTTGTTTAATTGTCAAAACACCAGCTGATGTCACGTACATCATTGTGCCCACCAAGGAATTTTGTAGCAGAGTGCAGAACAAGGTCAGCCCCTAGAGCAAGGGCCTTTTGGTTAAGAGGAGTCGCAAACGTCCCGTCTATGCAAACCAAGGCTCCATTTTCATGACAAAGCTTTGAAACCAGCTCAATGTCAACACATCTCAGGAATGGATTTGTTGGAGACTCGGTAAAGAAAAGATTCACCTGCAAGGTACCACACATTGGAAACCATCTTCACTTTTCTATCTATTTAAGTTCGGAAATGTTGAGTGATAAGCAACAGTGTGTCTGCATACTGACTTTCTTCTGATTTAGTGCTAACTCCAAAGCTCCAATATCCGCTGGATCAATGACTGTGGCCTGCAGGAATGGAACACTTAAGCATTTTCCCCCTTAGATTAATTAACAGAAGAGAAACATTATGGTAGGATTATATTATTCGCCAGCAGCTTTTGGAGAGTGTTGCCTAGAATGAATTTATGACATTCATTTTCATTACCAAAATAAAGACAACAACTCAATTCTGAATAACATTTTTTTCTCTTGTCAAAAAATCTTGTAATATCTCTACACTTAAAGCTAGAATGACCGATATCTTAAGCATTTGGATTAGCGGAAGTACCGTAATTCCCATTTTAGGCAGTATCGTCTCAATAAAAATACGGGTCTTCCGGTAGCAATCTGTGGTTGTTACAATATGGCCACCAGCAGGAACCAAGGCCAACAGCATTACAGTACTGGCACACATTCCAGATGCCATTACCAAGGTTGATTCAGCACCCTCGAGTGCACTGTTAGAGATACAAGCACCTCATTTACTAGAATACATTGCCACTTAGTACCAATCCCATAA